>NW_024609880.1:4648400-5083617 GCF_016920785.2 Ixodes scapularis | reverse complement strand
GTGCAATAAGCAACCATTTTATGCTTTGTCCTCCCTCTCTATTTTGATTTCATTTAGATTTAAATGTAACGTTACAATAAAGCAATTTGGCCGGGAGCATTGAACAGAGTTCTGTCTGAGTGTTAAATATTCACCGCACAGCCCGTCGTATGAGGTAAGATCAGCGACACCTGGAGCAGCAGGCTAGTACTCAACCCCACCCAACGTTACTAAACCACTCCGTTGGGAAACTGCCATAGACACTGCTTCGAAAAAGTGGCCCCGGCCTGTCCTCGATAACCCAGCTAATGGCGAACACAACGCCGCCATTTCTCCCGCCGCGGCCACTCGAGGAACTGCACGTGACGTCTATTTTGGCTTTACTGGGCCATTTTGGCGCCGAAACAGATAAGGTGGAAGAGGTTACAAGGGTGCCACCCCCGTCTCCCCAGCGGACGCGCCGCGACTTACTACTAAAGTTAAAATGCACCTAGGTCGGGACCCGCTACCTGAAACCACCGCTGAGGCATGGTTGTATGAAAACAATATTAATTGTGCCGCAAAACCTTGAAAACTAAAGATTTTGATAACATCACGCGCCAATCATTTTGTACTAAACTCCAATAAGTTTCATACAAAACGAGTGCTTTCCATTTGTTTTTACGCAAAAACATGCTATCTAAAAACTCAAAGTGACCACAGTACAGACAATTGATAAGGAGTGGCGCTGTTGTCGTATTTAGCTTGGTCTCGGTGGACGCCAGCGGCCAAAGTTCCGACTGCGAGTTTCCCAACTGAGTGTTTTAGTAACGTTGGCCCCGCCCAACGAAACCCATCAGCGTTCTCAAGGAACAAGCGAAGCGCTGGCACGTGTGTTGTCTAAAGAAGGCATTCAGGTTGTCAACAACGAAATATCCACAATTACATGGTGTTACGATCTCTATCTGGCTGCTAGCGCGACCAGATTTCAGAGCGGTACTTGTCGGTTACCTCGATTGCCATCACGAGACATTAAAACACTTCTTCTTCAGTTCCTGAAGCGAAAGGAACGACGGCGTCATGTTTCTGCTTAGCCAACCACGTCCTGCCGGCCGTGCGGTCTATTCCCGCTTGTAACAATTGGTGACGAGAGAAAAAGACTTCGTTCAAGTTCTTCGAACGTCGCAAGTTCGCGACGTGCAAGTTCGCGACGTGAGCGCCAGGCATTATTCAAGCTTCTGAGCTCGCCATGCCCACGTTCGGCAGAATTGAACCTTTTGAGGGAGAAGGTGAGGAGTGGCCGTCATACGTCGAACGTCTTGAAGCTTTTTTTTCTGCGAACGACGTTGACAATACCAAGAAGAAGGACATTTTCTTCAGCTGTTGCAGCGCGAAGACCTACTCCCTACTGCGAGACCTGGTGAAGCCTTGCCAAACCACAAGATAAGTCTTTAGACGAGGTTCTTGAAGTTCTCGGGAGTCACTACTGCCCCAAGCCTTCTGCTGTCGTTCAACGGTTTTGTTTCAATTCGCGTGTTCGCGCGGAAGGGGAGACCGTAAGCAAGTTTGTTGCAGCATTGAAGAGCCTGTCGGAGCACTGCAATTTTGGAACAGAACTAGGGAACATGCTGAGAGACCGCATAGTCTGCGGAATAAACAGCGTTGCAATCCAGACCAGACTCCTGGAGCAGCCGGACCGCACGTTCGAGGATGCCGTGCAGACCGCCTTGGCCATGGAAGGAGCGAAGAAGGACGCCGGAGAGATTTGCCAGGCAAGCTCGAGCACCAATGCGTTCACGACTCACCGCGTCACGACACCGGCGGGAGACGTCACTTGCTACCGCTGCGGAGATGGACACCTTGCGTCTAGCTGCAAGCATGTGAATACTACGTGCAACTACTTCCGGAAGCGGGGACACCTGTCGAAGGTGTGTAATTCAAAACAGAAGGACGCTCCGTCTTTCAAGAACAAACCTGCGAAGCATCGTTCTTCAGGGCCAGGACACAAGTCCCGTCTTCCTCATACACTTCCAATGAATGCCCTGGATGACAACACTGAAGATAGCGGAGTGACATCGTCCGAGGTTTTTGACATGTGGCAGGTTGACAGCTCTGTGCCGTCACCGCCTTTCACCGTCACTGTCAACGTCTGCTTGGAAAAGTTGATTAAACAATACTTGGAATAGTCGGCAAGCCTCTGTGCATGGAGATGGATACGGGAGCGACTGTCTCCGTCATGTCAAAAAAACGGTTTCAGGAGTTACTTCCAGCCGTACCTGTCAAGCCATCTATGGTGCTGTTGCGAAGTTATTTCGGGGAACTGACTGCGGTCCAAGGAAAAATTGATGCAAGAGTGCAGTTCCAAGACAAGGAGGCGGTTTTATCTCTCTTCCTTACTGGAGATGGTTCCCCTACACTGCTTGGACGCAATTGGATTCGAGAACTGGGAATCAATTTCTCGGAGGTGGAGGCAACCGTTCATTCTCTCTCTGATGTGAAAACTTTGGTTCACGAGTTTTCGGAAGTCTTCGAGGAAAGCCTTGGTACCTTCAAGGGCAGGGAAGCCACTATTCATGTTCCACCAGATGCTCCTACGAAGTTCTTCAAGCCACGTACGCTACCTTTTGCCTTGAAGGATGGGGTTACACAAGTGCTCCAGCGCCTACAAAGAGAGGGCGTCATTGTACCAGTAAAGACTTCAACCTGGGCTGCGCCCATTGTTCCTGTGGCCAAGAAGGATGGCCGTGTGAGGATTTGCGGTGACTTTAAAGTTACCGTAAATCCAGTGGCAACATTGGAGAAGTACCTCATTCCAAGGATCGAAGACCTGTGGGCCACGCTTTCCGCGGGCGAGAAGTTCACAAAGTTAGATTTGAGAGATGCCTACCAGCAAGTAGTTCTCGAGCAAGACTCCAGGAAGTATGTGACCATTTCGACACACATGGGTTTGCTTCAGTACATCCGTCTTCCTTTCGGGGTTTCGTCGGCTCCAGCTATCTTCCAGCGGGAGATGGAGAACTTGTGCCGAGGACTGCCACACGTTGCTGTGTACTTTGATGACATTCGTGTTACTGGCACGCCCGACTCAGATCACCTTCACAATCTTCGTTCTGTTCTCGTTCGCCTTCGGGACGTTGGACTCAGGCTGAGATCCGACAAGTGCCTTTTCTTCTTGCCTCAGGTAGAATACCTTACGATACGAACTTTATTTTTCACCACAAATACAAGTGGTGAATGGGAGGCCGAAGAAAAAGCTGCATAAATGCAGCTTGACGAGGCTCCGGGCCCCCCATTCAGCAGCTACGACGGAGTACATACAGTACACTGGTCAAAAAAGAAAAAAATCAAATGAACAAATTGAATATTTGGCTGTTGCACAATTGCACAATATCTATGTTTTTAACAAAATATTCGTTCAGAATAGACGGTAAAGCATAACTTATTTTTTGTTTTCCATAGTTTGTTCTACATTTCGGAATTTGCCAGGGCTGGTGATTTCTCGATGAATAATAATCACTTTTTTCTTTTAAATCAGACAGTTGAAGAATTACATTTGAGCGTCCTAATGCCGCATATTTATACGCCATCGTTAAACGATAGTTATAGATATGGTGAATATTAATAATCTTGTATGACTTGAACAGTGAATCCGTATGATGTATGTAAGGAACGTTACCTATTATTCTAAGCACTTTTTTTGCAATAAGTGTATTATATGCAAGTTTGAGTAAGACGTGTTACCCCAGATGAGGGTGCAGTAACATAAATGAGAATAAAATAAGGAATTGTACAAAACCTTTTTTACGCTGGATGGAAGAACGTGCCTATGCTTGTTCATAATTCCTGCGACTTTGCCTAATTTGGAGCAGAGATGTTTTACGTGATTTGTCCAGAGCATGTCTTCGGAAAAAATGACTCCGAGAGTTTTTATTCTATTTACAAATTCAATGTATGAAGACCCGAAATGAAGAGGAGTGTTAACTCGGTTACTTGAGCCGCGTGGGCGAAACATCATTGCTTTTGTTTTCGAAGTATTTATAGTCAAGCAATTGGACTAAGACCATACTTTTAACTTTGAAAGAAATGCGTTAGCTTTATTTATGAGGGCCTCTTCGGATATATCAGAAAAAAAGATACTCGTGTCATCCGCATAGATTATATATTTACAGTTTAAATCACTGTTCACAATATCATTAATATACAACAAAAAAAGGAGTGGTCCTAGAATACTTCCTTGGGGCACTCCAGCTGATATGGCTAATGGAATTGATTTCTCATTATTAATTTGCACAAACTGGGTACGATATTCTAAATAAGATTTGATTAGAGCATGAGGAAGATCACGAATGCCGTAAGCATATAGTTTATCTAACAAAATGGAATGATTTATACAGTCAAACGCTTTGCTGAAGTCTAAAAATATCCCAAGCGTTAAGGTTTTTTCTTCGAAATTCTTAAGTATTTCTTCTTTTTGAACCAATAACGCTGTTTCGGTTGACCTATTTTTTCTAAATCCAAATTGACAATCAGTAATTATAGAGTGCTTATCACAAAAGTTAGCAACACGAGAGTGAATTATTTTTTCTAGACTTTTTGAGAACACAGGAAGTATAGATATAGGACGGTAGTTCCCTAGTTCATTTTTGTTGCCTGCTTTAAACAACGCTAAAACTTTTGCAGTTTGCATTTTTTGGGGAAAAGTGCCAGATGATATTGCGAGGTTGAATATGTATGTTAGACAGGGAGCAATAATATCTATCACATACTTGATAGGTTTAATTTGCAAGTCATCGGCATCACGACTGTGATTATTATTAAGAGACAAAATAGAAGAACAAACCTCAATTTCATCAGTAGGGTAGATAAATAGTGAATCCGAAATTGACGAAATGTGATCTGACGATTTAGGATTGTAAAAGCTATTTGCTATATTCACGAAATAGCTGTTAAATGCATTTGCCAAATTCAAACCACTCAATGTTTCGCCTTTATGGTTTATGTTTTCAATTTTCCTTCATTTATAGGACATATTAAGAACACTGTTTATACGTTTCCACAATAAATCTGCTTTCTTTAGGCACTCCACATCAAATAGATTAGAGTAATGGAGTTTTCTCGATTTTCTAATTTCCCTAGTTAATTGATTTCTGTATTTTGACTGTTCCAGAATATACATGCCTAACAGATGACTATGAAATATTGTCTCTTAAACAAAACAAATTCATATTTTCTCTTGTTTATCGTCCACCTAGCGGAAATGTAAACCTTTTTCTTGCTTTTTTCGACAAACTGTTGTGTCACGCCAATGAATGCAAGTACTATCTTTTTGTTGGTGGTGACTTAAATATAAATTTGCTGCACGATACTCCAAGTGCGTCTGAGTTACTGCTACTACTAGCTGCAAATAACTTCTATAATGTTATAAACCACCCCACGCGCACTACATTGTCTACATCTACGTTAATTGATCTATTTATTAAAAAAATTTGATAAGGAAAAGGTCAGGGCTGGTGTAGTAAGTTCTGATATTAGCGATCATCTGCCCATATTTATGCTAGCCGATACAGCACGATACTCCAAGTGCGTCTTGGGCATATCATCAGCAAGGAAGGACTGTCACCAGGTCTCGGCAAGGTGGCAGCTGTCCTACATGCCCCGGCACCACGAAATGTCAAGGAACTTCAAAGTTTTTTAGGTTTAATCAACTGCTTCCGACGATTCCTTCCTAACCTGTCTGGACGTCTTCGTCCACTGCACTTGCTTCTCCCTGACGGGAAGAAGTGGGAGTGGGAAAAAGACCAAGAGGAAGCTTTCACGTCAAGCAAGCACCTCTTGACCTCAGCTCCGGTTCTCGCTCATTTCAACCCAGAGAAGCCTGTGTGTCTCAGTTCCAATGCCTCACCTTACGGGATTGGCGCTGTCTTGGCACACCGGGAAGCCGATGGTCAAGAACGACCCATCGCCTTCGCATCCAGAAGCTTGTCCCGAGCCGAACAAAACTACAGCCAGCTCGACAAAGAGGCATTAGCTTTGGTGTACGGTGTTGAGCAGTTCCACCAGTACCTGTGGGGAAACCCGTTCCAAGCCTTCACAGACCACAAGCCTCTACTTGGATTGCTGAGTCCTGACAAGCCGATTCCAGTCCACGCTTCGCCTCGACTCATTAGGTGGGCTCTCAAGCTTTCTGCTTACAAGTACCAGCTTCTCTACAAACCGGGGAAAGACTTGGGACACGCGGACGCACACAGTAGACTGCCAGTGCCGACAAACAGTGTTTCAGAACCTGTGCCGGCTGAAATCTTTATGATCGAAGAGACTTACCCCAGTCTTCTGTCACCTGCTGTAGTGGCTCAAGCAACGAAGAATGACCCGTTTCTGGGTAACGTGATGCTTGCTGTCCTGAGAGGAGAGGGCATTACATTGAGACCAGAAGGGAACCTATTCAGCGCAAGGAGTACTGAGCTAAGCCTTCATGACGGATGTTTGCTCTGGGGAGCACGAGTGGTAGTCCCACAAGTGTTGCAAGATCGAGTCCTGAAGCTTCTTCATGCAGGCCATCCCGGCATTGAGAAAAGCAAAATGGTCGCCAGAAGCCACGTCTGGTGGCCGGGTATTGACAATGATATTACCAAAAACGTGAAGAGCTGCACAATTTGCCAAGCTCATCAACGGGCTCCACAGCCGGTTCAACAGACACCCTGGCCTTTTCCACAAAAGCCCTGGTCAAGGCTTCACATTGACTTTGGAGGCCCATTCATGGGGCGAACCTTCCTAGTCATTGTGGATGCATTCTCAATGTAGGTAGAAGTTTTCCCCGTGCCATCCACCTCGGCAGAAGCTACTATCACAGCTTTGCGAGTAGCATTTGCCCAGCATGGACTGCCAGATCTGATAGTATCAGATAATGGTCCTGCCTTCGCAAGTGAACAATACTTGGAATTCTTGACACGCAACGGTATACGCCGCATGCTTGTACCACCCTATCATCCAGCTTCAAATGGTGCAGCGGAGCGTGTTGTTCAAACTGTCAAGAACAAACTTAAGAAGAGTGCATCAGGGTGTTTCCAGACTCAGATATCTAGACTTCTGTTCCACTGCAGGACCACTCCGCATGAGGTCACCGGCAGAGCGCCGTGCGAGCTACTGACCGGGAGACGTTTTAAAACACCGTTAGATGTCCTCCGGCTAAGCCTCCAGTCGTCAGTACTACTCAAACAGCTAAAGCAGAAGCTGTACACGGATAAAGGGTGCCGGCAAGGTCCGTCATGTGGCACTGAAGAGGAAGTCTTCGCAAGGAATTTCCGTCAAGGTGCGACATGGCTGCCTGCTCGTGTGATAGGCGCCACCAGTAACTCCTCAGCACAAGTCCGCCTCAACGACGGTACAGTGTGGCATCGTCATGGTGACCACCTGCGGCCCAGACAGACGGAGACAACTGCAGCAGTCACCGAGCCACTTCAGCCCGAGACTGCCGCAGATCAGCAAGAACTACAAACAGAAGACACCATCCAAACTGCTGATCCATTTACGGTTCCACATGATTCCGTTGCTATGGTACCAGTTGGCACAGCTGCCGATGTTGACAAACCCATGGACAACAGTAGCACTGTCCTCGCCACAACCAGCAGCGCACCGCATCTGCGACGTAGCGCAAGGGCTAGAAGACCCGTGCAGCGCTATTCTCCTTAGATCTTTTTACGCTTGCAATGTTCTAAGGGGGGACAGTTGTTACAATCTCTATCTGGCTGCTAGCGCTACCAGATTTCATAGCGGTAGTTGTCGGTTACCTCGATTGCCATCACGAGACATTAAAACACTTCTTCTTCAGTTTCTGAAGCGAAAGGAACGACGGCGTCATGTTTCTGCTTAGCCGGTTACGTCCTGCCGGCCGTGCGGTCTATCCCCGCTTGTAGCACATGGCTTATGCCACGATCGAAAAATCGCACTTATATGCTTCGTTTCATGATATTTTGGATCGCAGCGGATGGCTAGGGGCTGTGACAAGGCCCTGGCAAGGCATCTTTACTTCTTACGCAACGCGAAGCAGTTCGGACCTTGATGGTAGATGGCGCGTAACCTTTGTCCTGAACGCAATGTTCGTGTTTCGTGCCGGTGATACCTCATTTATGTTTTAAGGAAGCTCTGAAATGTGATATTTATTATATAAATATGTCGCGTGTTTCTCGAAATGAGACTTCCCTTTAAATACGCTGTCGTCGTCGTCACGTTCGTTTATTCAACATTCATGGCACCAGGGCCGATGTGGCGTACTAAAAAGAAAAAAGATTCCTTTAAAATGGAAATTCCCTATTTAAAAGTGATCATGTACATATTAAGCATCAGTTAGATATTCATTGTAAGTAATGATTTGAACTTTAAAATTACCTTCCTGTTTGTTTCATATGTTACCTGACAAGTGTCACTGCTCTCATTTTCGTTCGCTTGGTTCTGTGGTCCTATTTATGTTCCTGAAACCTAGGACAATTTTCACAGGGCCAATAGAGTAAACTTCTTTTCAGCAGCGACGAATTTCTCGTCCGTTGTGGTGGGCTGTCCTTAATTGTGCGAGTCTACAATTTATTTTATATTCAATGATTGTAAAATCAGATTAACAACTAACAAATCTCGTAATTAATAAAATGCTCGACTGACTTTTCAAGCGGGCCTCTTCATAACACGTCTGGCTCGTCGAAGCCTACTCTGAAGCCTTTTTTTTTTTCTTTTTGCGAAGCCATGAAAAATTCTACTTGACGCCACTCAATATTTGTGGGGCAGTAACCTTACCCTCGCTTCGGGTCGTGCTGGAGCGAGGCTCCTAAGCAGCACGTCCGGTGCCGGTAATATACTAATGCAACATAGGCCTCTGCTGTGCGATTTCTCTTTCAGGTGTATGAGGTGCGTAGTTTTGTGTATTCGTTTTTCTGTTTCGAGACGTTTAGCAGTTCAGTAAAGAATGGAGAGTTTTGACCGAGATATTTCGTGGCATATTTACCTCACATTAGTCGTGCACAGACGAATTAAGCACAGCACTGCACATGCATACGCTCAAAAATAAAACACCTACGAAATAACAATTACCCTCGACCACAATATATATTTAAGCATCGTCAGCCCAATCATCTATACACTATCTTATCACTTAAATATTGGAGGCGGCGACGCAGACGTTTATGGTAACGGGGGTAATAAAGGTTCAAAGGTTCAAAGGTGTTTATTGGCTAAAACAACCATACGACCCAGAGCCTGAGGCAATTAAAAGGCAGAAGCTTGTTCATGCATATGCTGATTTCCTCCTCGGCCATACGTTAACAGATGAAATGGAGATGTTGGAATGTAAATTACACAAAGGTGAGAATACTTAGTCTAATAAAGAGAGTAGGTGTCGTGGTGATTCCGCACCAGATCTTTAAATTCGTCTACGCTTGGGGCCTTGCGAGCAGCATCTGGTAAGTGATTCCACAGGGTAGGCGCTTGGGCAAAGAGGGAGGTAAAGGCACTAATGGTGCGGGCAAAGCGCTGTTCAGGTTTCGAGGGGTCTCGCCTAGACCTCCTCAAGTAACCATCGGAGATGGGACAGACACCATGTAGGTACCTGTAGAGGAGGACCCGTCTGAAGAACAGTCGACGTTTATCAAGTCTGGACCACCGGAGGGATTGCAGCCACCTTTCATAGGGTAACTTGCTTGCCCTCTTGTGCTGCAAGTAGAGTGCTGTCTTTGTGGCCTTTCTTTGCGGCGACTCTAGTCTCCTCTGTAGGTCAACCTGGTGGGGGCTCTAGAAAGAGGAGATTGTTGTAAGAACGGCTGACTGGTCGTTAGTAGATGAAGCCAACAACAGCATTTATATACAAATATTTACATTAAAATGTCCGGCATCGTCCGCTCATGGCCAGGCCTCGATCCATCTCGTCCATTCTATTCTCGAGCTCCCGCTTCTTCTTCCTCCTTGTCGGGAAGCCCGCTTCCATACAATAAGTTTCAACACACTCCCCCCCGCAAGAAGAAGAAATAGCTGATGTGCCGTTGCATCAAAGTTGAAAGTTGGCAGAAAGATAATTATGACCTTCTCTGGACGTCCATGCTTCCCGGAAGGTCGTGTTGGTAGCCTGGCGATTATTTTATCATTGCCGTTTACGTCGTTCTGTGTCACGTCATGTCTGTCATTTGCATAGAATCCAGGGGCGTTGTCTCGCCTTGTGTGAGCGAGCGATTTAGTCTTCCATCCTTCATTCCACTGAATCTGGAAGTCGATCGTACAGCCACGTGTATTAAAACCACGGGGACGGGACAAGGCGCGAAGTGTACGATACGCTCTTTTCCTAATCTCCTTTATAGCTCTCGTTAGGCGCTGATGTATGCCGATTCTTTGTTTTGTGCTTCGTTGCTTGTATAGTCTTCCTTGTTTCTTAAATTGCTTGTTTCGTTGAGGAGGTCGTTTGACATTCCTGTTTAAGAAGGTTCCATTTATTTGTTTAGTTGCTTTGGCACGGTTCTGTTTCTTCCTATCTTTTTGTGCTTTTCTGACTCTATCCTTCTTTGTTTTCAACTCGCCTTCTTTTTGAATGTGAGGACTTCTGTGAGTGCCGGCTTCATACCCTTTCTTGAAACCAGACATGACTTCTTCGCCAGTTAGCATGTAGACTATGTTCTTCGATGAAGTCGCCTGTATGGGGTTGTCGTCCGGTAGCGTATTGGTCACCTTTGTCTTTCCAGTTGATGCGCATCTGTCCTTCGTCTGCTGCTCTGATTTATGTTCTGTGACTAGACGGTCGTCAGCGTAGTCTGTTGTCACACCGGTGACAGTGGTGACAGTTCCGAGTTCATAATTGTTGCTGTAAGGCTGAGTTTGTCTCACGAGATGTGGTCTGATGGAACTCATATCTGATATATTACGTTGTTTAGATAATTGTGGCTTTTCTCTCTCTACTTTTTCCAGTTTCGTCACCTGCTGATTGACTACTTGTGCTTTAATCTTCAGCATTGAAAGACGTCCTACGATGCGGTCGTTTAGTTCTATGACGTGAGTGTGTTCTTCTTCAAGTTCTTCAGTGGGTATGAATGGTTCGATAGCACCATCCAGGTACTTAAGTTGAGATGCATAGTTTATTAGCATCTCGATGATTTCGTTAAATTGTCCGGCTGTCGTTGTTTCTCGCGTTGCTTTCTCCAGAAAATCAAAGAGTGTCGTTACCTTGTTGCGTAACGCAGATCTTTGTTGCAGAAGGTGCTCGATGTCGACATCGTTGAGGGTGATATTCTCTTGGGCGTCCGTTGCATTGGCAAAAATCTTGCTCATCTTGCCGGTCGATCGTTGCTATAGGTTGGCTGTTGTGACCTTCCGTTGATGGGTCGTCCAGTCATGTTCTCACCGTTTTGTTAAGCCCTCTCCCGGGTTTCGGCACCATGTTGTAAGAACGGCTGACTGGTCGTTAGTAGATGAAGCCAACAACAGCATTTATATACAAATATTTACATTAAAATGTCCGGCATCGTCCGCTCATGGCCAGGCCTCGATCATCTCGTCCATTCTATTCTCGAGCTCCCGCTTCTTCTTCCTCCTTGTCGGGAAGCCCGCTTCCATACAATAAGTTTCAACAGAGATATACTCCAAAACCGGCAGTGCAAGAGCCGTGTACTGTGTACAAAAGGCATGGCTTGGCACCTCCCTTGTCCTGGTTAAGAAGCCTCTCAGTTTGCTCGCCTTTTTACAGACGTAGTCAACGTGCCTTCTGAAGGACAGGGTCTTGTCAAACCAAACACCGAGATTCTTAGTGTCTGTGACCTTTTGGATGTGCTTCCCTTGTGCATTGTAGACAACGTCAACAAGTTTCCTTTTTCTTGATATTTTAAGGTACACAGTTTTGTCTGGGTTAAGGAGCAGTCCGTTGACTTCTGACCACCTGCAGATCCTCTGCAGATCGGACTGCAGGATTTGGCGGTCGTGAGAGGAGTGAATTATGCGGTACAGTATGTGATCATCTGCATACCGAAGAATGTTAGATTGTATGTCGACCGTAAGGTCGTTGATGCAGAGGTTGAAGTGGAGTGGCCCTATAACAGAGCCCTGAGGCACCCCCACTCTGACATTGTGCCATTGGCTAAAGGCACCGTGGCAGTTCACTCGCTGACGGCGATTACCCAGGAAGTTCGATACCCATTTAAGGGTTGCTCCGGAGATCCCAAAGCCTGGGAGCTTGGTTAGGATGTGGTCATGGTTCACACTGTCGAAGGCCTTCGAAAAATCTATGGACAGCACATCTGCTTTCTTCGAGCTGTTCAGGGCACTGCTCAGGTCGTGGTGCAGGAGAGACAGCAGAGTTTCGTAACTCCGCTCCTTCCTAAAGCCATGTTGAGAGCTGCAGAAAAGGTTGTTGACTTCTAGGTGCGTGGAGATTTTACTACAAATTAAGGATTCAAATATTTTGCAGAGGATGCAGGTGAGGCTTATTGGCCGGTAACTTTCGAGAGAGTTCAGTGGTTTCCGCGTTCCTTTGTGGACAGGGGTCGCATGCGCTAGCTTCCAGACATCAGGGATGAGTGCCCTGGAAAAGGAGTAGTTGTACAGGTCTGCCAATGGGGACGAGAGTGCCGCGGCGCAGGCCTTCAGCAGGAGGGGGGGAATGCCATCTGGGCCAGGGAAGGCGCCAGGTTTCAGCTGGGAGATGGCAGCCGCAACGTCCTCGGTGGTGACGGGTTGAGGGACGAACACAGGAATTGACTCTGTGCGGTTGTGCTTCTCAGCAGCGGAACTTTCAACTGGGGGAGGCGGGCAGGAGTTGTTAAACGCGGGCACCGCATCGCTGAAGTGTTGGCCAAAGGAGTTGGCGATGACCTGAGCATTGTCAGTGTATGTACCTCCTAATTGAAACTGGGTAGCAGCATTATTACGTCGTGATAATCGGTAGGATTGCCAGAAACGACTGAGGCACGTTTTTGCCTGGCTTGCCATGTCGTAGAGGTAATTCCGATAGGATATTCTTATTTCCCTTTTCAGCTGTCTCAAGAGATCCTTGTATGAAGCCCAATGAGTTGCATCCTGTGTTTTTGAGGCCCTTTTGAAGAAGCGCCTAGGCTTGCTTGATAGCTGCTTGATGAGTCCAGTTATCCATGCTTTGCTTTTCTTGTGTTTGGAAGAGATCATAGTGTGCGTAGAGACTCTGCATGCAACCCAGAACATATCAAAGAATAGGTCCCATGGGTTATAGTCCGTCAGAAAGTCCGTGCAGAGAAACCAAGGAGCCAAGGCAACAGAGCGTTCCAGTGAGTCACATCTGTCCTTGTTAAACAAGACTGCCTGATTTGAGATTCTTCGTTTTCTTGTGCAGCTGAAGTTCCAGGAGGAGGGAGATTCCAATGTGGTCAGAGTTATACAGCGGGGTAGTGTCAGACACAGATAGTAATTGGGCAAGGTTCCGGCAGAGAAATAGGTCTAGGGTATGACCCAAAACATTACCATGGACGTGCGTTGGAAAGCGGACAATCTGTGTGAGGTTCGCATACTGCATCCAGTTCAGGAACTTGGCCTCTGTCTCGTTTGTTGGCATCGGATCAGCAGAATTCCAGTTGATGTGAAGGTTGAAGACCCCAGTTAACAGAATGTTGATGTGGCCTTCTTTACGGGAGCTGATCCGATCGAAAACTGCACACAGATCAGCGAAGACACCATGACCTGTATTGGGGGCCCTGTACAGTGAACCGAGAAGCAGTTTTCCGCCTCGGCAGTTGAGTTCGGTCCAAACCAGCTCCGAGTTTGGAGTCTCTAAGTCCACACGGCGCACAGGGGAGAATTTACCTTTTACGGCGACCAGGACGTCGCCTCCGCGTCCACTTCAGTTTCTTCTGAAGACGGCGAGCTCGGGACCAAATATTTCATGGTCCGGAGCAGAGCCACCGAGCCACGTTTCGCACACGCACAATGCATCCGGTGAATTACAGGCCAGGTCGGATTTGAGTTCAGGTACCTTGTTCAGGAGACTTCTTGCGTTGTAGCACTGCACGAGGAAGGGCCCAGGGTTGCAGTGGATGTCGCCGGAGTGTATCAGTAGTCCAAGTAGCATAGTTTTCGTGGTGCTGACGGTACTGACGAAGTGGCTGGTTTTAGGCCTAGTGGGCCGAGGCAGCAGGCCTTTACCGTCCCGGACTGGTGATCCGGGCGAGACCCGCTGTTCCGCAGCAATCACTTCGGAGACATTCGTTCTTTGGCTTTGACGGAGAACGACGAAAAAGCACAACATGGTGAAAAGAGCAGGAGACCAGCGCAGCTGCCCTGATCTGCGGCCGGCTGACGCCATGCCTTTGCCTTTCCTTTCCGTGGTGCTACCACGGCTCTCCTGAACCAAAATAAATATTACGATTAGTACTGACACACGTACACACACACACAAAACACACACACACATATATATATATATATACATACAAATATACATATTTACTCAGATAATTACGGATTAAACATGCCGAATTTGGATCCATCTTTAACAGAAAGTAAATACGTGGTACCCTCATTTAAGAAACAAGGCACATCAGGTAGCGTACGGTAATCACTTACTTTGCTTGTACACAGTCAAAGTTCTCACGCAAGCAAGATCGAAAGGTGGTGTTAAGGCCTAGGCTAAATGTTATCTTGACTTATTGCTATCATCTGCAAGCTTCGGAAATAATGTAGACACAGACTGTAGACCTTGTGGGAACCACGAAATGACAGAAGCCTTCCTCCGTGAGAAAACGTTCAAATGCTCGCACCAGCCTCCACGTCCCAGCATTTACAATAACTATGTTGTCGTGATATTTAAAGTTTTGAACTTATTTCAATCGTTAAAATACAAAAAAACGCCGATTTGCAAAAATAATAAAAACGAAATAATCACGAGGAATGGGTTGTTGAACCCGGGACCAAAAATAATTTAAACATAAAATTAAAATATTGAAAGCCAAATTTGTCCTTGTATTATCACCCGTGTGTTTCAAGACCACTCGAGACCATTTTCAAGATTAGACCTTGTTGTTACACTTTAAGTATGACAAAATGAGTTGCTGGGCGAGTTGGCTAGACATATTGACTTAAAGGAGCGACGCAACAATTTTTGTACTTTGCACAAATACCGCTTAAAACGGATTCGTAACGTTAATGACCTATGAAAGACGCCTTCGTTTTTCACCCCACGCAATAGAAGTCCCAGAAAAAAAAAGTGAAAGCCGTTTACAACTCCTTGTAACGCCGAATTGGAGCCCAGCTCTTGAGGAGGAGGAGGGAAGGGTAGTGAGGGCCACGTGTTCTCGGGGGGGGTGGGGGGTTACGTGACCCCCCCCGAGGGCACTTGACCTTGGTGGGGTCACGTGTGGGGAGTCACGTGCCGCCCCTTCGATGTCACGTCACCTCGGGAGGGGGTCATGTGACTCCCCAGGTCACGTGACCCCCCGGTCACGTGACCAAAATTTCCCCGCTAGATTTAGCGGGGAAAGTTTTCCGCTAGATTTAGCGGGGAAATTTTTTCCGCTAGATTTAGCGGGGATATTTTTCCGCTAGATTTAGCGGAGAAATTTTTTCCGCTAGATTTAGCGGGGAAATTTTTCCGCTAGATTTAGCAGGGAAATTTTTCCCGCTAGATTTAACGGGGAAATTTGTTTCGCTAGATTTAGCGGGGAAATTTTTTCGCTAGATTAAGCGGGGAAATTTTTGTGCTAGATTTAGCGGGGAAATTTTTCCGCTATATTTAGTGGGGAAATTAACCCATAATGCACCACGCGGTTACGCCGACGGCGACGCCGCTCAAGCCGGAAACGGGCGCCTAAGAGCTGCGCTCTAAAAATTTAGGAAAAACGAGCAGCGTTCACTTCCTCAACTCGCAGCCAGGACAAGCGGCCACGTGATCTGGAGCCGATTATATGCCACCAGTGTTGATCATAGCCACGCGCTGGGGTTGGCAAAGCGCAGGACACGCGCTGAGTTCCAGACATTGTTATGGCTCGGCTGTTGTCGTCGTTGCAGCGATTGGACACGGCCCACTACCCAAATGTTTCTCAAGCTAGCAATTATCACGAGCCCAAGTCGAGTGCCCACGCAATGCTCGGGTCCAATCTATGAACCGCATTCAAATATTGTCACTTGGGTGTACTGCGATCCCCACGTTACGTCGTCAAATTTTGTAAAGGAGAAATTGAATGAAAATGATCGCTTTTGTCCTTGAAATTACACCGCAACAAAGGAGTTTCTTGGCCAATGGCGTTGCGTGTGAGTATCCTTGAGTCCCAGGTGTGCCAGTAAGCTCGTGTAAAGAGAAAAACATTCCAATTGAATATCGTTGCACCGCTCCTTTAAATTAGCTGTGCAACGTTATTCAGTTGGAATGCTTTTCACTATACACGAGCTTACTGGCACTAATGGGACTCAAGGATACTCGCACGCAACGCCACTGGCCGAGAAACTCCTTTGTTGCGGTGAAATTTCAAGGACAAAAGCAATTATTTTCGTTCAATCTCTCCTTTGCAAAATTTTATGACCAAACGTGGGGACCGCACAACACCCAAGTGACGATATTTGAATGCGGTTCATAGATTAGACCGGAGCCCTGCGTGGGCACTCGATTTCGGCTCGTGATAATTACTAGCTCGAGAAGCATTCGGGTAGTCGCCCGCGTCCAATCACTGCAACGACGACAATAGCCGAGCCATAACAATGTCTGAAACTCAGCGCGTGTCCGGTGCTTTGCCAACCCCAGCGCGTGGCTATGATCAACATTGGCGGCATATAATCGGCTCCAGATCGCGTGGCCGCTTGTCCTGGCTGCGAGTTGAGGGGGTGAACGCTGCTCGTTTTTCTTTAATTTTTTTCGTGGACTTCTATTGCGTGAAGTGAAAAACGAACGCATGTTTCATAGGTCACTAACGTCAGGGATCTGTTCTAAACGGTATTTGCGCAAAGTACAAAAATTGTCGCATCGCCCCTTTAAATAAGGTAAGGAAGGAAGAGACAACAGGAAGGAAAGAGAGACAAAGAGAGAAAATCGTTTTATTAAAATAATAATAAAGTTCGGAGAGGGTTAGTCTAGCCGATAAAGCTGACATTGTTCGCTCCGAGAAAGGAAAGCAAAATGTCAAAATATTAGATGAAGAGCGTAAAGAAAGAGAAGAATAAAGAGGAGAGTGAGAGGTGTAGAGTTATTTATCATGAAAGCACTTGCTTATGTTCATAACTCTAGAAAATTACCCTGTTTGTAGCCCAGTGGCTTGAAGGAAGGTCAGGAATATCCTTTGAAGTAATTTCCTCTGAGCACGGGTACCAAAAATGAAAATAGTGTTTGCAATCTCTTCCACGACGAAGTGGTGTCTTTTTATCTTTGATGCGAGATCTTTCCCTTCCTTTTCAAATTTCTGGCAGTCGTCTAGGATATGGTTAATATCTTCGATAACACCACATACGTTACAGGTGTCTGTATCGCGTTTTTTCCAGCGGTGAAGTAATCTTCCTGTACGCTCACTTCCTGTACGGGCACTTCCTTTACGTAGGCGGAAGAGAAGTGTGGCTTCTGCTCGTTGGAGACTTTCTGTTAGACACGGTTGGATAGGGGAAGAGAGCGTTATTGATAAATCCCAGATGTGTTCATTTATAATTTGCTAATATTTTCTAAAATCATATTGAGTCTTGATGCTAATAGGAAGATTGTGTGGCGTTGGAGGCAAGTTGGTCTACCTTCTCGTTTCCATGGAATCGGAATGAGCTGGTACCCACTGAAATGAGATTTCGAAATCATCTTCTTCTAGTGATCTTGAAATTGATTTGGCCGCCATTGCTCCTTGTGACAGTTGTCGATGCCTTTGGAGCTGTCGAGGTGCAGCACGAGAATCTGTTAGGACAAGAACTGCCTGTGGTGTTAATTTTCTTATCATATAAAGGGCTCCCAGGATTGCATGCATTTCAGCTGTTGTTGACGACACAAACTCATCTAGTCCCCCGCTCCTTGCGAGTTGTAATGTAGGTGCATATAGTGCCACTAAATAAGCTACGCTTCAGAGTAACGGCACTTGGCCATATTGTGTCTTAAAATCATGGTTGCCAGTTATCTGAAGCTTTATCTGAAATCACAGGAAATGCTTTTCCGCCCTCCACAAATGTTTAAACCGTTCGCGATAGAGCAAAGCAATATTATATGACCTTCCTAACACCGAATCTAATGCTGAGGAAGTCGCACTTTTAAATCATGACGATCGGCCGTTGCGTCTGTTCTGCATACGAGCCAAAATGGCGGCGCCCACAACAATGTCGGGGAACGGAGTGCCGATACTCTAAGCGCAGATTATTTAGTGGCTCTAGGTGCATAGTAGGCGGAAGTGCTATTTCTTCGAGTTCGATTTACTGTTACGTCTGTGTACACCTCCAGGGCCCGTTTTCTCGAACGCGAACCGTGGTTTAAAGTAAACTATTGTCCCTAGAAGGGGGAATTCCAGGTCACGTGACTGGCAGAGCAGGGGCGCCGAGGGAGGAGCAGTACCTAGAAGCGAAATGGCCGCGGCGTCGCTTAATGAGGGCTAATAGTGCTGCTTGGTTCTGCTGAACATTCATTTCGATCTGGCTGTTATATTAATGACGCACCATCAACCTATTAGCAAGTCAAGCAAAGCGATTATTCAGAGGGACTACTAAACTAAACGACGGCAGCATTCCGCGAACGCATCACTCTTCAGCAGTCCGGGATCCAAGACATATGACGGTACATAAACCTTGCAAGTGTTTTTATGGTGAGTAAAAAAAAATGTTTTGCGAACGAGTGTTGGTGCATATTTATACTAAGACGTTTCATTTGTTACACTATGCATGCCAACTCGTGAACAGCAATTACTTTGCGGAGAAAGGGGGTTATCCCCAATAAAGTCTTCGTTCCGGGTGAACAGCTGAGACATTGTACTGTTTTTTTGTTCACTGTGCGCCGACAGTATGCCGACAGCATTGAGGTTTCTACATATCCCCGGTGGCCAGCAATTCAACGGTGACGAAAAGCTTAGCTTCTCGTCACCGGTGAATCGGTTGGGCAAATGGAAGAGGCGAAACAGTTGAGATCAGCAGGAATCGCAGAAACGTGCGTCGCAAGGAGCGAAAACGAGACTACAACACGGGCGTTGCCAGACTGGAAGAAACACGAAAAAGTTATGCGTTGTTTTCGGCGAAATTTATATGGAAGGAAATGTTTCTTACATTTTCGAATTTTCGTCGACAAACTCTAGCATTGTAGCTAAGCTTTCTTCGTACCATCGGGAGCAAATAAATTGGTCTTCAAGTGCAACATTACTATATTTTGACTTAAAATACCATAATAGATCGATGACAACCAGCGGAAAAAGAGGATAAACAAACTGACTGGCTTGTTTCACCGATAGATTGCGCATCTTATTGCCCAATCAAAAATAATTATTGTTGTTCTATATCCAGCCGTTTATTACAGTACCTAGGTACTTTTTCCTTCCTAGGCACCGCGGTTTACCAAAATGGGTTTACCATCGCTTCGAGAAAACCCGCCCAGGTGGTTGACGTATCTTCTTGAAATGAGTTGGCGCTGAACTTGTTGTGTACACCGGGAATGTGGCACTTACATTTCGGGCAGTAAACGTTCCAGAGGGGAGTTGATACAGAGTTGTCTTTGTCTTGCAGTAACACTGGTGTGCATCCAAGGTGTTGAAGAGCTTGCGTAGAAATCAAAAACCGCGAGTGTTGCCTGGTTCGAAGTCGGCGTAGGAGGCTCATTTTTGCAGACGTTGTAGACAAATGAATTTGTTGAGAAGAAGGCATTTGGTAGCCATCAGTGGTAAAGTCAGAGCTCGGGATCTCCTTACACATTTTCGTTCCTTGTTGCTCTTGGCACTCCAAGGCAAGTACGTAGGCCTTGTTTATACATGCGCTCTAGAGATTGAGAGTCTGTTGGCGATAATCTAATGAAAGCTAATGAATATAGAATAATACTGACAACCAGGGACCAATAGACACGTATAATTGAGCTTGGCGAGTTTAGCCACGATTGTCCTGCCACTCTACGAATTGGCATTTCTTGCGGTCAGAGTTGATTTTATTACGTTAGTGGCTTGCGCATGCCAGTTGAGGCGGGAGTTCAGGGTGATTCCCAAGAATTTGTGCTGTCGAACACGGCGCAGGGGGACGTTATGAAGAGTCAAATTAACTTTTTGTGCTTCCCCCGTTCTTTCCAGAAAAACGTATCAACGCAGTTTTCTCTTGTGAGAACTGCAGACCACAATCAAGTAGATAATTGCTCGCTCCCGTAATGGCTGCTTGGGCGGCGTTTTGGAGACCATGATGCCGATGTGCTGAGTCCCATATGCAGATGTCATCTGAGTACAGCGATATATTGATGGGGAGAGTGTACTTTGGGAGAGATGTTGGTAACCTGGCCAAAACGATGTTAAAAAGGATTGGCTAGAGTACGTTTCCTTGTGGTAATCCTTGAGCACAGTTGCGAGATGTACTAAACGACGCGCCTAGTTTAACTTTGAACGTTCGATTCGTGAGGATGCCTTGTACAAACGCCTGGACTTTTCCCGTGATGCCGATGGCTGTCAACCCTTCAAGAACAACTGCTCGATCAACGTTATCGTGCGTCTTTTTTTGTCAAAAAATACCGTTAATGTCGATTTGTCGTCGGGGTGATTCTGCTCAATTGAACTTAATAAATCTACGATGCCGTAATTAGAAGAAAGCCCACGCCTGAATCCTGTCATCTCGTGTTGTAATGAGTGATTTGTTTCAAGCCACCAGGTGAGTCGAGCGTGTATCATTCTTTCCGTGAGCTTCATAACACAAGATGTAAGTAAGATGGGTCGGTATGACGATGGTGCGTCGCGTGGTCTGCCAGGCTTGTGGATTGGAATGACCCAAGATGTTTTCCAATCTTCTCGTATATCATTTGTTTCCTATATATAGTTAAAACATTGAGCCGTTCTTGTAGGCATCCATTTGGTAAGTTTTTCAGCATCTGGTTTGTTATTCCATCCGGTCCTGGGGCGCTTTTTCTTTTCCTCTCTTTTAAAGCCGATAGTAGTTTTTCGATGTTGAAGGGAGCATCTAATGGGGACGATGTAGTCACAGCGTCATACGTCCTGACTGTCTTGTTTTTAATCAAAGAAAATTGGTCTGCTAATTGTTCTGCGGCCTCCTGTAGACTTGTGCCGGAGCGAAACGCCATCGATGCTTGTGATAAGTGGAGATCTCGTTTGCCCATGAAAACATCAAGGATGCGCCAAATTTGGGTTTTAGGTATATTTGCATCTGCTGATGCACAGTTATTGTCCCAGTGTTTACGCTTTGTTTTCTTCGCATATCGTGTTGTTGCTGCATTGATTCTGTATAGATCGGTTTTGTTAGCGCTGGAAGACAGGCCCAACTAAAACTCCTTTGGAGTTTTAGTTGGGCCTGTCTTCTTGCTGCAGAAAGATTGACCAACCTGAGATCAGGCTCTGGGTAGTGCTCTGGGAGCTTTTTCTTGATGGTGGCCTGATTTGCGCTGGTCAAGACTGCTTGTAATAGGGGTCCTGATGATTTTTCCATATGTGTTGGAAATGAATCCCAGTCAGTAACATATCGGATACGCTGTTTAGTTCCGCGGAATCCATGCAGATCTAGAAATATCGGATAATGGTCGCTGTTCATGGTATTAGGGTTTCTCGTCCAATTTACGCATAGGTCTGTGGAATGAGCAGTGATGTTGATGGCGCCATACGTATTAGGAGGACGAAGAAAGGTCGGACTGCCGTCGTTTGCAACAGCGAGGTCGCACTCTTCAAAGCGTTTTGCCAACGACAGGCCACGAGTATCGTCTCTGCTAGTTCCCCAAAGGCTGTGGTGTGCGTTCCAATCTCCGCAAAGTAAGATTGTGTCTCCCCAGCGTTGGCAGATTTTTTTTTACGACTTCAAAAATCTTGATTGCACTCTTTCCAGCACGGACATATAAAGGATGCCACACACAAACTCCGTCCGGTCGACATCACACGTCCTGCTACCAGCTCGATATCTTGGGTGCACAAATCGCTCGTGTCAATCTGGTGTTGTGGAAGAGCTTTTCGATTATAAAGGGCTGCACTCCCGCCAGGAAAACCGGTCATAGTGGGATTTCTTTTATCAATAATACCAAGAAATGCTGCGGTCATTGGGGAGACGCGTCACTTAATGAAATTATCGGAATTGGGAAGTGCTCTAAGTAAAAAGAAAGCTCCACATGACGATTTTTAAGCCCGGCATAGTTCCACTGCATGAGAATCGGTATATTTCGTGGTTTTATTGCTTTTGGTCGCGGCTGACACTTCGAAGTGTCAGCCATGACTCTGGTCGAAGTTTCGTGTCATTTCTGTAATAGCTTGTTGGAAAAACATGATTGGTTGTAATATGGTCTTGAAATTAAATTACGGTAGGTCGACAATGAAGTTTGGTAAAACAGAAAATATTAAACTTACTACATCCCCGATTTTTTCGAATTCCGAGGTCTTTTTTCTAGTGACGATGTCGCTGTATGATCTCGTTCCTGTGGTATTTGTTTTTGACGTGGTGGTAGTGTGGGCATTAGCATATTTTGAGTAATGTTCTGCCACTTCTTGTTTTTTCTTGGGACAGGACTGCCTTTTCCCCTCTTTTGTCCCAGCAGCTTTGGTTTTCTTCTTTTTTGCACTGTCATTCGGAGCCTTAGCCCTTGGATTACATTCCGCGGTGATTATTTCATCTTGGCTTGTGGCATTTAAGAGTGGTGCATCACGTTCCACTTCTGGGCCATCCGAATTTTTGAAAAATTTGGAGCCTCTGATAAAACTCTTCTTCGCTAAAGCTTGAAGTCGATTTTTGCAGTTGACAAAATCGGCTGGGTGGTCTCCACCGCAGTTCGCGGATTTGACAGGTGATTCGCCATTGCAGTCATTCGTGGCATGTGCTCCTCCACATCTCTTGCAGATCGCGGTGACACTGCAGTATTTCGCTGCATGGCCCAAAGCTTGGCAGTTGAATCATCTTGGGGGCGCTTTGACATAGTCAGTCACTTGAGGTCGTGTGAAGCCAAGATTAACCTTGGAAGGGCGTTCTGTGTTAGGGCGAAAAATGATCACCACTTTATCCGTTGGCCGTACTGTTTCGTCTGGTTTGCCATTGCGTTGGTATAGGCGCCGTGCTAAATGACTCTTACTGGTTCGAGGAATTCAGTCAACTCTGACTTTGAATATCAATCAGGCACCCCTTTGTTCAGCCAATTATTTTGCATATACGGTTTTGGGATGGTGGCCAGAGCTAGGATCTCTCCCAGGCAACGCACCTTCAGGACCCTGTAAGCCGTCGCTGGCTCTGCTACGTCAGCGAGTAGACCTCCCCTGACTGTAAATTGAAGGGTGCGCCTGCAGCTGCCCTAACTTCGTCATTTAGCTTGAGCGGGTTTAGCTGCCGCAATCGTCTCTCTACTTGCGTTGGAGTGAACAGCACCGGTATGCCTGTTGTTTCGTTACGGCAATGTTCGACTAGGATGAGTCCTTCATCGTCTCCCTCTGCCTGGGATGCGTCCATTGAATCGCATTTGCTGAGGAGCAGTTTGGCTGGTGGGGACTCTTGTGATGAGGAGTCGTCGGTTGTCTCAAATCGTCGCTTAACAGGGGCGTGGTGTCGCTGACTTGGCGGGATAATATGGTAAGTGTGGTCTTTCTCAGCGGTCTCTTCAGTTAAAACCACTGGTTCAATGGCGTCCATTGGGTCAGCCTCCGCCGAGGCCATTGCTCGCCTTTTAGGCACCCAGGTTTTCCCGGTACCTGATGCTTTCCAAGAAAAAAAAAACTCTAGTTTTTAGACCGTGATCCCAGAAGTGAAAACCGTCGGTGCGGTGTGCAAAACGACCTAAAACCAGAAGCGGTTTGGAAAACACGAACGGGGTAAGTGACATTTCTTTCTCCTCTCTCTGTCAGGAAGGGAAGAGTGCTGACTCACAACCACAGTTGAAGAACTATATTTATGTGGTGACTCTGGCCGGTCTTCCCACGCGGATCGAGCGACCAGATCGTGTTTGGAGCTAGCCTCAAACAAGGAGTATACTCTGTTTCACCTTATAATGTACCGCAGAAAAGGCTACAAGCGCGAGCTTCTTGCTCTGGGGCACATCCCGGCGGCACAAGCTCTGGTGACTTAAGGCTGCGGTCCCACGGCAGCCATCTTGAACAAGGCGTAAGTTCAACCAATAGATGGCTACACGCACCCGTGGGGTGGCCGAAACATTGGGTCACGGTGGGATGGCTCGAGCACCATCACGTTCCCCTCGTGGCCTTGCTCGCGCCGCTGCCAGCTGTGCTCAGCTAGCTCAAGTAGCGTGGCCCAGCAAACGGATGTATGCGAGAATGTCAGGCTGGGTATAAATTGTTCTCTGATATAGGGAGATGCGGTTCGGCGGTCGTAACGGGCTTTCGCAATAAATCTTTTTAAGAAGGAATCAAATGTTGATTGACGTGTCAATATTCTATCAATGAAAATTTTTTCTGCAGGAATGCACTCTCAGTAGACTCAATCTTCCAAGACACCAGTGGAAGCGGACATCAAGTAAACTGCTTCGCAATTTACGGTACTTACCTCACCATTTTATTGACGACTAAAATAACGTCACGAAATATTGTGTTTCACGGGGTCCGAAACATGTTGTGAAGGTTGTTACACTATAGTTCCCAGAAACTTTCTGGAAAGACTCGAAGTCTTCCTTGAGTTCAACGCCATCATGAACAGTAACTGAAAACGATCCACTATTCAGTCGGTGGGTGGCGAAACGTATCCGCATCTGCGGAGTCATGATCGATGCGTACTCTAAGTGGCTGGAAGTTTACAGGGGATGAGGACGATTCGTCACATGCGCACTCGTCACAGGACGATTGGTCACAGGACGATACGTCACATAGGAACATTCGTCACAGGATGACTCGTCATGCGGGCAACTGGTCACATCGTTCGGGCAGGGGCCGATAGTAAATTGTAAATCTCAACAACCGCCCACATTCCCTGATGAGGAGTTTCACTGCTTCCCACTGTGACATAAACCAATAGTTAGAAAAACTAATATTACGATACTCATCCGCTTTTCCTTTCATCATATTACGACTCTTCAGCAGGTTGACCTAAGTTGATGGCTTGAACGAGCAAGAACTCGACTGGCAGCCAAATAAGTTTTTACTTTGCCTTGCATACACCTCTTCGAGAAAACCAATAAGTATCGGAATTCTTTCTGCTGCATGCCTGTGTGCGAGTACCCCTCGTGCAGCTGCATGGCTCCACCTCTCTCTGTTGCGATCACCTCCATCCTTTTGAATGTAGCCCGAGTTCGAAAATGGTCGCTTTTATATGGCCTCCCCATTCACCGTTTGGGACGGACCCAGAAGTTAAAACGTCTGCTACAAATTCTTTGACCTTGAGGAGCGAAAGGCGTGCTAAGCGAATAGGTGACCCACTTTGTCAGGCCGAACCAACATTCAATGTTCAGGGCCGAACCAGAAGCTAAAACGTTTGTTCCAAATTCTTCGCCTTTCAGAAGCCAAAGACATGCTAAGATATGAGGACGAGGTGAGGCACGTTGTCCGTCCGAACCAAATTGAACAATAGATGTTTGGGGGGACGAACTATTGTAAGACCGCGTGACGAGTCATCCTATGACGAATGTTCCTGTGTGACGAATCGTCCTGTGACGAATCGTCCTATGACGAGTGCGCATGTGACGAATGGACCGTATCCCAGTTTACACGATGCCTGCCACGACGTCCGAACACGTCATTGACGTTCTACGGTCTCTTTGACCTACTTTTGCCCTACCGAAAATGCTTTTCTCTGATAACGCGCCAAATCTTGCTTCAAATAAAATAAACAAGTTTTTGAAGAAAAAAATAACCGGCATCAGGCATCACATTAGTGCACCATACCATCCTGCGACTAACGGGCAAGCAGAACAGATGGTGTGCGAAACGAAAAAAAAAGCACTTTTGAAGCTTACGAAAGAAGCAGTTCAGTGAAGAATCGCCAGGTTTTTGTTCCAGCAACACGCGACGGTCTCATATAACACAGAAAAAACACCCGCCGAAGCAATATTCGGCGGACGAAGAGCCACACCCCTCGATCTCATGATAGTATGGCCTACGAACGAAGATCGAGAGACTCCCAAATCGGGAGTAATGGCAGTTTATTCGGTCGGACAACTCGTCTAAGTGAGGAATTTCAGCGGAAGCCGGGCCTTCCATGTAGAACTTGAGTAGAAAAAGCTCTATGTTGGTTGACCAGAAGGTGTCATCCCTCTGAATACGTTGGATATCAATGCCCTTGAGTGTAAATATAACTAAATCATAAAACTCTCTTTGTGTATTGTGTAACTGCCCTTGTATTTGATAGTAGAAGTTAGGGTGGTGATTTGGACCTTTCACACCAGGCTCCTTTTTCTAATTTTTCGCCTCATACTCCTTTGCGGTTTAAGTATGCTTCAAGAATCTTTTGGAACGGGACACTTTACGTCAACGAGGCCATTTGTTCTAAGTAGTCAATCAGGGAATGCTGCTAGGAATCCGTCCCTCATATTAACGAATAAGCCGCACTTCTGCATAGTGAAGTTTTCCTGTTCCACGTACAGTTGTAAAGCAGCATCCTCATTGATTCTACCATATACTGTTGCGGGTGAAGAAAGTCTTTGGCTACACGATACTTTAAACAAGTCTGGCACTGTACGTGGTGGTTCGACACCAACTAATGTCGTCGTCCTTAGAGAGCCTCATCATTGAATCATTACCTCGAGCCCCCCCCCCCCCCCCCCCCCTTATATTGCTCTTCATCAACAATAGAGAGTTTTAGTAGATCGTTCCGATACCTCCGATAGCCCCGATAACGATACTAAGCATGCGCAAGGGAGGCGGTGGCGGAGTATCGGGTATCGTTATCGGAGTCATGGGAACGATCTACTAAAACTCTCTAGTAAGCACAATAGGCTACCGCCATATTACAATGCAAGAATTGAAAAATTTGAGTCGTTCAGTCCTTCAACAAATTTATTATTTATATAATGTTATTACGTTACATTACCTCGAGACGATCGACGTCCATCGTCGATCTTCAAATACTTATACCTGTATATAAATTAGACGCACAAGGGTCCGTGGCCGAGTGCATGGTCTAGCGCACACCAGCTCGGAGCACTTGGAGCGAAAGCTCGCGCTGCAGAACCTACCCCGCCCCTGCCCGTTTCGATCTGGATGAGCATCGTATACCGGCGTGCGGTCGCGTATCCCTACTGCGTGGTGCACGGGGAACGGGGTGCCGATACTTTAAAGCTCATTTAGTGACTCTAGGCGTGAAGTGAACTGGGGTGTATTTTTTCCTCTTCGTCTTTATTGTTTATTGATTTCAATCATATCGAATAATGAACACATTATATCACGCTACGCTTGTATAATTATTTGTCTTAGATTTATTAACCTGACCCAGTACTTCAACCATTCATTTATTGATAGTAAATCTTCCAATAGATTTTTTAAATGTGAAGGTAAAAAGACAATGAGATTGATGATGATACAGACGCCAACGTCGCCCTCGGAAATTTTTTGAACATAAGAAATCAGCAGTTTGTCTGCCATCCGCCAGGTAGCGCAATAAAACACCCAAACAGTTTTTAATTGTTTTTAAAATTAGCTAAGCTCTACACCTATTCAAAAACCAAAGCAAGATAACTGTGAAGATTTAATACATCGCAATGTATATATATTCCAAACAATAAATGTTATTAGATGCCAATAAATCTGTTTGATGTCCAAAAAAGATATGCGTCAAAAACAGGTAAGTTTGAAGGGATCCTGGAGTGTTATGACTTTTTAAATGAAAAAAAGCCATCGTCCACCTCTTGGGCAACCATTGTAGCTCTAAATGTTAGGAAAGATTTTATCATAGTTTAATTATTTCCTCAGCGGCATTTGAAGTACCATGACTCGAAGCTCAAAAAAATGCTATGTTTGACATAAAATACCTAAACAAAAAAATTTTACACAGCATTAAATTTTTTTCTGCAGATTACCAATTATAAGCACTACATCTGTAGCTATTTTCATTGTCCTAGCGCTTGTCATTAAAAACATATTTGTGCTGAAAAATATCAATTTTAGGGCAATATTTGGATGGATGAAAAAACCAAAGTAGGGCAAATACCAAAAAAGTGTATCGTTACGTTCTGCTCCGACATCCTCTTAACAAAACTGCTATATTGGAACCGTATTATCTTTAATGGATCGTTCATAAAACATGAACTAGCGGAGCAAGTGAGGGTCCGCGCCATCATATTCGCATCGCTATAAATGCGCTTGAACAGTAAAAACCAACACATACATAATATCAAATGAAAGAGGATTGCATTGCCTTTCGAATGACATCAATCCCACAAAACAGTATTTAAAAGGAGATGAGTAATGACCTGCCAAAAAGTACCTAAACTGTCACATTCAGTGGGACCGTGGCCTTAAGAGCAGCTGCCAACACCATGAGCTCGCTCATCTAGCCTTCTCTGCGGTACAACATAAGGTGAAACGAAGTGTAGTTGTTCCGCGCCGCCGCGGAGGGCGCTGAGGTGTGAGCACCGTGGGTATGTCTCTCTTCGGCGGCCACGGTGTCGGGGGCGTAGCTTGGTCGCCTTTTTCGCGGTGTGGTGGTGGTGTGCGGTCAGTGGCTGGCCTCATATTTTGCTTTGGTGCTCTGTCAATCACCGGTGCCACCATCGTGCACGAATATGAGCCTTAACCCGAAGAAGTTATGCTATAAGGATGAGAAAGCCGTGCTTCGTTCCCAACTTCAATTCAGGGTGCCGGAATTTCGCAGAGTGAGTGTCCTTGTTTAGAGCTCCACCGAATGACGCTCGCCTGGAGCAGTGGCGTCGCGCAATCCCGAGGGCCGATCGGAAGTTACTATACCTAGTCTCCTCATCTCGTTGACCAAGTGAAGACCAATCTTGACAATCTCATTTCTGTCGAAGACTGGGAATGCGAAGATGTCTGGACAGAAAGGGCTAAAGAAGCCAAGGCTGTGGACTGCATGCTAAATTATGTGACTGGGTTTTTGAGCGTGAAAATAAAAAAAAGCTACACACTGCCCTGCATGCCGATCCGCTTTCAGCATCATCAAGAACACTTCTACTAAAGCAGCACTGGCAAACGTGAAGAACAGAGGAGGCCTTATGCACCCCAACAAGAAGCTTTTCCAGCTACTGACGGAAGCGGAACAGTTTTTTGTGGAAAATAAAAGCCACCAGACTGTCTACTGGGACGCAATCGACAGTGTTCTTGACACATGCACACTAACGTTTCCATGCGCTGAACACAAAGAAGAAACAATTGCCCGGTTGCTCCGCTACTACTTCAGCATGCGAATGCGACAACACTGTAAGCATATTACGATGAGTTGGAACAAACAAGCTCAAGAAATAATGAAATTAGCAAAGCAGCGCTCGTCTTAGTTTAAGAGCATGGGCGAGAAACAGAGGATGCAGGAGATGGCGTTCTTTGGCAGTATGCAGTGAATTCAGCTTTTATGTACATTTTAAAGCAAAAATATTTGTCAGGTATTTTTTTACCTGTAAGACGGGGTGACACCATATTGTGAGAGTATAGATGAAATGTGATTTATGTCTTATAACCGCTACTATTGTTTGCCTTTCAGTCACTGTGTCATCATGTCAGTCAGTATGTCATCATACTGTGTCATCGTTTCAGCCACTATGTGATCATAAATAGGATTTTTTTCTGTGCTCACAAGGTTTGTAAGTTCCACAGTACAAGTTGACATTGTATTTATAAACAATTAGTAATTCTAAAACCTTCATGCGCATGTAAACAATTATCTAGGCCCCACTATGTAACATTATTCGAATTTTTTTTTTTCAATAAGGCAGGAGCAGGGTGGAAAAAATCACCCGAGCTCATATAAAGCCACGCAATGTGTGTAAACAATTGACGGAACGGTTACCAAACATGTTGTTTGACGAAACGTGCGAGCACGACCCAGGTGTTTACTCTAAATTACTCTAAATTATTGGAGGCCCAGTAGATTATGCCGGAAAGTTTTATATGTATACGAGTATTTTTGTCACGTTGAGTCATCATCGGAATGTTCTCATTTCAAAGAAAAAAAAAGAAACAGGAACCGTACGGGGGAATAGGCGATCAGTGCCAGTGCGCCAAAATAAATCCATCATTTCACAACACGGTTCACAGGGACCGAGTAAAGAATGCATAATTTCCACCACAAGCCCTCTATACAAGCCTTCACAAGCACCTTTATACGTGGGCGCCATCAATCCCCGTGCGAGTGAAGCGCGCTCGGCACGCCGAACACAATGTGGTCGCCGCGCGAGACAGAGACTCATCACCTAATTGTATTTTTTCCACCGTGCTCACAACTGAGGTTTTAATGAAGAGCTAGTGAAAGAAAAGAAAGTTGTTCATTGTGGTGATATGATTAAATTAAGGAAGGGAGAGGAAGTAAGTTACCAAAAATTAACCTTCCTCTAAGACCCATTTCAGCGGAATGACAAAGTTGACGGTGACCCAACGGGTAGTGGCTATGACAGGCAAAAAGAAGAAAGACGCAGTTGACGGTGACCCAAGGTGTATTTGCTTTCACAACAATAAAAAAATAAAAAGGAAGAAAATCATAATTTAGGGACTAAAATTTAGAAATTGGAGCTCTTTCCACGTCAGAGCAATCGAAGGCGTACTTAAACGGGCTACGCCCTTATTCGCAATCTTGCGCGCCTCGTACACCTCTAGTCTTTTGTTCCTTAAAATAGTTAAGCACCTTTGTCTCGGAAAACATTGGTGCGCACCCGCAGTCTCTCACATGCACAGCAAGATGGCCCCTGGCGTTGACTTAAGAGAAAGTGCATGTTCCCAGAGTCTCACATTGATGCACCTCCCAGATTGTCCCAGATACACCTTCCCACATGACAACAATATTTAGTATATGATGCCGCTGTGAGATTCTACGAACTTCCTCGCATGGTTAATTTTACATAGGTCATGGGTGTCCTCCTGCTGGTTGATTTTTGGACATAATCGTTTAAGTTTGCCGGGCGGTGTGAGGAGGATAGGAACCCCAAACCTTGCGGCTACTCTTTTTAAGTTATGGGATAGACCGCGAAAGTAGGGTGTTACCACGTCGGATCTTTGTTCGGTTTCGACTTCCTCTTTGACGTGGTTTTAACATACTCTCCACGATGGGCGAATTAACTGAAACCGGGTACACTGAAGTGCGAAGTCTCTGCACCTAGATGTTAAAGCTCTCTCCTGCTGTGTGGTCGCAAGACTTCTTCAGAGCCGCCCCCAAGGTACTGGCAACGATTCCTCTCTTGGCGAGCTTGGTGTGTGGGGAGTGAAATTGCAGAAGACTTTACTTCGTACGTGGGGCGTACATCCAGCATACACTTTCGTTGTGGAATGTTATTTTTAGATCTAGGAACTGGAGGGAATGGTTTTCCGGCCATTTATGTGTGATCATTAGTCCCCCGGCGTGTTCTACAAATGTCGTTTTAATGGATTTCATGAACTGTATCTCACTTTTGGGTCGGACATTAAGGAAGATAAGATAGTCGTCGACGTATCTGAATATACGACTAACCTGGGGAATGTCAAGCCTCTCGATCAATGGCTCTATTACATTTCGAGAGGTACGCATCAGCCAAAGCAGGAACTACACAGGGTCCCATACAGATTCCTCTCTTCTGTATGTAGTGTTATTCATAGAACGTTACCACTGTTACCAGGAAGACACCCAAAGAAGGGTGCCCTTCCCGAGCGGTCGTTACAAAAAAGCATCGTGGCAGGGAGCAATGTCAAGGTTCCTCCAACGGAAATTGGCGACCCTTCGATTGAATGATTATTTTCTGGTCTCCAATTCTGAGACGGTGATTCACTATCTGGAAAAAACATCTCATCTGTTAGGTATGGCCTATCCCTCGATGTAGAAAATTTAATTTACTCAATATCTCACGAGGGGATGTTTACTGCATTGAGAGAACACATTGAAGCGAATGGAGAAGTAGCATTTCAGTACAACTGTGGAATGGCTTTAGATTCCTTCCTTGGGCTTCTAAGGTTTTACCTGAACTCAACTGTGGTAACGTTCTATGGATGACCCTACATACAGAGTATAGGATCCTTTGTAGCTCCTACTCTGACTGGTGTGTACCTCTCGGAATGTAATAGAGCCATTAATGACAGCCTTGACATTCCCCAGGTTAGTCGTATGTTCAGATACGTCGACGACTATCTTATCCTCCTTAATGCCCAACCCAAAAGGTAGACACAGTTCATAGAATCTATTCAAACGACATTCGTAGAAGACGCCAAGGGACTAATGTTTACACATCAATGACCGAAAAACCATCCCCTCCAATTCCTAGACCTAATACTAACATTCCACGACCAAAATGTATGCTGGATGTACGCCCATTGAACGAAGAAAAGTCTTCTGCATTTTGACGCCATTTCACACACCAAGCTTGTCAAGAGAGGAATCGTTGCCACTACGTTGGTGGCGGCTCTGAAGAAGTCTGGCGACCACACATCATGAGAGAGCTTTAACATCCAGGTGCAGAGACTTCGCGCTTCAGTGTACCCGATTTCAGTTATTTCCACCATCGTGGAGAGCATGTTAAAACCACGTCAAAGAGGAAGTCGGAACCGAACAAAGATCCGACCTGTGGTAACGCCCTACTTTCACCGTATATCCCATAACTTAAAAAAGAGTAGCCGCAAATTTCGAGGTTCCCATCCTCCTCACAGCGCCCGACAAACTTAAACGATTATGTCCGAAAATCAACGTACAGCAGGATACCGATCACCTATGTAAAATCAACCATGCAAGGAAGCTCGTGGAATGTCGCAGCGGCATCATATACGAAATATTGTTGTCATGTGGGAAGGTGTATTGGGACATTCTGGGAGGTGCATCAATGTGAGACTCAGGGAACATGCACTTTCTCTTAAGTCAACGCCAGCGGGCCATCTTGCTGTGCATGTGAGAGATTGCTGGTGCACACCAATGTTTTGCGAGACAAAGGTGCGTAACTATTTTAAGGAACAAAAGACTACAGAGGTGTACGAGGCGCGCACGATCTCGAATAAGGGCCTAGCCCGTATAAGTATGCCTTCGATTGCTCTGACGTGGAAAGAGCTCCAATTTCTGAATTTTAGTCCCTAAATGATTGTTTTCTTCCTTCATATTTTTTATTGTTGTTAAAGCAAATACCCTTTGGGTCACCGTCAACTGCGCCTTTCTTCTTTTTTTCTGCCTGTGATAGCCAGTACCGATTGAGTCACCGTCAACTTTGTAGTTCACAAGTGCATAATTTTACATACACTTGGGTCAGTTAAAAATCGAAATAGTCATTCCGTTAAATTGGAAGTAAGAGGAAGGTTAATTTTTGTAACTTAATTTCGTCCCTTCCTTACTTTATTAATTTTACCGCACTTGACATATATCTTCTCTTTCACTACCTTTTCATTAAAACCTCAGTTGTGAGTCAGCGCTCTCTCCTTCCTGTTGTCTCTTCCTTCCGTACCTTATTTGTAGAGCCCTGCGTGGATAACAGTTTCAGTATCCCTATCCGATTCGCATCCGCATACTTTGTATCCGTATCCGAACCGCATCCGCAAAATGTGGAACCATGTCGATGTCCTTGCTAACCACCAGAGGTTGCGATTAAATTTAGACAAGCAAAATCCCTGGAAATCACGCCGACCGCATTTTCCCCGCCGCACGCGGGATCCGAAACTTTCACCCGTGGCCCCTTAACTCTCCCCTAAAGTCTGAACGCCTAAAAAAAAAAAAAAGTCATAAATAAATAAGTTCGGAAAGAGAGGAGGAGAAGCAGTGACAGGAAGACAAAATCCTCTCTGTGATGTTACCGAGCGTATGCGGCCGCCTCGAGTCTCGCGGTGTTTCGTGTCAGCCAGCGGGCAGATGCGCCGTTAAGTCAGAGTCCAAGGCCTGATTGGGTCGACTAACGTGTTGTTTAAGAAAAATCTCGACCTGCAGGCGCCCAAATTTATATATTAAAAGAAACTTTTTTTTTTTTTTTGCTTGGGGCGGCTACGGAGGTTGCGCGCGGCAGCCGCTGGCACAGCTCGCGCCCTGGCGCCGTAACCGGGCCAATATGAACTACCAGACTTTCTTGGCTAGAACCAGAAGGACATTGAGGCACCCTAGCTAGAACTCTAAGCATACAAAAAGGAACAGGCAATTTACAGGCTGCCTATGTGCGTGCGCCGCTGATTCCGAAACTTTGCAAACCGTGGCGCCACAGGGTCGCGCTCGCTGTCCAAGCACTTCTTTTGTTTTTGGTATCATGACCACACCACACTCTGCGGAGAGGGAGAGGTTTCTTCCACTTTCTTGTGACTTGTCCGATTGGGGTTTTCTTTGCCCGAGATAGTTTTCCGCTCTTTCCCTGCCAAAGAACTAGTTTTCTCGGGACGATGGATGCTCTGCATTCAAACTTTTACTTTTTCTATAGAGAGTATTTTTGACGAGATGAAGTGTACTAACTGAAGCGATATTCAGTAAGAATAAGATCTTTCTGAGGATCCCTATCATTTCTTCGAAACGCGTATTGTGGAAATACGTTTCGTGGACAACTTTTCACGACATACATTTGATGGACTCACGGTACGTCGACGCTGTACGTTTTGTGGGCACATGCCCCTGCGAGTCGACAACGTATTTTTTCACTAAGCCGCTAAAAGCTAGCGCGCGATTCACTTAGGCGTGCTTAACCAAACCATGTCCTCCTCCCCCCTGTAATCCAGGCTGGACTCAAAAAGTTTGTTACGAAAATAGCAGGGTTGTGCGACGAAACTTCTCAGGTTTTTCGATGAAACGAGCACGAGAAGCCCTGCGATCAAACGTCGCATGTCGACAAAACGATCTGTAGATGAAACGTCAGTCGACGGACTGAATGCCACCGGGCAGAAATTTTGATCCGGATCCGCGGATATCCGCATCAGCAGCCCCTGACATCGCATCCGATCCGCAACCCGCCAAAATCTGTCTAATTTTTATCCGCCTCCGCCAGTTTACCAGGGTTATGCAGGGCTCTACGCGCTGTTCAAGTCAATATGTTTAAGTATGCTGTTGGGCATACAGCAAAGTCGGACTGTATTAGCTCTACAACTTAAAATCGTAGTGGCTAAGAGATTTTTTTTTTTGGTAGGATATTATAAAGCATTTGTTTTTACTGAAAGTTCAAAAACAAGATTGCCTCTAGCGTGGTCGACATGTAGATCTAAGAGTTATTAACAGCAAAAGTAGAATAGCAAATTCGTTGAGCTAATAAAATTGAGTAAGGAGGACGTACACACTCACCTGTCTTTTTTTCAAAAAAAATCTTGAAGGCCATTGCAGTTGCGCTTCTCGTGAACCGTTTGAGCTGCACATGACCAAGTCCTATGCGTCCCTCAACAAGGTCTCTAAAAGCTTGCACGAAACATATCCAGCGAGATTGACAGGTGCGCGGAACGGCAAATACCAAAACTACGCTCGCACGACCTTTAGGTAAGCAGAAACACGTGCAGCGACGCAATCTTTACGAAGTAACAACTTTTTAGAAATGGGAGCGGCGGCGCCGTGGGTTGAAGCCCGTGGCGCCGCCTCCTCGTGCGAGTTGACAGTTCATGCAATCTCCGCCCGGTTGGTTTTCGGTCTCGGTTTCGGACAGAAAGGGAAACAAACAGAAACGAAGGTATCAAATAAATTACATATTATTTTTATGACGCGGTGAAAAAGTTTCGTTGAAACTATTGCTTGCGAACAAGGTTTTATTGTTTTCATCAATAAGATTGAAAATAATGGGGCCCTCAACCGAAGCGCTGCAAATAGGGCTCGTGGAGGGCCATGACACTAGTGACTCCACTGTGTCAACGCCACGAAACCTCGGACTGTTACCGGCAATAGACCCTTCTGGAAAATTTCACAATGCATCGTGCAGACCCCACTTGACCCCGCACGGCGCAGAGAATTGTGGGGCAATTCTGGCGTCCGACCGGTGTTGTAGCACGGACGTGTTTTAAGCCTGAGTCTATTACTACCTTCGCGAGTCCACGAGACGAAGGCGCTCGGCCTTGACCTTTTGCGATCTGAAGGTAAGTCAGCATCTCTCATATATACCTGGAGCATTTGTAGTTTGCCAATGTTAAGTCCATATCGTCTAATCGACAACTTTTTATCGACGCACGTTTCATCGACATTTCATCGCCGCTCGTTTCATCGGCAACTACGGCGCGTGATCGCGCGTCGGAAACGTGGTCGTGCGCCGTCGGAGACGTAGTCTAGCTGCAATCGAGTCCTGGTCATTTCGTTGACCCACCTTTGAGTGATTTATATAGGAGCAACTCACCGTCGACTTCCCCGGACCGAGTCGTAAGCGTAGCGTGTCCCAGAGTGCGAACATTGGATACCCACACTTCCCGGATGGTCGCTGGAAAAACGCTCCAAAGCGCGATTTTTTTGTTTAAGTGTGTATTGGTTGTTGTTTGGAATGGCCGTAGAATTAACAGGCGATGCTTTGCCGGTGGCTCCTGCGTTTCCTTCTCCAGCTCGCTTCTAGACAGCTTTTACAAGAAAAGTCCAAATTCGGAAGAGAAGTACGGCGAACAGTCCTCATCCTGCACTACAAACTCAGTTCGGAATCCCTGAGCGAGTCGCGAAGAGCGATCGTTCAAAAACCATATGAGCTACGGTGAATGCGAAAGAAAAGTGCCATTGGCAGCATGACTGGTATCGCCGGCAAAAAGACGTTTATTCGTCAGTGTCGTCTACAGGCATTTATTGGCGTTGCAGAAAGGACGAAACCAGCTTCGTTCCGTCACACGTTCTTCGTCAGTCACTTCCCAACAGCTCTCTGTGGTGAAGTGTTAGTAGTCGGAATCGGCGCTTTCCAACCGGACACACGAGCCCTGGCTTGCGAACCCATGCAGACGGCAGATTTCTAAAGGGTGTTAGGTCGGAGTCTATGTTCTATTTTCTGGGCCTACCTGATCCTTTCCGTCACGGAAAAGTCTAAAAAGTTTCGTGTGGCAAAAGAAGTGAAGTGAAAATATTTTGCGGAGCCTGCTGCCGCTCAATACAGAGTCTGCTACCAAAGACACATAAACATGGGCACCAAATCGAGCAAAGTACACTAAATTAGAATTCTCTAAAACACAGAAGACAAAAACGTTTAATCCGCCCCGCGTCCGCGCTTGAATTTTAACCAGCGCCATTTTATCTGTCGCACTGATAAACACCCGAAAAACCTGGTGACGTCACTCCTAAACTCGCGCGCGATTGGCGATGGAGGCCCTGAGGCTTCCGCTGCGGTTCAATTAAAGGTAAAACGACGCATGAAGAGAGAGTGTGATGTGTTGCGGAGGGTGGGGGGGTGGGGGGTGTACTGGTTTCCATTTCTGCGCGGATTGTGCAGTCACGTACTAAAGCTTCAAAATGAAGTACCCCCTCCCCCCAGATCTCTCCCTCTCCTTTTTACTTGACACCGAAGGTTGGTAGTATGACAGAAAGGAAGGCATTTCAGCCTGCCGAGTTGGAACCTTTCTGAAATTCAGTCTCCTCCCCCCCCCCCCCCCCCCCCCCTCGCAGTCATCATCGGAGTGGAGTGTTGAATATTTATGAGAACATGTTATACCTCATTATGGTTAGTCAGCATACATTCGTTATACTTTGTTCTGTAGCACTGAGGGCTGGTGCAGAAGAAAATGTTTCCGAATCAACTGGGACCAGTTGGTTCGGAAACAAAACCCACGATCGCAGTGAAAGTAAAGTACAGCAAAATAAATTTATTCATTAAAAATATAAACTTCCTCATGTAAAAAAAAAGCACAAACAACACACACTTGGTCGGTCTTTTTTGCGACAAAACCCGCGTATTGAAAGGACGGGAAAATGAAAATGGTAAGCAACATGCGGTGAACAAAACCATGTGCCAAAAGTTGAAAAGGAAGGGATACGTCGCGACGGGTTCACACTTCTAACAAAAGACTGGCGAATATCGAAATTTTTCACACCCGCTGTGTACAACCGAAAATATATGTAAAATGGTACGGCCGCCTTCTTCGATGGTCTGCAAAAAATATTTTAGGGGAAACACCCCTAAGGGAAACCTCGTCACCCAAATTGTGGATGCACGAACTCGTTCGTAGGGATGGTGTACTCCGTCGAATGTGCGCATCTGCAGGCGCCCATGTGTGCGTGTTGATGGAGAAATTCGACATTACGTCGCCGGGTCATCGTCGACAAAAATAAATTCCGCAGAAGATAAAAGCAGAGAAACAGGAAGAAGAAACAAGTTATATATCTCTCTCTCTCTGTCTCTCTCTCAGTTTTAAAAACGAATGCCGCACCGCTGGCGCTGCTTTGAAAGAACTTTCAGTACCCACATTCCGAACTGTACAAACACACATACAAACATACGCACATGGTTTCAACATGTATGTCTCCCCCACTGTGGTCCCTCCCACAACCCCCCGAATAAGCTTCTAAAAACATTGCTGCTGCTCAAAAATAAAAGTAATAATGGCTGGCTTGGAACGCTTTGGGCCTCCTTGAACGGGATTGTAGACTTTAATGTAAGGCCGTAAGAAAGAGGAGGGGGGGAACTTTCACTCTGCCAGCTCCCTTGACTGAAATAAATAATGTCTCACTGTGAAATCCTTCAACACTGCATGTTCGCGAACCGGCGTGCCCTTTTGTTGGAAAAAGAGGGGATTTTTCGGACGTGCGGGGCTATAATTAGGGACAGCCGGGCTATTTCGCGACAAAGGTGCCGCCTGTTAGTCCGAGATCGCTCTGAAAGCCATAGACCACCTGGCGAACATGGTAAGAGCCCTCCCTTTGTCCAACGCAAACTCGGACACTGACTCGCAGACACATCTGGAGTGTCACTCGCCTCAAACGTCGCCAGCAAATAATAAAAAAGGTATGTTTTGAAAAGGCACTTTTTTTCTGGCTTGGGGGGGGGGGGGGATATAGCCCATTAAAGTTGCACAAAGCGGGGGTGGCGATGATTTTGGTAGAACAAAAAGGGGGTCCTCTTGGTGCGTGACAAGGAGCCTCTGGACTTGCTGAGAATTTGAAGAACCCGTGTCAACAAGCCCGGAGGTAGTGCATATAGATATTGTTGACTTTCTTCTATCCATCTCGGTTCTCTTCCTTATAGCTACCTCGTCCTGTACCTCCCTCCCCGGATCTCTCTTCCTCTCTCTCTCCTTTTTAATTTCGCATTTCCTCTCGATCGTTACTTTTTCAGTTTGTTTAAGCACTAAACTTTGCTGTGCACCGATGCCGTTCTCTAGCTGCAACCTTTTGTCGACTGTGATTGCTGTTGAGTAAATCCAAGCGTCCAGGATGAGTTACACCACCTAAAACTGCCTGAAGCGGCAGTCCAATACGATGCTTACCTGCTTCTCAAAAGCGATTGGAGGTTTGCATTGACCAGGCTTTGCATCAACACCGTAATATACTGCATTCGTGAACCGGTGATTCGGCAGACCCTATGTCTTCATCAGAATCATCTGAAGAATCCGTCAGTGCCGAACCTTGTCCAATCCCTAGAACTATAGACTCATCCGAATGACCTCGGGATCTATGTCGGCAAGTCGGTAAGTGGGACTATTTAGGGATCGCTACCATTCCGTTGCCCAAACTTGTTTTAGGTTACAATTTATAATTATTTAAGAGTGTTTTAATAATTCCCCGTTCTTCGCTCTGGGTATTTAGGTGGATGATCTTATTAATTTCAAGGTAATTAAAATACTGGATTTTTTTCCAAGGCTACCCAAATGACTTTTGCCTCTAGATGGCCGAGTTTTCTTTTCACACACAACGGCCATGGGAGGCGCGGCCATGCGATACTGCACCGGGAGGACACGTGGATGGCTTTGACAACTCGCCTTCGGTCTAAGGAGGGGTAGTCTTCTTGTCTGCGAAGTTACGTGGAACGGAGCATGGTAATAACTTAGTTTTCACAAACACCTACGTTACGACAATTTCATGGTTTTAAAATAATAAAGAAACATTTGTCGCGATAATAATTTACCCAATAGTAACGACAACACCACGAGTCTCGAAAATTTGTGCCGGCAAACTAATTCCGAAACTTGTTGATTTCCGAAATGAACGTGCAGCACGGCAGTCTCAACACAGCACGTCAAATTCGTGTAATCGCAAGCGATAGCTCGAAAATAAATAACCAAACAATTTCTCAAAAACTGTTGCATAGCTTCCCTCACCCTTTTTTTAACCTCGAAAAACCGGTTGCCGCGACGGAGCTGGTCCTCGCGCGCCTGCGCGGTCAACGGGGTGCTCTGCTGGACCCAATTCACGACGGATATGTATTGTCGACCTCTGAAGACGATAGGCGAATTCATCGGCGCTCCGGTCGACGAGCGGTTCTGGTCCTATGACCCGAAACTATCTCTGTCGCGCTGTGTTTACGGAACCCTAGTTCTAATAAACGAGGTGTGGATCTGGATCATCGTCTGGTGTGGCCGTTGCTAGGCTCTTAAAAACAAGCTCGTGAAGTACTAGTAACTTCAGCAGTCACTATCTCTTTTACAGCGTTACCACCTTTTAATGAATATTTAGAGCCTCAAACGCGCAATAGGTAGTAAAAAGTTAGTGAATGCAGCAGTTACTACCCTCTTCCGACCGCTACTACATTTTTGCAACTACACCAAGGGCGCGGAGAAGATGCCGGCATGTGCTGCAGCGGCAATGGCCAGCTCTAACGACGCCCTTACTGCTTCTAAACGCGTCGGGAGGTATCTACACAGCATCGTAGCATCAAATATCGCTGGAGGGGACACGTTTTAAGGGTAACTGCAAAGAAAAAAAGTGTTTTTTTAAACAGCCTAATTGGGACAAGCATGTCAAAAAAGAAATCTTCCGCGTAAAAGAAATTTTTTTTTGAAATATTTACGCCACAGGACGTAATTTAGTCGGACTCAGAACCTCTCCAGATTTGAAACTCCCGCTTTTGTTTTATCAGCGCGGAGGAGTAGTACTACAGTGTACTAGAATACTTGGGTAGTGTTGGGACCGAAGCGGCTCGGCAACGGGAGCTCGTGAGGACGCGTGTATTGACAGTTCGTGGCGGCGCTGTAGTCGAGCTATCCGGCTCGCGCAGCCCGCCTTTTTTTTTTCTTTTTTTTTCCTTTTTTCTCTTTGAGCCGTGCATGTAGCGAAAGCTAGGAGCGCGAGCTCATAGCGTTGGCAACTGCCCTTGGTGCACGGGAGCTCGTGCCGCCGAGATGTGCCCTAGAGCAAGGAGCTCGCGCTTGTATAGCCTTTCTTGCGGTACAACACAAGGTGAAACAGAGTATAGGGCACGTAAAAGAAATCGGTAGTTTCAAATGTTTTTTTTTAATTTTTGCGGTAGGCAAAGGGTTAAAAAAATGTTTGATGGGCCATGTTGCAATTGCAGCTTTAAAGGGAGCCATCATTAAAGGCCAACTTAATTTCAAAAGTTCGCGAACAAACAACGAGCTTTGAGCGAAAGTAACAAGGCGTTCCTTTTTGTTGTGTTTGTCCGTCCGTTTTCGTTTCTTCCTCAAGCTTAATTATCTCTACCAACCCGCTCATTCTGTCCTGATGTATTCATCGCTAAAATTTTGCCTTTCTTCACTTAATTAAAAAAACTGCGCGCTGAAAGCGCGAATGAGGTTGTGCTGATATTGATGCGTAGAAGAATGACGCAGGTTGTTTCTGTCCCCTCGTCACTAACTCGACAGTGTTTCTTCGGTGGACTCGCCGGCGCCACACATCAAGACGACTAAGTTACTATTCTACGTATTATTTTCATAACGCGGTTTCTGAATCAAGCGAAGAAAGGCAAACTTTGACGATTAATTTTGCGAACCTTGTTTCCTTTTCGCGAATTGTCGAAATTGTATTTGCCTTTAATAATGACTCCTTTTAAAACTTCAATTGCACCATGGCCAATTAAGCCGTTAATAAACAAGTTAACTAACAGATGTTGGTTCATTATTAAACATTGCAACGGTTATTCACCCATTCATTGTCCACCGAACCCTACAGATATAGCGAAAGACAGCATCCACATATCTGCCACATCCTTTTTTTGTCAAATATGTAAAGTTCTGTAAAGAATAAAACAAAAACACCCTGAATGTCTGCGTGAACCAGATACGCCCCCTGTGGAACCATGGGTGTTTTCCTTCGAATACCCACCTCAGGCGAGACTTACCTGGTTGTCAGAAAGCAGCTGTCGGTTAAATGTATTGTTGTGAGCGTGTAGGTTTCAGATGGTTTACCCTCAAGAGGATAATGCGCTGCATATTGTAACCATGTATGCGCTGCACATTGTAGCCATTATTTCAATGCCGTGCTGTAAACTATTAAACTTTTTCCTTGCCTGATCTACGTGTGCTCATGTTTTCTGCTCAAAATGATGTGAAATAGTTTGTTGTTTTCTTTGAATCTTATAAAACAAATACTTTTTCAGCCCACATTGTCTCAGTTTTTGGACTTAAGTTAAATGTTAAAACGCGTGATAAAAATTGTCACGGCTTATAAGCCATTTCTTACAAGTGAACGTCGGGTGATTCTCGGATGGTCGTGGCAGCCACGAAGAAATAGAAGATTCTCACCCCTTTGCGACCGTCGCTTGGGTGGTTCGTCGCATAAATGGACACAAGAATGAGTGACAAGTGAAGCGAGCTGATTAAGGTCAAGAAAAAGAAGACGGGCAGAAAAGAAGACAAAGAAGTTAACCTGGGGTATTAAAAACATACTAAAACAATCTCGAACTTTAGTATGTGCCGTTTCGTTCTGTTACAAAATAAGATAGGAAAAAAAAAAAACGCTTCCGAGTTTTGGATAACCTTTCAAATATCAAATGTTCGGCATTTGCGACCAAGGAAATGGGCATTTCATTTAAAATGCTCACCATCCGACAAACCGAAACCGCTTCTTTAAAGTCGCAATTGTTTTTATGTAAAGGAAGGGTAATGTACCTTGCACCGTCCAATACATTGAAGCATTATGTTGCTAACGATCGTGCCGCAGCGTAATCGATGCCGCGGTACGACCGCTGGCAGGTTGTAGCTGTATCAGAAATCCTACGTGCACTCCACCAAAGCGGCACCAAAGATTCATATTTTCGCGCGTGCAGCCGCGCATGCACACAGCTTCCGGATAAGGCGCCGGACGCGACACCGGTCGCGATCAATACCACGCGCTTCAGGCGAGCCCCTTCGGTCCCAACACTACCCTAGTATTCGAGTACACTGTAGTAGTACGCCCTACCCCTCACCCTTGGAATTGCTCTTGGATTGACTTGGCTGCGGAGTTGTACGCCGCGTCGCGACTTCCGGGATGGGGGGGGGGGAGGAGGGAAGGAAGGGAGGGCCGTTTTGCTTTCGCTGCTTTTGTTTGGTCGGAGAAAATCTGGCAACAACGCACGTTCAACATGGCGCCGGTATTGTTTTGGTTTGACGGCACGCGAGCAGCTCCGTTCGGAGTTTGTTTTATTCTTTGTGTTGCCAGCACCTGTGTTGTTCCCGGAAAACGGAAAGTATCATCCGCGATCGCCGTGAGTGCTTTGAAAGCGAAGAAAATCACAGGGTCCACGAATGCGCATCCACAAGCCAACGTTCACGACAGCGCTGCGTTACAGTGTTGCCAGGTCTACTGATTTATCAGTAGATCTACTGATTTCGTTCCGCGTCTACTGACTCACTGAAAAAAAAAAGAAAATCTACTGACCGTTTTTTAGTTAACATATTAAAAATTTATTATTTGGCCCCTCCAGTTCCCAGGGTCGCCCATCGAAGGAAACTCATATTCTCCCAGAATTAAAAACGAAGCACTGGCTAGATGACCCAGAAGCCCGTCGTATTTGAGTGACTTAGCCGTATATTCATCTATCTATTCACCCAGAGCAGCTTCGACGGTGACATCCGGGCCAGAGCCATACATGGGGAGGTTTGGCCAGTCTATGATCTCGCCGTTACGTCCCTTTCCCGACTGAGCCAATCAGCCTGCGGCGCAGAGCGAGAGGCGTGAGCTATTGCGCGTGAGCTCTCGGCTGCTCCAGCATGAGAGGGCTGCTATTTTCATTCATTCGCCAGGCGGAATGCATGGGGTCGACATCAAATTTCGGTTCTTTACTTTTATTTGGCAGGCTCTGGCAAGAAAATGATACAATGTTATTCCTCGGTGGCTTAAAAAGCTAACGAATTAGGTTTCTCCACGTTTGAAGGCAAACTTTGAGTCAGGCGAAAAAAAAAATAAGCCCGCACAGACGACGCGTAGCCTCAACAGCGCTCCGCGCCGACAGCATTGCGTCAAAAACATTCCACAGCCCAGTAAGGAAAGATCCCAGCTTGCAGAGGACTTACATTGGGACATGTACGCATGCACTTGACGGAATCAGTGGCGTCACTAGGGTTAGCGGCACCCGGCCCGGTAACCCACCGCCCCGCCCCCCCTTTCTCGCGGCCCGCCCCGACACCCCCGGAGTGCTGCACCTGGGGCAGCCCGCCCCCCTCCCCGCACTCCCCTTGTGACGCCACTGGCCGGAATGTCTTATTCTGGTTTCGTTTCAATAAGAGGATGTTGCACTGTCGCATTCATCTGTTGATCCCAAAAGTGGACTAGGCAGCTACGCAAAGATCTGGCAGCCATCTAATAATTCTCGCTTGGCATGCGCTACCCGTGGACTATGACGACTCTACAGTGCTACCAAGATACTAGGCTCTCCTGAAAGTGCCTTTTCCGGTCATCAGGAATGCCAGTCGCGGTCGCCAGGATTGTTAGCCCCTCGATTATCAAAACTTTCCGGCTGAGTGCTCTCCTGTTTTCGGCGGCACCGAATCGTCATCGTCAACACTCAAATCTTCGCAAGACGCCCCCCTGTTTGGAGCGTGTTTCGTCAGTGGGCGAGGCAGCCACGCAACGATGTGGCAGCCATCTAATCCCGCGCTCTTCCTACGACAGGTTGGTAAACGGCGTTCTTATTCTGAATTTAAAAGCGATTATCGTTGCCTGGTAGTGCTGCCTCGCCCAGGTGCAGTGTGTTGTTGTGTGACTGACTGTTTAGATGCATTGTGCACCTTAATACTAATTCTGAGCGGCGATATAGAACTTAATCCGGGACCTATGTCAGAAGCACAGATCAAACAGTTTAATGAAATGTTGAAGCTCCTGCAGGATGTCAACGCACGGATTGTACGCTTTGAACCTGGGCAGGAAATGCAAATGAGTTCCGTAAGTGAAATCAAGAAAAACCAACAACTGATGGAAAATAGACTTACCTCAGTCGACAGTAGGCTCACAAGCGTAGAGAAGGAAGCTGCAAAGTTTAACGAATGGAAGAAGCAACTACATGCTGCACAGCGCATTGCTGATGACGCCAGGAAAGAGAATTTTCTCCTGCGTGATCGCATGGACGAGATAGAGGACCGGTCTAGACGTGATAATTTAATTTTGCACGGAATTGAGGACCTTCCGTCAGAAACGTTGTCTCAGGAGAAGGTTCGAGCGGTACTTTTGTGGGCAATGGATATGAGGGACACAGATGACGCCATAGCTCCAGCGCACATGATAGGCCTTTTTTGGGGGAACAAAGTGTCGACCAATTATTGTAAAGTTTGCGATTTCGAAATCTAGAGACATCATCTTGTCGTTGAGAACAAAGGCAAAAGGCAATAGCGTTTCTATTAATGAGGATTTTTCACCAGCTACACGTCAGGCTCGAAAGAAATTAATCGAATTCGCGAAGGCAATAAATCCTGATATTAACTTTAGATTACGGTACAATAAGCTTCATTTTGGTAAGAAGGTTTATGAATACTGCTCTGAAACCAATAGTGTGCGCGAGCTCGGGGCTCCTTGTGAGTTGAGCCTCGCCGATACAGCCACTGGCGCCCTTGCTCAGTCAGCGAGTAAACCCCCTCCGTCATACGAACCGAGAAACGATCACCGTCATTCTTCCGAAATATGTATTTTTTACTAACGTAAGGAGCGTTCTACAAAAACGAGATGAGTTATGCGCTGTGCTTGACTCGTCCTCGGCTGACGTTGTGGTACTCACAGAGACGTGGCTCTCCGCTACAGTGCGGAACAGTGAAATATTCGACTGTCAAAAGCGGTTTAACGTGTATCGTTCTGATAGGCTGTTTAGATCTGGAGGTGGTGTACTAATTGGCAGTAGCTGACTGTATTGTTTCCTAATCTGTAAACTTTGCGTTAAATATTGAGTTTCTTTGCGTTTGTTTTGAGATGAATAATATAAAAGTTTTTTGAGTCTGCTATCGACCGCCGAGGTGTACCTTTAGTTTTGTATACTACATTCATGATGCTCTCAATGTGGTTGTAACAAGGTTTCCAAACAGTCCAATATTTCCTCTAGGTGATTTTAATTACCCAAACATCTTCTGGTCACACGAGAGCCCGTTTCCTAATCCATTTTTGTCGGAGTGTCTGGATTTCTTGAACATGTGTTCCGATTTTAATGTATCGCAGCTAGTTACAGAACCCGCAAGAATTGCAGACACGTCAGCAAATGTTCTTGACCTTGTTCTAACCCCCCCAGTTGATCTTGTATCCCTAATATCTCATCTACCAGGACTAAGTGGTCACTGCTGGTTACTTATCTCTCTAAGCATACCAAAGTGTAATAGTAGAACAAAAGATAAAATTTATTCGAGACTACCGAAAAGCTAATTTCTACGCTATAAACGATGCTCTGAGTCAGTGCGTTGATCTGACTCAGCGTTATTTTGTTAACTGCTCCGAGCGCTCCGGAGAGCAGAACTAGAATATGTTTCAGGGCCAAGTCGCCGTTCTCACCGACAAGTACACTCCAAGAAAAAGGGTATCGATAGTCCTCCATCAGGGGAGGAGCGGTCTTGTAACCTACGTTCTTTTAGAAAGGGAGAAACCTTCGTCCCTGAAGCAGCGGAGCAAATAGTTCCTCCGTCGCCTGCGTCTCATTATGGTGGCCCTGAATCGAGCAAATCAAGCTCAATAAGGTTTAACGAGGACGCTATACGTCTCTTGTACGGGACGAGAGGAGGAGCAAATAAAAGCGGAACACGAGCTTTCCGCGAACTGTGTTTATTTCCGAAGCCAGATTACCCCCGCAGGTGCAGAAACTTGCGTTTCGAAAGCAGTTACTCAGTCGTGTCGTCGTCAGCACTGCGATGTTAAACGGAAACAACCGATACCAAGTTACTTCGCGCACTTCACGTCTTACCTTTGCTGTTCCTCGAGTCACAATTCCTTTGTCAACCGCACACCACGGAGGAATGGCAAACCAATCCGTGAAACCAAAACCCGCTTTTAAAAGAAACTCGAAGCCGCTGTTTATCGCGTAGCGTGAAAGAAAGTTAAATCGCTTGCCGCCAGATGGGAAGGTCAAGAACAGTAATTGCAAGTAGCTAGGCTTAGGTGGCGCTAGGTACCGCCCAATCTATGTTCTACAAAAAATAATTATATTTTCTCGGGCCAACATCGCACTTCGGGATCTTTGGGAACCTCTACGATACACACATTAGACACATCACGCATACTACAAGCAGCATGTGAACATACGTTGAGCGCATACACATACATGGCACATATAAACATCAATACAATGGCACACTAACCCGAACACTTTTTTTTTCTTTATTGACACCAATCCGAACACCACACCCGAGCTCTGCGTTTCCGTCTTTTATACTAGTCGTTTTGATGGTACGGAATTTTTCGGGGACTGTCTAATCAATAAAAAATATTTCCAGCATGTTGGCATTTTCCAGCAATGTCATACCTCTGAGGGTTTTGAATGGCTCAGGGGATGAATCTCGAATTAAATACTAAGCGCTCTACCATGCCGTAATTATTTGAAAGCCAATAATTTAAGAGGCTCCAATGCGGTTCGAAGCCATCAGTTTGTTTCCCTGCACGGCACGTCGTAGCCTGTATTTATGTTGTAGTGTCTGTTGTTCTTCCGTCAATTGCCGTCTTGAATTAATCTCTGTAGAGCGGATATTCACTCAGCTGGAAGTGACGCTTCACGGGCAGAGAAATCGCTTTTCGATCGACTTGAATGCAGTCAAAGCCGCGAGTTGCGGCAGGATTCAAGGGTACGGAGCTACGCCGTGGCGAGCTCAAAAACTTCTAGCGCTCATCCCAGCGTTCCACTTGGAGGGCAGTTTCTACAGGAACTGTAGTATATTTGAACAGCAAAATAAAGGGGTTTTTTTTCGATTTTACTAATATTCTTTTTTAATGCCGAAATTCCACACTGTAAATATACGTACTTTCCGTCATAATTACGTTCTGTTCAGTCCTTTCCCTAGAGGAGCGCAATTGCTCTCGGAGAGGAGACAACCGACAGTCACATTGGCCACTGTACGATTGGAGATTACTGTTCAGACCAGCGTTCCATCATGACTATCCGCACGTCGATCGATTGCACCTAATCCCTCAAGTGGTCTTAAACCCTTTAATGTAAAGCGGAATATCAACCTGCGAAACCCGCCCCCTCCGATCACGGCCAGACCAGCGGCATCAATGCCCGACAGTTTACGTCCTCTAATCTTGTTACACCACTGACACGCGAAAACACGGTCACATCGGCGATAATTCCAGTTTTCTGTTCACAACGCACAACACTACCATCACGATGTTGCTGCTATGTTGCTGACACGCAGAAATACAGAGCCACCACGTTGATTGCCGGTTGACACTCGGCATCGGAAAACAGAACCTAACTCAGCCCGGAAGGCACCCGGCAGCAAAACCTGCCTGACTTGCTGCGATTTCCATAACGTCAAAAACGTCGACACAGTTCCGCGTGGTCCCGCTACTGTAGTTCAACGTGAGTCCCGCAATCCCAGGGGGATGGCATCACGTAATTTTTTTGAAGCCTAATCGTAAAAAAAATTCGGCCCGGAAGTCGGCCGGTTGGCGGTATACTATAAAATTGTATGTCGTTCGGTAAGATTTACGAGTGATGAAGTTGTCAAAACTGACGGGCGTTGGGCTAGTTGGTTGTTCATGTTTGAAGTTAGACGCCAAAACAACAGGGATACAATGATAGATGCAGAGGGGACGAGGCGTCTCGTCCTTTTTCATCTATCCTTGCGTCCCTGATGTTTTGGCCTTTAACTTTAAGCATGGCGGACGAAGCCGACTGAGGAGCGACGCGCGGCGATGCCCGAGATCGTCGAGATGCGGAATCTACGAACTACCAAAGCGTGACATCCGCGTGATAACGCAGAGCACCGCATGAGCAACAGTTCTGACGACGGAGAACGACATCAAAGGTGTCGTCTCAATCGGAGAGTCACCTTGTAAAGTGTTTTCGATCGCGGCGGTCGCGCTTGATTGTGTGGACGAATCGTGCTGGTGTTTCGTAACCGCGATGGGATTGTGTAGTGTACGAAATTGCAGTAATCGGTCCGAGCGGTCGAAGAAGTCGCCCACTGGTGTTTCGTTTCATCGGTAAGTGCGTTCACCCTTTGCTGATGAAAAGCTCTATTGGCAAAGACATCTTTAGTTCACTAAATGACCACATGCTTGTGAATGAGCCTATGGAGAACCACGCCTATCCCCTCATGTGGTCTGTTGCACAGAAGTGCTTGGACATCAGACAGCGAAGCATGAGCAGGGTGTCCGCAGATGAACTACACTCTAAAAAAAAAGGTAGTCATAGGTGACTACCTTTGGGGTGGTAAAAAGTTGTCCCAAATATAACGATCCCTAGGGTAAAAATGACGACTCCACAGGTAGTCAAAAAGTAGGTAGTGAAATTTGACTACCCCCAAAAGCAACATGGCGGACGGTTAGCGAGGCTCGGATTCCCCGGTAAGGCCTAGCGAACAGCACGGCTTTTCGGCCGAGTTAGAGAATAGGGCGCATACACCTATTCAACGTCTTCCAGGCGCCACCACACACTCTAAACATCCGTCCTTAGACACCGGTACCGTACCTATTAGCGGGGAGGACGGCAGCGTGTTTGCCGGAATCGTCGCGACTGCACCCGACGGCATCTCGCTAGATTGACTGTATTTTTACCGCCGGCGGAGAACGCTCAAAAAAGAAATCGTAACGCGAGGAATGGGTATGCTGACTTTATTGAAGACAACGTATGCTTGTCGTTTGCGGCGATGAATCGCTGGGCACCTTCGTCGACACGACGGGTGGCGTTCAACTCGCACCAACGCCCCGCATTCTTTCTTTTTTTTTTCCCTATCTCTTCTTGTTTGGGCCTACCTCAACCGACGTGGTTATCCATTGCTGCCTGCACTTCGCAGCTCTTCGACACAGAACAATAATTTAGGTGGCCGAGTGAAACAATTATTACGATTGTTTTCAATCTGAGAGGCACGCAGGGAGCCCAGTGGACCGCAGAGCCTGGACGGCTGGACCGTAGCCAGCTGTTTGTAGTCAATAGCTACAGGACTTCACAACACTTAGCTTATTGAATCAGGCGGCAGCTTGCGCCACCTAGGAGGTGTAGTAGTAACCGCTAGATGCACTAAAAAAGAAGCTCATTCATTAGAGAGTTTTAGTAATACGTATAGGGGCAAACGCAAACCCCCTACGTTAGCGTTAACGTTGCGTCGACGGAACGTTACGGAGCGCGTCGAATACGCACTTTTAGTACAGCGGAAGAAGAACGCATACGTAAAGACTTGTAGCGCCATCTAGATGTGCTCCTGTAAACTGCTTCAAACAATCCGAGGCGGGTATTCGGTCAAGCCAATCCAAAGCCCCGATTCTCCACGCTTTGTTACGGAAGTGCGTGTTTCCGTGTGCCTGTTGTGTACGTGTTTTTTTTTTTTTGTACCGACCGCACGGTAAACACCTTTTTGGGTTCGACGGCGTCGCTAACGTTCTTGGCTATCGACACCCATCTTTGTGGGTGCTCGAAAGGGTTCGTCGCGTTGACTTCTTTGTGGAGGTTGATGTCATCTTCAATGGTAAAGCGAACCCGTACAATGCGCGTAGCATTTCCGCTGGTTTGCCTGACCGCCGCCATTTTTTCAAACTGGACTAGTCTCGCGCTCTCCCGTGCGCGACGAGAGCAACGAGACGGCACGCAGGGGACCGCTACGTACGTTCGCAAAAATCGATAGCGAGCGTACGTACGCAAGGCTCGCCGCAGTACGTACGTATGGCGCATGCGCATTGTGGAGGACGCAACGTTAACGTTAACGTATGGGGTCTGCGTTTGCTCCTATACGTATTACTAAAACTCTCTATTAACTCTCCTGAGGCTCTTGAACTACGTACGTACTGCACTATGACAACTCATGCGCAAACACACACCAACCACGATAACGAACACTGTTACGGGCACATACATATGAACAGTAGTACAACAAGGCACAAGCAACTGCAACACAACACCACCGCGACTCTCTACTCTGACCACTCAACCGACCCGATTCGTATATATGCCCTACCCGGTTCTGACAAGGATTAGGCAGGTGACTGCCGCTGTTTAGTTGATGAATACAAAAAGTATCTGCAAGTATTATTAGTATACAGTTGTTCTGAGTATTTAGATTGGCCGGCTAGACACCTCTCTTAATCTAACGCTTTGGAAGGCAACATGATATGAAAGTAATCGGCTAAAGTAACACCACATGGCATGCTCCCGATCAGTTTCGGTTTCAGATTCACGCAGTGATAAGCTTACTAATGCCATGCCGCCCCATGCTCGTTCCGCGCATGTAATAGCAGCAAAGGTTACAATAATATCTGCATTCCTAGTCAGTAATCGGCTAGAGGTAACATAATTCTTAGTCTTGTGTTGTTAAATACCCCACAAAGCCCAGCGTATCATATTTGCTACGTGGAGTTTGATAACTCAAAAAGTGACAATAAATTGCGTGAAGCTGAGACCATAGCGTTATTATTGTAATAACTCTATGGCTAAGACCAAAGTCTGCAGTATCGGTTTTGATACGCTGATAGAGTTTTCCGATTTGGGTAGTTCAGCAAGGCCCCGCCAGGCTGCCGCTGGCAGCTAGAGCAAGATGGCCGCACGCAGCTGCTCGCTCGAAGGCATACCGTCGGCGTCATTTTACTCGAAAAACAGTAAGCCGTCCTAAATTTGGCACTTTCTTTTTTTTTTTTTTTTTTTTTTGCTCAGAAAATGTTGCGCAACCACATTATTCCGTTCGTTGTTGTTTTTGAGTCCCGTCCGCTTAGTAACGTTGCTTCAAATTTCTGCGTATCATTTTCGATACAGTGGGTCGTAATCAACGTTACTAAAACACTCAGTTGGGAAACTCCCAAAAAGACAGCTTTCAAAAAGTGGCCCCAAACTGTCTCCGAGCACCGAGCTAATGACGAACACAATGCCACCATTTCTACCGCAGCGGCCACTCGAGGAACTGCACGTGACTTCTATTCTGGCTTTAAGAACAGATACAGCGGAAGAGGTTACAGGGGTGCCACCCCCGTCTCCCCGGCGGACGCGCCGCGTTGAGCTATTGAAGTTAAAATGCACCTAGGGCGGGACGTGCTACCTGAAAGGCCCGCTGAGGCATGGTTGTATAAAAACAATATTAATTGTGCCGCAAAACCCTGCAAACTAAAGATTTTAAAAACATAACGCGCCCCTCTTTTGGTACTAAACTCCTGTAAATTTCATACAAAAAGAGTCTTTTTCGTTTGTTTTTACGCAAAAACAGGCTTTTAAAAAGCTCAGGGTGACCACAGTACAGACAAATGATAAAGAGTGGCGCTGTTGTCGCATTTAGCTCGGTCTCGGTGGACGCCAGCGGCCCAGGTTTCGACGGCGAGTTTCCCAACTGAGTGTTTTAGTAACGTTGGTCGTAATTGATGGCACAATTTTTGTACCAATTCTGATACGTTTTCTTGGTAAAGCTTTGAATGGTACACGTTTTAACCGTTTTTTTTATTGATTTTTCCTTCTAATTTTACGTTCCTAAGTTAGGAACATATTGAACAACATCGTCGCTGGCGAAGATGTCAGCGATTTTAGTGATCTGTTGGAAAGTGACGAAAATTAGTCCCCCCGCCGCGGCTGAGCCTTCTGAGACAAGTGATGATGAAGAAACCGTAGAAAATTCCTTCGGATCATCTGTAGCTTCGTCTTCTCGTCCATACAACAAATGGCGAAAGGAATTGCTCCAAAACAGTCATGCTGAATTTTCCAAAGTATTCTTTGAGCCGGATGCCATAGATTCACCATTGTTCCTTTTCCGCCAGTTTCTAAGGACTGATATGCTCACTATGCTAGTGGAGCAAACAAATGTATACAGTACGCAGAAATACGGCAGCTCCGTGACACAACTCTGCAAGAGCTGGAGCAGTATATTAGAATATACCTGAAAATGGGGCTTACAAAATGCCGAACGTCATATGCTACTGCGAGAATGGGACAAGGTATTCTCCTATCGCTGACAAGAGGTCGAGAAATCGTTTCTTGAAGCTGATTCAATGCATGCATGTTGTAAACAACATGGAAACCACCAAAGAAGCGAAGGAGGACAAGTTGTGGAAGATTCGTCCTTGGATTTTATTATTCCAGCACAACCTCTAGAGCATTGAACAAGAAGAGTTCAATGCGGTGGATGTGATAATGGTGTTATTTACAGGAAGGAGCTCGCTAAAACAGTACATCCCAAACAAACCGACGCCGTGGGGTTTGACGCTTTGGGGACGGGCAGGCACAACCGGTGTCCTTTACCAGTTTGAGGTATACCAAGGCCACTCCAAAGAAAACTACATTTTTGGACTTGGGGTGATACTGTCCTGAGCATCTGCTCTGAAATACGTTCAAATGAAGACTTCAAGGTTGCAGCTGACAATTGTTTTAGCTCTTTGAACCTTGTTGAAGGGCTAATGAGAGGAATACAGTACGTTGGAACTCTGAGGCAAAATCAGCTGAGAGACTGCAAACTCCAGGATGAGAAGACTCTGAGAAAAGTTGGCCAAGGCTCACATGATTACAGAGTTGACAATGACAAAGGAATTGTGGTAGTTCGCTGGTTTGACAGGAAAGCTGTCACCCTAGTGTCAAACTTCGTCTCTGTTGAGTCAATTCAGCAAGTCAAACGGTATGACCGGAAGACCAAACTCCACATTGACATCACACGCCCGGCAATTGTTGGTATGTACAACAGTTTTGGCGGGGGGGGGGGGGGGATCGACCAGCATAATTATCAGGTGTCGCTGTACAAATACACCATTCGATCGAGGCGCTGGTACACGTACCTCATATATCATGCTACCTTCATCTGCGTCGTGAATGCCTGGAATATTCACAGGCGCCAAAGCCATCAGCTGAAGGAGCGGCCACTCAAGCTGAGAACCTTCATTGCCAGTTTATCAGAAAGCCAAATCTCTACTGGAAATGCGCCAAGAGGACGGCCGGTCAGTCTGCCTTCGCCTCCGATGAAGAAGTGGAAGTTCACGCCAAGTCATCCCCAAGATGACGTTAGAAAAGACGGGGTTGGGCATCTTCCAACTATGGCGAGCAACCGACTTCGATGCAGGAACTGTGTGCTCAGCGTGAACACATTTAGCACGGTTGTGTGCGCGAAATGCATTGCAACTCCGAGTCTGAGCAAGCGACGCAACTGTTTCTTTGAATACCACAAGCCACGAGACTGCAGCTGGCAAGGACGTAGCAGAAAAGCCCAGTGTTGCATATTTGATATGTTCAATAATTTTTTACTGGTTTGAAATTGCATTGTTCTTTTTGTATGAATGTACTTACCTTAGCCATAAATAAAGGCACACAAGTTTCTACAATTTTAATTTGCCTAGAAATATGTTTGGGCTTAAATTTCTCAATCACTTAAATTTGATTATAATGCAATTAAATGCAAATGTGCAAGCGAGCTGGACAAGAATGACGAATTTAATTGCATTTAATTGCATTATAATCATAACCCTAAAATTGCAAGCTTCGCCCTTGTTGGTGTTAGACTGGTGGTGGCTGATAAAACCCGTTTGCTCTACTGATGTCTAACCCCTGGTTAGCTCAATGCAATAAAGAAATAAGAAAAAACCCTGGTTAGCTCAATTGGTAGAGCGCTCCACCTGTAACGGAGAGGCCCCGGGTTCGGGGCCTCTCCGTTACAGGATACCCGGACCAGGCGGATCTTTTCGGTCGCGCACCAGTCACCTAGCTGTGTTTGGAGATTTGTGTTTGTCCTTTGTCCCTCTTGTTCCCCTTCTCCAGGGATTATTTTCGTCACTTAAATTTAGTGCTTGAGAATAGGTGACAATTGTAGCGGGCAAACGCTGGCGGCACGCTTTCCCGTGTTGATTGTGTGATCGATGAGTCGCTCTACTCGCTCCACTTTAGAATCCCCTACATTATACTCGTGTGGAAAAAAAGGATTGGGGTACCTGTAAAAGAAACAAAAACAACTACCATAGCCAAGGTTCCTTCTTTTTTTTTGTGCTGCTTTTGGGGAACATGTACACCCATATCAAATTATTTTAAATCTTTCCGTTTTCTGTTGACAACAAAAGGTTGGCACTTTTGAAGTATGGGGACACTTGATATGAACAGTGTATTAAGCTCAAAACATTAGGACATTACAACCAAAACTATACTGTGTATATATATATATATAAAGTGGCTATAATGAAGACAAAGTGCTCAGGTGGCAATTGTTTGTATTCTTTTATTTTCCAAACCTGATTATACAATTTTATATTGAAAATATTTTCCTCTAAAAAATAAATAAATCTCATAAAACAACCTTGTAGGTACTTCTGACACGTTGTGGAAATGGAAATCTGAAAAGGAGTCTTTTTCCAGCACCGGACTATCGAACTATAATAGTTATAGTAATGATACTTTCAAAAGCCAGAGACAACCCTTTGAATATGAAACAAACCAGAAAACTTACATGGAAACAGGGAACGTTTAACCAAAAAACAATGTTATGTATGCATTACAAACATATTAAGTCATCAAAATATGCAACATCACAGTCACTTCATCATTCTAAAAAAAAAAAAACTGAAAATATGTATAACACAAAAAGGGACATGGTTTACACCAAGCAAGATACTGCGCCATAAAACCAAAGTTTCAACAATAAAAGAAAGTATGAGTGGGTGCCCAAAAATAACCGGAATGAATTTCAGGAGGCCGGGCATTCGTAGTACCAGCATCCACCTCTTGCAGCACCCTTCCCAAGTTAGTTTGCCGACCGGCGGCGTCTGCTAAGGATCTAGCGGCATGTTGTGAATTTCCCCAAGCGCTTCAAAATCATTCCTTGTTTTTTGCAATGTCTGACTTGAAGGACCTTCCACATCCATAAAATGATTTCCTTTCAAGACTTTTCATACGGGTGAACAGAAAAAAGTCACACGGGGCGAGGTCCTGAGAATATTGGAGGTTGAGAAGCGGTGTCATGCCAGGACAGTGTCTGCTGAGGCATTGTTGTGATGGAACTATCATTCCCCCTTTCCCTCCTATCGGCGCATTTCTGCCTTCCTGAGTTTTGCAAGTGTCACAAAATTCTCCGGTAAAACACCTGGTTAACAGATTCACCAAGAGGAACAAACTCTGAGTGATCAATGCCCAAATATTTTTGTGTTCTTCTTCAGTTGAGGAGGTTAAAGGTCGCCCAGAACGACGTTGCTCATCGATCAAAAAATCACCAGTCTTAAAGCGAGAAAACCACTTGCAATTTCTTATTAGCATCTTTCTTGTAAGCTCTCTGAAGCATTACAAGAGTTTCTGGCACAGTTTTACCTAAAGCAATAATTCACAGCCCCATGTTGTTCTTTCATATCAGACATTGAAAAAAAAAAAAAGATTTTGAAGCGCTTGGAAAAAATATTTGCAGCAGACAATGCCAGTCGGCAAACTCGCTCGGAAGAGGTGCTGCAAAGCGCTGCTAGCGGCGGAAGCTGGTACTACAAATAGCCCGCCTTTCAGAAATTCATTCCGGTTACTTTTGCATCCAACCTGGAACGAATCACTGCACCAAAAGCGTTCGATATATGCCATGTTTAAAAAAAAAGATGGCAACCAGTCAAAGAGGCTCAATAGACCTTATGAAAAATTGTTTGGTGATCTGACAACACTGAGAGCGTCGCCATCTTAATGTTGGCAAGCGTCGTCGGTACCAAAGCACGGTGGAGGCATCAGAGAGAGCCGTACGGGCAGTGTACGATGGCGCAGCAGCTGTTTTCCGCCTTCTGACCATGAAATGTGGACAAACAGTTTAAGTAACCTACCGCAACTGTCTGATGAAGCTCTAGGAGGCCTGTGCACGCTGGCAACAACCTCGTCGAAGCAGCAGAGCAAGTCCTTCGCCTTTGCTGTACAAGCTTACACACTGCGGGTTGTCGCCAGCGTGTGCACAGGCCTCCGAAAGTTTCATCAGACAGCTGCGGTAGGTTGTTTAAACCGTTCGTCCCCGTTCCATGGTCAGAAGGCGGAAAACACAGCTGCCGCGCCATCACACACTGCCCTCCACCGTGCTTCAGTACCGACAACGCTTGCTAACATTAAAACAGTGACGCTCTCAGTGTTGTCAGACTACCAAGCAATTTCGCATAAGCTTAATTGAGATGAGGCAATTTTCTCTGTAACATCAAGCAACATCAGCCACAGTGTGTGCCCAAATAATGACAGACTTCGATAATTGGTGCTGCAGCTACCATACTCCATTCACCTCTAAGCTGAGACTGTGGTGGAAGCTACGTCCTCGTTAGATTAGTCATGCGCCTCTCTTTTGCCACATCATCACGCTCCCGGCCATACCCACGCGCAAAGAGTTGGGTCAGGTGATAAAAGCAGTGATGTGATTGGTCATAGCCATTTTGGAGCAGCTGTTTGAGCAGCCAAAAGTTCATTTTGGAGAAGCAAAAAGAGCTCTTGGAGCACAACCGCACACTTGATTTTCATTTATATCACTGCAAATGTGAGGAGAGATGGCAAATATTAGGAGAACAAACACCAGCTGTTTAGTTGCTTGTGGAAGCACCAGACACGGCAACAAGACAACGACTGATGAAGAACAGCGCAAACGGCTGTGGATGATTATTTTAGGTACGAAATCCCACTGAAAAAATGTTAAAATACAATCATTTTGAGCACCTAGATTTATGTGTCCTTCAAGTTCTAAGGGGGGTTGTAACAAAACTGCAACTCTTAATTCAGACAAAAAGAAAACCATAAAAAATAAACCTACAAGAGTCCATATATACCTTCTTGCACCCCGTCTCGCTCTGGAGGAGTACCTTTCCCCTTAGTATGCAGGTGTGCTGCGGCGAAGCAAGACACGCAACATAGCGACGCCTAATTTGCAATTGTTGCTTCACTGCATTACACCACGCGGTGAGAAGCGCACTCAACAAAGCTAACTAACCCACCAGAACAGACCACGAACACGAGACTTGTTGTGAAACTTCTAAGCACTGTCAGTGCTTGGTGCGAAATCAAATCGAATAGTATGTTATTTGAGACGATTATCGAAAGTCCTGAAAACCCGCACGAGCCTACACTAACAATTTGCCCCGGCAGCGAGGCCTGCAGCTGTTATATTTTCAGTATTATTTAATTGAACTTAAGTTCTGGTGCAATGTTGGTGCAAATTCCTCACATTTTGATCAAATGTAGCAAGTGTAGCAGAATAAGCACTTAGGCACAGTTTGGCACAATTGGCGCAGCAATCACATCACTGGGTGATAAGAGGGAGGCGGCTGATTGGTCCGGCAGGGTGAACATAGTATAGCTGGTGCACACTATTTAAAAGGGTCCATTCAAGGGTAGCTGACAAGCTGTTGTTGGCTGCAATACAAATAGCAGAAGCGCATACTGCAATGTTCACTCGTCTCCTATGATTTTGATATAGCCTTTGTTCTTCTCATGGGCAACACTGGATCCCACCGCTGCCGGCATGTCGTGGTCGAGACAGGTTAACGACGACAACTGATTCATTGCATACAATACGTGGTCCTGTGGGTTGTCGGGCTGGTGGCATCTATTACATGGTGGGCCTTTTCTGCTAACCCTCTTTCGCATCTTTCTGCTGGTGCTTGCCACATGAGGTGCTGTGCTCGGCGGTGGGCACTGGTGTTTCCCACAACAGTTCTAAATCACTATAAAAAAAACAAAACAAAAAAACAGGGTGACAAACCTGTAACAATGTAGCAAACAGATTTGTTTTAGGCTGGCTTCACACGAAAATTCTTTTTCAACATTTTGACGTTGCAAGGCGAACAGAATTCTGGAAGTTTCACGATCTAAACCAACAAGCACGCCCCCCAAAGGATTGAGGATCCATTCCACCGCCTGGCCATGGTCTGACGAGCAGCTGAAATCTCGTTACATCTTGAAGTAGCAATGGCTGCAATTCCAGTCTCCTGAGTTCACGAGCAGCAACCGCTGAAATAGCAACATGCTATTTCTGGTATGATGACTATCCAAAAATACAATTAGTTCATGCTGCATAGACCCAAACTTTCGGAGTGATCACTTGCAACTATGTCTATGTCTTTTGCTGATACACCTAGAACCATAAATTACAAAACTAGAAAAAAATAAAGCAATCAAATTTTCTTGTCAATTAACCTTCTGATCCTGCAGTGATAATGAAATTAAACTACAAGCATATACAGGTTCATTAAAAAAATATGTTTAATATCTATCTTGAGTGAATTGCTATATTTTTATTGTGAATGTCCCATTCTTGCAAGCACATCTACTGCAGTCATTGAATTGTGACAGAGACATCTTGGGACATTTGGGATACGAGTCACCTTACCACGGCCATTGCTAGCCTGGCTGCAAGCATGCCAGTTGACAGTGTCACCAAATGCTTCACCAGGAAAAATACATTCGTCTCCATTCATTTACGCCGGCGCACCCACACTGCCAAATGTTGCTCTCCTAACGGTGTAGACACCACGCATCTGAGAGAATGCATGAGGATCACAACGTCCACACTGTACAGCAGTCATGCCGCACCAAGGGAGAGGGCTGCCATGGGCACGCCGAGATACCGGGTTTGCCGAGACAGCAGAGGCAGCTGTCTCGAATAGTGCTCCAGGTGTCCACAACCATAGACGGGAACAGTCGTCTATTGTTGCCATCAACTGCCCAATAGGCAGGTCTCACTAAGCAATCCACGCATGCGTGATGCCGCTATAACTTTAGTTCACAGGAGGCAGTTCACGAGACAGCTCGTGTCGTCTCGTCACGTGCAAAGCTCCAGCGGGGTTCTCCCACATGCAGATTAAGTTTCTTTGATGCATTGTGGCAGCGGCGGCTTAATCAAACTGGCTGGTGAGATTGGTCTATTCAAAGGCAAAAACCCTGAGGCTGCTGCACATCCAGTCGTTCCAACCATGCAAAGCCTCTTTGTGTCCAAGCCATTGGATTCTCATGGGGTGAGATATTTTCATAGTAAAGTATCTGGTGTCGTCATGTCACACCCTGGTGGTTTTCAACACCCATGGGCTATATAATTCCTCTTCACTTTCAAAGAATTCTGTTACATCAGAAAGATGAGAGGTTGAAAACAGGGATGGAGAAGAACGTTAGAGGAAAGGAGTGGTGAAGCAAAGCGACTGACCGAATCGTCCTAGGCGAGCCAACGCAGGACACCTGTTTGTGCAGGGCGTGGGCTGGGGTGGTGTGTTGCCTAACCTGGGTGGCCTTTGAAGGAAACCTAGCCTGGGCTTGGCTCAACTGCCAAGACCCCAGTTTCATCAGACACGGGGACACCTAGCACAGCCAGGCTTGCAGGCGGTCTGAACCCATGCTGGGCTCGGGGCTCATGGTGATTGGTGACACCACTCACCAAACACCCACAAGCGCACAAGTCTCCTGTGGCAACGCAACCCTGTAAAAAGGCATTCAGTACATGAAGTAGATACTGATCAAGCCAAGCGAGAGATACACTTCAGCTGAAAAAAAAATGAAGGCTCAGCTCAGACATATGATAGATGCCCAAGTGCAGTTGTCTGTCAAAACCAATGTATTTTACATGCTTTAAGTGAACTAATAGTTATCATAGATAAACTCAAAGCTACAAAGCAAAATGTACCCAAAATACTGAAAGCTGAGCTAAAGTATGCACAGCTTTCTTAACCGAAATACTTAAGAATGCTTTTATTTCACTTGTCTTTCTAATTAAGTGACATCTCTTTTTCAGCTACAAATGGAATGTGCTCATGTGAAACCTATAACTCCATGCTAAATCTGGGTCATTCCTCCTCTGCAGTGTGCTGGCTTGCTCAAAATAAAATTAGGTGGCCTTATCTTGGTCTCAACAAAAAAAAAATTGTCAAGGCTTGTGCTGCCTTAGCAAAGCTTTTTCTTGAGGCTTCCTTAGATAGACCGACTGAGTTACTTTCGAACAAACCAGCCAATAAATAGATTATGGACAAACAGAATCAAGATTACACATTCCACTGAAACGAGTAGCCAAGTGAAATCACCAATTAGCTGAATGCTCAGGCGGTTGTAACCTGCCAACTCAGTAGCCTTCAACAAAAACTCTTGTCATTGCATCAGTTGGCAAAGTAGATGTGAAACACGTGCACAACAAAGACAGGCATTGTATGATGGTTCCCACATGAATCGTAGCTGGCGTCCTATGACACTGTGACATGGCACGTCCCGATGTCGCATTGTGGAGCTGGCCGACGCAAGCAGAAATTGCAACCTCATATTGGTAATTTCGCTGCAGTGTTAGGTGTATGCAGTTTGAATGTTTTTGTGTTCTGCGCAGCTACTGCAAGCACCATGAGTGACAAGGAAGGTGTTGTGATATCACCATCTCAACCACAAACAAACAAAGCATTGCAACAACGACAATGATGCCGAGAAGCGGTGCTAAAATGCTGAAAGGTAGTGCATGCTTTGGTTTTGCTGCATAATTGGTTTTGTTTTAAAGTTCAGAAGGTGAAGAGGAATTGCAACAGTCATGGTCCTCTGGGGTAACAACCGCTACGAAGTCACATAAGCACTGTGGAAGGTGTTAGCTGTGCCAGGGCTCATGTTTCATAATGACGCACTGTGCCTGTTGTCAGGCGCCCGTCACTATATACCTCAAGCAGTGCGAGAAAGATGTGCGTAGGTAAACAGTAACAGCCAGTCAAGCAGCACCAAAACAGGACCTGGAAGGGTACATGGGCTCATCCAGCTTTGACACCAGAGAAGCCTGAGCAAAGCTGGGCTTTGAGTGGAACCTCAGCAGAATCCACGAAGGAGCACCAGACAAGCCTTCCTTCATGTATGTCACAAAAAGGTGCCTACCACACACTATTAAGTATATAGGAGGTCGAATTTGGGACGCAGTCTTCCCTCAAAATAAGCTTTAGTCACTTTCCATGATCCCGAGTGTTGCTTGAGGTCTCGTGAAATGACATCCCCGGCAAGTTCTTGCCCACAGGTACCAAGACAAATGCCAAAAACAGCACCAAGAATACAAGAACGCACGAGAGGCTTATTTTCATTCACATTTGCTGCCTTGTATAGGAAGGCGACACACCCTTGTTGTGATAGCTGGCAACTGGCAATTGAGCAGGCATTATCAGTATACAGGAGGCTATGCTCCATGACGCCTATCCTGGGGCCCTATGTTGCGCTTTTCGGACTCCCACGGCGACTAGGGAGAGGGAAGTGACGTCAAACACGCAGCAAACGCAGATTGGATGTTGATTGGTGAGAGTTGCTGATGACGAATTTCCGCAGAAGAAAACAAAGAAAAAGTGAGCTTTGTTTTCTTCTGCGGAAATTCGTCATCAGCGACTTTCACCAATCAACAATTAATCTGTGCTTGCTGCGTTGTTGACGTCACTTCCTTGTTCCTAGCCGCCGTGGGAGTCCACAAAGTGCGACATAGGGCCCCAGGCAGGTCAGTCATGAAGAGCTTGGCACAAACCATCTTCTGGAACCCCGGTGTTGACAAAGACATTTAAGACCATTAAGAAGGTGCGAAACATGTGCCCAGTCCTGTTAAATGCCCCTGGTGCAGGTTAGGGTCAGCTGATTGGATACCAAGCAACGATGAACATGGCTTATATTATGCCGTACAGCTGGAGAGTTACGTGATACCGATCGACACGAAGCAGATAGAAGCATCGGCCGAGACCACAGTGGAAGCCCAGTGCGACATCTTTGATTGATTTGGACAGCCAAGGACACTTGTGTTTGACGACAACAAACCCAGATTAATAGTACTATTTTCAAACAGTTTTTACAACAGTCATGTACATCACCCCACCACCCCTTTGTATCACCCGCAGTTCATCAGGTTATCCTAGCATGCAATATGTGGAGACAAGGGGGAATTTATGAGGTTCAACCTCACAGTCTTGGAACCAGGCTTGCAAGCACTTCCCCGCTGTTGTTGAAGTTCCACTGCTGCAGAACCTCAGCAAAAGATAGGAAGTATTCTTCTTAACTGTTATTTGGCTACCACATCAGATCCCCGATTGAGTTTTGTCTATATGCATTTGGACTCGTCCCCGCACATGGGAGGCAACCATCCTTTTGGTGTGGGACAGACTGTGTGGGCGTGCAGCTTAGGCCTATGGTGGATTCCTGAAATTGTCTGCTCACTTGATGGTATACGAATGACAACAGTAGGCACCTCAAGAGGACAGCACCAACACCAGGCAGATCAGCTCTGAACACAGCTTCCCCACAACTGGGCCAGCCTACCTGTAGTAGTTTTTTGACGGAGAGGCAACAATGTTGGAGGTTCGGTGGTTCAATCATCAGGCTGCTCCTTGGCAGCAGGAGACATCCAAAAAGTGCTGGTAGAGCGGCCAGGTGATGGGGTACCCTGATGGGAGACGAGTAGTGGCGGGGTTCACAGTCAGCGCGAACCCTGCCAACGACAAAGCAGAGGTGATTGACTTTTAGGTTTAGATTTCATTAATTATAGAGCAGATCATCAGAACTGAAGAACAAGAATGGCAAAGAGGTGCAAGCTCGGACTTGAAATTGCACTCGTAATAGTGCAAATAGTGTCTGTGACGATGTAACAAACTAGTAAAAGCCAATTATTAGATTCTCCTTTCCTTAATTTTTTCTTTAACCAAAACCCCAAGAAAGACATTAAGGGGGTACAGAATCAAAACTTGGAATATTTCCAGAACACTCGAAATAAGTGAAATATGATCCACGATATCCGTAAATGATAATGGCACGCTTGTATTTTTAGCAGATGGCTATATTTTTTGTTCCAACCGACAGATTCTGGCGAGCGCTTCAAAAACAGCCATCGAGTCGGCACGCAAATCTCTGGACATTTACCCGTAACGTCACGCTCGCAACGTCACGGGCCCATACGAGGCCAAGGGTATAGTAATTACGATCGCCGTCACTAGGTGGCGCCAGCTTTATCGTCAGCGCGTTACAATTCTGACAAGTCGGAATGCCCGAGGTACGGTGTACTAGACATGATACGTGCGCCAAGCGTCGCTCGCTCCCGCACGCCTCCATCGGACACGCCACACCGTGGTGTAGCTCCTGATGGGCCCGTGACGTGAGACATTCCAACAAAGCTCAAACCTCAACTACCAGGTGGTATTAGGACATTTTTTTATTTGTTTTAAAATTGCTTTTCTTGCATTTATAGACGAAAGACTGCTGTTTGTGAGCTGCTGTCATGAAGCAGACCATGTCTACACAAAGAAGTCGCTAAAATGTTGCTTCCGTACCTCATTAAAGCAGAACAGAAAACTACTGCTCTCCCATTCTTAATACTTTTTTTAACAGTAGCTATAGGAAGACTACAATAATAAAAATACCAGAACACAACACTTATCTTCTAATACACACTAGTGATCAATGAGAAATGATATTGGAAAAACTTCATATCCGAGGAAAGTTTGTCATAATTGAGATAGTCGCAATCAGAGAAAAATGTTGACTTAATGGCGGCTGTTGTGGTCACAGGCATTTATGATAAAAACGTTTTCTTAGAAGAAAAATCGAAAGAGAAACAATTAATTTCAAAGCACTGCGATTCACCGAAAGCGCCAGTCTAGAACGGAGGAGATGCTAGCTCGTCCGCGTACGGGCAGCCATCGATAAAGCTTTGTGTCGCATGCTGGTGCACGCTCGTTCTTCAGCATATGGTTTAGAGCGAAGAGGCCAATGAAGACAGCGGCCGTATTGTAAACACCAACTTCTTGGGAGGCCGGAGCTGGGTGGCCATCCTGCGCGCTGACTATATTCCATTCATCCCTAAGCTGAAACTGTGGTGAAAGCTACGTCTTCAATGGACCAGTTATACATCCCTCTTTCGCCACGTGATCACGCTCCCGCTCATATCCACAGACCGAGGACTGGGTCAGGTGATGAAAGGGAGGCGGCTGATTAGTTCGGCGGGAAAGCAGTTCCCACTGCAGTCTCAGCTCAGAGCCGTGTTTAGAGAGTGTTTGGTCAGTGCTAGGCGCAGGCAGAGCCTGGGCATGCACCAGAAGCAGAAAGTGGGCTTGACATTCTCTCTTGACCAACCAGAAGCCTAAAAGAATCCCTAGCGGTAGTAGCGAGAAACTGTTTTAACCATAGGTATATGTTGGTGTATGGTTTTAATAAGCACGTAAGTGTGAAATGTAGTGACCCTTCATGGTTTAAAATATGGTGCACAGGATGTTACAATCATGATCATGCAGAAAGATGTAAGAAACAAATGTGCCGCTCAACTCTGTTTTGCTCGGGGAGAGTGTGACCGCTCAGACGGTAGATTGCCGGCCTTCGGCGCACGGATTATGTCGATCGTTCCGCCAGTCGCACTCTTTCACCATAATTTTGGATGACCGTGATTGAAACATCACATGTACCACATTTTCAGTCACCGAGAGTTACTCCGACGCACTTATGAATTTTGTTTCTCGCAACCACCGCCAGGGTATTATTTCCGGCTTCTGATTGGCCACATTCGAATTTGTGAAGACGCCCTGGAACACGCCCAGCCTGCTTTCGGCCAATGGCACTTCCTCATTTGTCTCCTATACTTCCCAACGAATGGCCAAACTTTCTACATATATGGGTCTGTCTCAGCTTAAGGGTGAACGGAGTATAGGGCAGCGTGTCTCAATGCAATGAAATTTCGTAAAGTCCAAAACCGGGTACAGCAGAGCGACCGGCCAAGGGGAAAAGATCAGAAGGTTTAAGAGGCCCCGTCTTGCAAGGCAGACTGGTAAACTGAACAATCACGGGCGTTGGAACACTGTGAAGAACATCAGGGGCTTATTTACTGTCCTAAAAGAACTGAAGGAACACAAGTGTTGGAACACTGCAAAGAACCTCGGAAATTATATAATGCCCATAAAAAAAAAAAAAAAAAAAAATCTGAACGAGCACGAGCGCAAGAACGTTGTGAAAAACCGCGGGGGCTCTTTTTGTGCCCAGAAAAGAGTTAAACGGTCGAAAAAACGGGACGGGCCGACAGGCTCGGCCAACGCACCAAAATATAGCGGTAGCTGACGCGCCGAAATATAGTGGTAGCTGACGCACCAAAATGTAGTGATCCTCTGGTGGAGAGGCGACGATGATGGAGGTTCGACGATCCGGCTGTTACTTGGCAGCAGGAGACATCCAGGAAGGGCCGGTAGAGCGGCAGCGCTATGGGGTGTCCTGATGGGTGACGAGGCAGAGGCGATTGACCTTTAGATTTAGGTTTAATAAATCATAGAGCAGAACATCAAACCAGAAGAACGCAAACGGTGAAAAAGGCGCAAGTTCGGGCTCGCGCTGGCGCTTGTAAAAGCACAAATAGCGCTCGTGACGACACAACAATCTAGTAAAAGCCAATTACTACGCTGCCACTGAATCTCAACCTGCTACTGAATTGGAAAGTTCTCGCACTACGTACGTACAGCCAGGAGATACAACCACGACGGGTGCAGCTCAGACATTCAACCAGTCCGAGACTGATGAAAACAGTACGGACGACACAGTCACATACCTCTGAGCACGGCATCGTATGGCTGCTTTCAAGCGACAAGTCCCGATAGGAACGACGGGCTTGGCTCCGAATCTTCTGCTCTGGGCGACCGCTGCGTCATCGTCGAGCCTTTCGTGCCCCTCATCAGCGAGTCTTCGTTTGTGTCGACATCGGTGACGTCCCATCACGTGGTTCGCCTGAAAGCTACAAGAGCGCCAGCGACACCGGACTCTCTCAGTGGGCTTGGCGGCAGCACAACCGGCAGCATGCTCAGCAACCCATTTTGTTTCCTGGTACAGGTTAGTGAATATTTACCTTGTGGCGGTTATCGAAGTGATAACCGTTTTTTAGTGCTGCTGCCTTGCCAACCTTGCCAACTTACTGTAAAACGCTTGATAAATTGTGCTACTTCTGTTATTTCTTGGCTTCGAAATTTGTTGGTTTGTGGTGATGTGGAGGCAAATCCAGGGCCCACCGACAGAGAGCTTTTGTTAGAACTTCTTGCCGGCCAGAGCAAGATGAATGATACTGTTTTAAATGTTCTTGCCTCTCAAGATGAAATTAACAAAAAAATGACTGCGTTAACTGGACGAATTGATGGGCTGGAGCGACAGGTAACCGGTTTAAACGCGGTGACCAAGCAAATAAAAGACATGGAGCAGCGGTATCAGGATTTGACGCACAATTATCTTCACTCAATGCTAAGGTAGATGATTTAGAAAACAGAAGCCGCAGAAATAATTTGATAATTTATGGTATAGACGAGTCTAAAACTGAGACAGTTGAAGAGCTTGAAGAGAAGATAAAAAACGAGGTTTTCCTACAAAAACTAGGAATAACAATCACCGGAATTGAGAGATGCCATAGACTTGGCCGAAAAGTTGAAAACAAGCCCCGTCCAACTATCCTCAAGTTCATCGATTACCGGGAAAAAGTAGCAATATTAAGGTCATCTTATAAATTAAAAGGCACTAAGGTATCAATATCTGAGGATTTCTCAATCAGAGTTCGCGAAATTCGAAAGCAATTATGGAAAAGTGCGGCTAAAGAGAAAGAAAACGGAGCAAAAGTTAAACTAGTTTATGATAAGCTGAATGTGGACGGTGTGCTGTTTGGATGGGATGAAGGGAAGGGTTCACGCTTCAAGATAAACAAAACAGATAAATGACGGTGTAGAAGTGCTTCTCGGTCATTGCGCTTGTTGAATATCAATTGTAGAAGCGTCCTTAACAAGGCCACAGAGTTGGAAGGAATTTTGCTCTGTCATGATCCTGATATCGCCGTTCTGACTGAGACTTGGTTAAATGCTACGCTGGCTACAGTGCTCTCAGGAAAGACCGTGGTAGTAAGGGTGGTGGTGTGTGTATTCTTTTTAAGAACTTCCTTAATATAGTGAGCATGCCTGAAATACCTGATACAGAGTGTATTTTTCGCAAAGCGTACGATGGTAAATGTAAATACATTATTGGAGCATTTTATAGACCCCCTGCATCTTCTACGGCTGTTCTTGATAATTTAGAAATATATCTCGATACACATGTGAAGCCTGGCGATCGAGTTATTTTGGTAGGAGATTTTAATTTGCCAAACGTTGACTGGTCAAAATTTTCACTGAAACATCAAAATGATAGCTCAGGTGAAGCAATGTTAGACATGGCCTTTAAATTTGACTTGCTGCAGGTCGTCGAGGATTTCACGAGAATTCAGGAAAACTCTGCATCTATACTTGACCTTGTTTTTGGAAGCGGTACAATTTCGTCTAAATCTAGATGTGAAGTAATCCCTGGTATTTCTGATCACAAAGCAGTATTGTTAACCTTAGAGGATGTTTCTGTAAGTAGAAAAACCAAGTCGAAGTATTATCCAAATTTTTCTCGTGCAGATGATGTCTCTATTATAGACATGCTTTCATTTAGTTTAGACGATTTCGTAAACAGTACTGGTGATGTAAATGATCTTTGGAATTTGTTTAAAGTTATTGTAAGTGAATGTATTGACCGTTTTGTGCCAGTAATTGTAAAAAAGCAGAATAAAAAGAACCCCTGGATTTTTAGAAAGGCCTTACAGTTAAAAAGACAATTGAAACGATTGAAAAAGAAAATGAAAACAAGCGCCGACTCGTGCGAACTGACTGAAAAATTTCTTGATCTTTCTTTGCAACTTAAAACCCAAGTTACAGTTGATAAAAGTCGTTATTTCGGTGAATCTTTGCCAAACTTCATATCTACTTCACCGGAGAAATTTTGGCGATTAATATCTCCACATTCTAGAGATTGTGATGTTTTCGAAATTGGTGGTAGCTTAACCCATGACGAAAAAATAGTTTCAAACGCATTTAATAAACATTTTAAATCGGTGTTTACTCAAGACGATGATGTGTTACCAAATTTTGACGCTGACTATCCGCCTATGCCTGATATTGTAATTAGTGAATGTGGTATATTGAATATGCTTTTGAAATTGGATGTAAAAAAATCCCCAGGGCCTGATGGTATCCCAAATGCATTTTTGTCCAGGTATGCTGAATGGGTCTCAAAATATTTGTTTGTTCTGTTTTCACGATCGCTGTCCGAAGGTCAGGTTCCAGACGACTGGAGAACGGCCAGAGTCAAACCACTTCATAAGAACGGAAACATGCACTGCATTCAAAATTACCGTCCAATTTCATTGACTTCAACTACCTGTAAACTTCTTCAACATATAATATATAATCATTTATCAAAATTCCTAGACGAACACAATATCTTGACTAAAAATCAGCATGGATTTCGAAAAGGTTTTTCAACATGTACTCAATTAATTGAAACTGTTCACGATTTCTCGTGGGCAATAAACAATAGAAAACAAATTGATGCTATTTTTATGGATTTTTCGAAGGCATTCGATAAGGTCTCGCACAAAAAGTTACTATACAAATTGGAAAAAATATGTAAGAACACACAGTTAGTTAAATGGATTTCAGCATACCTTTCAAATCGTCGACAATTTGTAGTTTATGGGGAATATTGCTCTGAACGACTTTCGGTTGACTCTGGCGTTCCCCAGGGCTCTGTGCTCGGACCTCTCCTTTTCTTGTTGTTTATTAATGATATAGTAGAAGATGTTCCGGTAAAAATCAGGTTATACGCTGATGATTGCATAATTTACTAAGAAATAGCTAGTACTTCCGATCAGCTTTTGTTGAATAGAGCTTTTAAAAAAATTACGGAATGGTGTACGCAGTGGCAAATGACTGTTAACTATGAAAAAACTGTTTTTATGAGAATTACTCCCAAAAGAAATCCTTTGAAATTTGGTTACAATACTAATAATATTCTTCTATCTGAAGTAACACAATATAAATACCTTGGACTATGGATCACTCACAATCTTACTTGGACAAAACAGCTTGATTACGTAACATCAAATGCTCTTCGAAAGTTATTCTTTCTTAGAAGGACTCTAAGACTTTCTACCCCTTCCTTGCGTCTTCTAACCTACAAAGCCATAGTGTTGCCTACATTAGATTACGCGGCCATCATTTGGGATCCCTTCACCAAACTAAACATTAACAAGCTGGATCGTGTGCAGAAGAAGGCAGTTCGCTACATCTACAATAGTTTCGGACGTACCTCTATAACTGAACTTTTAACCAGAGCTAACTTAAAGTCGTTATCTCTCAGAAATCAGCATTCTCGACTAAAATTTTTGTACCAATTAATAAATGGACAAAATAGGATAGATCTGTCTCATTTAATAAGCTTCTCATCAGGCTACGCTACTCGACAGAGGCATGCGCTAACAATAACTCCTTTTCGATCGCATAATAATTGCTTCAAGTACTCTTTTTTTCCGCGAACAGTAACTGATTGGAATAGCCTTTTTGAGAGTGTCGTTATGCAGCCATCATTGTCTTTATTTGAATCCCTTCTAAATTAGTTTTGTCCCTCTGAAAAATATTTGTTCTTTTGTTTCTGCGACTTGTTTGCTATTTTGTATGCCTGCATGTCTTGACAATCAAGTGTATACCCACCTGCTAAAATCCCTTTCAGGGATTGCAGTATCAATAAATAAATAAAGAAATGTTTACCCTGCCGATCCTCGGTCCCAGTGTTCAATGGTTCAACACGATCAGATATACAACTAATAATTTTTTTAAAATATTCTTTGCAATAAAATAGGTCAGAAAGATATCCTCACCTCAGTTCAGCAAACACCCACGCCGCTTGTTGTTGTTATGGTGCCACAGCTACACGCTACACCCCACCACGGTCCACGGCTGTCGAGACCAGTGTTGCTGCGCGCGCTGACAAGATGTTTATTCCACCAATTTACGCGAATTGCACAACATATGTGATCTTGGCGGATCTTAAAAGATCACGAAAGCTAAGGAAGCATATCATTTATAGTCTTCCAGTAGTTATCCAAGTTACTAATATCATTTACGACTGCCTGCACGTGAATATCGGATTCGAAAGTGACTACACCCCCGTCGTCACCTGCAGAAAGGCGGTCATTCCACAGCGGTTTGGGGTCGTAACTCGCCTTTTAGGGTAGTCAAAGCCTCCAAAGCGCCATTTGACCACCCAGAGTAGTCATTTTTTCTTAGAGTGTACACCAACAGAAAGTGAGGCGAAGTCACACCGAACTCGAACACTTCAAAGGCCAGTAGTCATACATATAAGCCAGATTAAAGAGATTACCATGTCTTCTGTCCACCTTGTAATTTTTTTGTCCGTCTGAAAGGGGTGCTGTAACTAATTTAAAGTAAATGTTGTGTAGCAAATCTATTGCTATGCGGTAACTAAGTGTTGCATATATTGTTATAATATTCGAAGTGATTCTAATGCAAATAAATTACCTGAATTAAGACACTTAGAAACAAGTGGAACTAGGCTTTACTCGCGGCGACAAAATGAAGCCGCCTCAGCGAAATAAGTTGATATCCCACGAGCAGAGCAGGAGGGGTATGGAGTTCACCATGATTCGTTTTCATTCCTGTGCTCGATCTTCCGAATTTTCGGGCGGACGCCTCGCATCGCTAAATTATTTCTCGTTGCCGAAGACATCGCGATGACAACGTCAGCTCTTGTGCGCTTTCGCAAAAAAAAAAAAGATTTCTTTTTTGAGCAGCTTGGAAGAGAATGGTAAAGCGCACGGAAGGACCTCTGCCCAGGAGCGGCTTGCTCGAATGCATCGTCTCAGCTAAGACGAACTTAAAAAAAGCACTGCCAAGGTTGGAGCGCGAGCGCGCAATACGTGATTTAAGATTGAGCGCTACCTTTGACCGCTCTTTCTTGAGACAGTCTGTGCTGAGACGCTGCTTCGAACGAGCCGTTCGACTTATATTACGAAGCCTTCTAGGGATTCACTAACGACGTAGGTGCACCGCGAAGAAGTGCTTTAGTTCTGAAATTCCACAGTTCATGTTCTATTCGTAGCGGGCGGGAAATACAAGGTTAAAGAACAACAAGCAGACGCTACAAATCCGACACGCACCGCTTCCGCGCTCATTGCCTATACAAAAGAAAGACAAGCAGACGCAACAAATCCGACACTCACCGCTTCCGCGCTCACTGCCTATGCAAAAGACAAGCAGACGCTAATCCGACACCCACCGCCTCCCCGCTCACTGCCTACTTCGTAAATTGAACATACTACGGCTCACCCGTAATAGCATCTCTACTATATTTCGTTTCAGCTTCCGTCCGAGCGCAGCCAAAGCTACGTGTGGCCGGAACCAATCGCACGCCGGCAATAGGTCACGCGATCTCGCCTGCACTTTTGTATCACTCCGCTGCGCCGCTGGTCGTCCGAGCCGCCCGCGCTCGTCGAGTATTTCGTCTGCTACGGGTTTACCGACGGTATCGTCTGCTACAGTTTAAAAAGTGCCCTTTCACGTTCTAAAATTTAGTAACAGGGCATGTTAGCACGTAGGCTGGCTACTGGCGTCTGTGTCGGAGCTCTCCATCTGTTGGGCATAGTTTCAAGATGTAAATACACATTGCAAGTCTGGCGATGACCCGGCCGTTGATGTTCCCTTGTATTGTCTGGATATACCAAGGCTCGGGGGGCAGTCCTCTCCAGCAGCTTCTCGGCGTTCAATGTGATCGGCAGGTGAAGGGGTGCCCTGACTTCGCCGCGTATCAGTCAATTGTTGTGGCCCGGACGATTTTCTTGTTTACAACGCATTCGGGCCGGAGTCTTCTGCCGAATTTGAAAGTAAACATTCATCATGACCGCTCGTGCCTGACGAACAGACGTGCCTTTGCGAAAAGACGTTTTGAAAGCGACCCGGTGAGAATAGGTGAGAAAGCTGCGAAGCACATGATACGGCCATTACGGGAACGAAATCACCGAGCGCTGCAGCCGTGTTGCCAGAGGATGTGCGTGTTTTCACCAAACCATATGCATTTACATATATTCATAAAAACATAAACTTCAGATATTTAATTCTTTGAGTTGCAAATCATTGTATGCTGTACAAATCTGGAATATTGTGCAATGTTTACGTACAAACCAGTTATTTAAAAATTATTACTTTTGCAGACTACTTTGTGGTGCGTAGGAATGCTCTTCTCGAAGTTGCGAACCGTCCCTCAGCCTTTGGCTGCGCTCCAAGGAGGTTATAATGGGCAGGAGGTGGCGTCCCTATCCCCAATGCATGGAGCGAAGTGTAACGGAAGTAGGCGTGGCCACGAGCCGCAACGAGCATTTCTTGACCAATGGGAAGCCTAGTGAGTGGACGCCGCCATTAATTTCGGTGCAAACAACCGCGTTGCCATGACATTTCCGTGGCAACGCGATTGTGTGCACCGAAAGTAATGGCGGCACCACTGTTATTTGAAACAGCGCTTAACGGGAGACGTTTAAACCGGTATGGTCAGAATTGGATGAGATTATTATAAGCGAACGCCTGGTTGCCCAGCAGAAAGTAAGCGACTAGAATTGAGACGCTCTAGACGACGCACCGCGAAGGACTTGGCTGTGCGCAACGCATTTTTTTAATAAACAGCAGCAGCAGATCGCATGAGCGCGCATGCAAGCCAGGAGCGCACAGAACAACGGGCTCGCGCTTCCAGCTCTGACTTCGCTCGCACATAATGTGGAACTAAGTATAAACACTCGCTCTGTAAAGCATTTGCATCGTGGACGCCCACGGCGGACGCCGACCGCATCGAAAGCTAGCCTCGTGAAGCACACGCCGGAGCAGATTAGAAAGCAGACGAACCGCCGGTGCGCTACCCCACAGCCTCGGAACGGGTGCGCAAGGCAGTCTGGGATTAAACGCCTCTTCCGGCTTCACTCAGGCTGACGTCATGCCGGGTCCTGTCTGTTTAAACGTCCTTGCTGCGCTCGGACGGAAGCTGAAACTACCATTTTCGGAAAAAAAATGTGAGGAGGGTAGGGGGAGAGGCGGCTTTAGAAGAAGTTACCTTGCAGAGGCTAGGCTCGTGACGTCTGCCATCCCCCCGGGCAGCGAGCACGGTAAGCGCGGGCTTTGCTCCGTCCCGCGACATGGCGTAATTGCTTTTGGTGTATATCTGTCTCCGAGACATGTTTCTTTCCGCGGAATTTGTCTCCACGGTCCTTTCTAGGTGTGTCCCCAAGCATCCCGGTGCTTCGATAGCCGGCAATGCTGCGATCGTCGCCGTGGATGATGCGTGTTTTCGAGGTCGGCTACACGGTTATGCGAGTATGACCGAACTAAAACACGTTTTTTATGACCTCGCATGATTTTTGAACGAATTAACCTTTATTCAACGAGTAAATTTATGCTAATTTCTGGAAGTAGTGTGTTTTTCACCATTGAGCAGTTACAAATAACGCAACACCTCACGAGTGTTATAAAATGGAGCGCATAATAACAAAAACGTTTTATGAGTCAGACATTTCACTGACTTATAAAAAAAGTATATTACGCATACTACCGGGCTTTATGCTTCGGCCCACGCTCTGCCCTGTAAATCGCCTTGCCTGGTGGCGCAGCCTATTCTTTATCTATTAGTAGCACGAAGCTGTTAGCAGCTCGCCGGAACAGCTAGAGGATCCAAAACTCCGTCTCCGATGTGTATGCTGCCAAAGACATCTACACGCTACACACCTTCAAATCTTTCCCACGACGCCGATTCTTGGTCGGTATCCAAGCAGGGAAGGCACAAAGACGCAGCACTTCGGCATGTCAGGGAAACTTTGATCACGCCGCGAGGCCGGCGAGACTTGCTTTTGATTAGTTATGCCGTTTTCTGCGGTACGGCGCTTTCGTAAATACGTCCACGCGTTCTAAAAGTCAGTTCTCACAGTTTACACAAGGTTATATAAAAAAGAACTTCTGCGAATGACGACGAACGAGCAGAAAACGTGTCTGCAGCACGCTGCCGCCCAGCCTCGGTAACGCCCCAGAATGTCGACTTTCTGTGTCGCAAATGGCCGTGCAGTGGCCGCACTCGATCAGTGCCTCGCTGATTATAACCTGGGTCACAAGACGCAAGGCCACGTGACATCAAATTCACAGGGAAATGCATGGACAGACGGACGAACGGACAAAAGTTTGTTATGGGGGGAAAGGGGGGGGGGGGGTCCGTGAAAAAGCAATTCAAGATCTATACTCCGCGACAACTTTTCTTGGCAATGCAGTGGAAGGTACAGGCCCGCGTCCCCTCTCCAATTTGGAGTGTGCCCGGGCTCTCCTCCTCTCCCCGGAAATGAGGAGAGGAGGGGAGCCTGCGTACACTCAAAATGGGAGAGGGGACGCGGGCCTGTACCTTCCACTGCATTGCCAAGAAAAGTTGTCGCGGAGTATAATAACTTTAAAAAAAAATGTAATATTTTACAGCTCTTCTATTTTCTAGCCTACCGAGAGAGAGAACAACGCTTCGAGGAAATGGATCCTTGAGACGTATTAGCTCAGCTGTTTCGACGTCGATGTTTGCTGTCCTCACGTTATCGAGTCTCCGGCGATACAGTGACGTAATTGAGTTTGGACGCTGTAATCACAATTTTGCTGATAAAGCGGAACTAAACAAGCGACCCGGGATTTGATGCCAGAGAACAGCAGTGCTACGACTACGCTCGCATCGCAGCTGGCTTCATAGTTGTTGCGCATTTCGAGCGCTTATCCGGTGTCTGGATGCTACGGCGCCGAAGGGAGCAGACATGACTGAAGCAACGTGTACTCGCGGTAGCTCCGAGAAGGAATCAATGTTCTGGGACAAGAGGTTTCTCATCGTCGTGACGGGAGCGAGCAGAGGCATTGGAAGAGGCATAGCGGTCACCTTCGCCGAACGCGTCGCAAAAGAGTCGCTCCTTGTCATCACGGGTCGAAACACGGCAGGGCTCGAAGAAACCGAGCGGATGATCTCAGCTCTGGGACGCGATGTTAACGTGAGCGTCGAGACCTGCGATCATTCGAAGGACTCCTTCGGCAACTACCAGGACCTCCTGATGCGAGCGTCGGCTCGACTCCCGGATCCGGAGAAGGTCGTGCTCGTGCACAACGCCGCGACGGTTGGAAACTGTTCCGACTACGTCGTGTCGTACGATGACGAGAAAACAATCGACGACTACTACCGCTTGAATCTAACGTCCGTGATGACACTGACAGCGGCGTTCCTCCGGCGCTACGACTCTGACTCAGGTCCGACGCGAACGATTGTCAACATTTCGTCCTGTTCGGCGATCGGTCCAACTCGAGGGCTGGGGCTCTACTGCACAGGTGAGTTTTGAAAGCACCTTCAACATTCCAGATTACGTTATGGGCCTTCACATATCCAAAATTTGACTAACCAGATGCCGTTTCCGCGAAGATCACGGCCCTCTGGTAGGTGGGTTGAGCCGCGGTCACAACATCGTACAAAAACAGTGTGTAGACACTGTCTGAGGCGTGATTCTTCCTTGTTTGTCGGTCCGGCCACATTAGTCATACCAAAACTGTCTGCAGACATGTTGTAAGCATACAAATTTTTGGGTAACCCTATCCTCTAACTTTTGGCGATCATTCCTGCCCAACGTTTTATCCTTTTAGAGCGCAGCTCTTAGGGGCCCGTTTCCGGCTCGAGCGGCGTCGGCGTCGCCGTCGGCGTAACCGCGCGGTGCATTATGGGAAATGTCCCATAATGCACCGCGCGAGCCCCCCACCGGGGTCACGTGACCTCGTGGGGGACACGTGACCTCCGAAGTCACGTGACTCCCCTGAGGTCACGTGACCCCCTCCTCGAGGTCACGTGACCTACCGATGACGTCATCGTCACTGATGACGTCACCGGCATCCACATCGTCATCATCACTGATGATGTCACCGGCATCCACATCGTCATCGCCACCATCACTGATGACGTCACCGGCATCCGCATCGTCATCATCACTGATGACGTTACCGACATCCCCATCGTCATCATCATTGATGACGTCATCAGTGACGTCACTGATGTCGTCACCGGCATCCGCATCGTCATCATCACTGATGATGTCATCACTGACTTCACTGATGACGTCACCGACATTGGCATCGTCATCGTCACTGGTGACGTCATCAGTGACGTCATCGGTATCCGCATCCTCATCGTCACTGATGACGTCATCAGTGACGTCAGTGATGACATCATCGGCATTGGGGGGGTCACGTGACCCACCAAGGTTACGTGACCCCCCCCTGGTCAGTTGAACCCCCCCAGTACCCTTCCCTACTCCTCCTCAAGAGCTGCGCTCTAATTCGGCGTTACAGGGAGTTGTAAGCGGCTTTCACTTTTTAAAGCGCAGCTCTTAGGGGCCCGTTTCCGGCTTGAGCGGCGTCGGCGTAACCGCGCGGTGCATCATGGGAAATGTCCCATAATGCACCGCGCAAGCCCCCCACCGGGGGACTCCCCTGAGGTCACGTGACCCCCTCCTCGAGGTCACGTGACCCCCGAGGCCACGTGACCCCCGCCGATGTCGCGTGACCCCCCGATGACGTCATCGTCACTGATGACGTCACGGGCATCCATATCGTCATAGTCATCATCACTGATGACGTCACCGGCATCCACATCGTCATCGACATCATCACTGACGACGTCACCCGCATCCCCATCGTCATCATCACTGATGACGTCACCGGCATCCACATCGTCATCATCATCACTGATGACGTCACCGGCATCCACATCGTCATCGTCATCATCACTGATGACGTCACCGGCATCCTCATCATCATCGTCATCGTCACTGATGACGTCACCGGCATCCACATAGTCATCGTCATCATCACTGATGACGTCACCGGCATCCACATCGTCATCGTCATCATCACTGATGACGTCACCGGCATCCGCATCGTCATCGTTATTATCACTGATGACGTCACCGGCATGCACATCGTCATCGTCATCATCACTGATGACGTCACCGGCATCCACATCGTCATCATCACTGATGACGTCCCCGGCATCCGCATCGTCATCGTCATCATCACTGATGACGTTACCGACATCCGCATCGTCATCGTCATCATCACTGATGACATCATCACTGACGTCACTGATGTCGTCACCGGCATCCGCATCGTAATCGTCATCATCACTCGCTGATGACGTCATCAGCGACGTCACTGATGACGTCACCGACATTCGCATCGTCATCGTCATCATCACTGGTGAAGTCATCAGTGACGTCACTAATGACGTCATCGGTACCCGCATCGTCATCGTCAGTGATGACGTCATCAGTGACGTCAGTGATGACATCATCGGCACTGGGGGTCACGTGACCCCCAAGGTCACGTGACCCCCCCTGGTTAGTTTAACCACCCCCAGTGCCCTTCCCTCCTCCTCCTCAAGAGCTGCGCTCTAATTCGGTGTTACAGGGAGTTGTAAGCGGCTTTCATTTTTTATCCTAATCATCCTTCTTTTCTACTTCAGACTTTAGCGCGTTACACTCGCCCCCGCCCCAAAAAGTTCTGCGTCTCGAATAGCACCAAGATAGTCCCTTTGCGTAAGGTATAGCTTCAGCTGACTGGTATGAGTGGGTAACACTCGTTTACGCTTCTGTCGACGAAATACCGAGAGTTCTTCCAGACGGTAGGTGAGAGGTCCAAGTTGTTTCTTCAGCCGGCAGGGGCCCACAGTAGCGCGGCAGGAGCTCCTCCTGCAGGAGTGGCGAACGTATTTGCATTCGCACTGGTACTAGGGCGCATGTTTAAAATAACGGTGCGGCGGCGTCGATACGCGGGCGTTCAGCAAGCATGAACTGCTTGTGCAGGATTGCGAGGCAATGTAGTCCACGGGCCTCCCTCAAACGGCGGGCAAAGCCGTAGGCGAACTGTTGTCCTCGGTGGGTTCCCGTTGCGGCCATCGTAGATCCTCGAGGAAGGGTAAAAAGTAAGCCGTACACCAGCTCAAACGTTATCTGACAGTACACGCGGCGAAGTGTGTTGGATAAGCTATAGTTCATTCACACAGGAGGAATAAGACACTGAAGTGAACGAACGACGGACACTCACAGTTCTTGCAACGAGTAACGACACATTTATGTGATGCCCATTGCACAATGAACACTACTTAAGTCACATAGGAAAGGAGAGCAAAAATACTAGAAAAAAAAATACAGTTAGATTAATTGAAATCCCTGAAGAAAATGAGAATAACTAAAGGAGGCTTTCTTTCGGGACGTGTCAGTTTCGCCTGTTTCCGTTTAATGTGAAGTGCAGTTTCTTAGAGCGCAGCTCATATTAGCTCGTACACGTGTTTCGCGGCGTCGGCGTCGCCGTAAGCGTAACGGCGCGCGTTGCATTACGGGACGTCACAGACCTATACACCAATTCAATTCGCTGCTAAATTTTAGCGAAGAAACTGAATTGGTGTGTAGGTCTGTGACGTCCCATAATGCGACATCGCACATTCAGCTTGCACGTCAAAATACCCCTAGGTTTTCTGAATAAATCATCAATCCTTCGCTGGGGTGTGCTATACTTAGTTTCACCTTCAGTCCGAGCGCAGTGGATGCTACGCGCCGTCCCAGCCAATCCAGCGCCGGGGGAGTATCGCGTGATCTCGAGCTTCACGTGTCGCTCCGCCCAACCACAAGCTCACGTGATACTCTCCCGGCGCTGGATTGGCTGGGATGGCTCGTAGCGTCCGCTGCGCTCGGACTGAAGGTGAAACTAAGTATAGATGCTTTGCGTTGGTTTGGCATGTAAACACAAAAGCTTAAGGTTCCTTAAGACAGGGCCGGCTTGCTCGAACGAAGGCACCTTAGCTCGAACCATTGTCTGAGATGAGACCACTGGATGAGACTGTCTGAAAGAAAGCACTGCCAAAGCTAGCGCATGAGCGGAGTGGCGCGTGAAGTTGCGTCTCAAATGCTCACGCGCCCCATGTTTGGCAGGCTTTCTTTCCTTCAAACGGTCTCATCTCAGACGCTGGTTCGAGCAAGCCGGCCCTGAAGTTTCAAGGCACATTTATTGGTTTTTCCTAGCCAACACTCCTAAGCTGACAGTGTGGTGGAAGCTACGTACTTGATGGACCAGTCACCTGTCGTTCTTGCCACACGTGATCACACTATTGGGTGAAGCGATAACAGGCAGTCAATTGATTCGTCCGATGAACACTTTACATCGCATTGTCAGCTTAGGGGTGAACCCGAATGTAGGTAAAATGTCATAGACATTTATGCGCGCTCACAATCAACTGACGACTGGGTGTTGTTTTCCTATCACGCAGCCAGCGGAGTGAACAAACTGATACCCGGCACCACCGTGCGGGGATATGATAAATGTATGCCCTTACTCAGTTTGTTTTGCTTTATTGCAAAAGGGTTGCGACGGCTTAAAAGAACACTTCCTTGCCGCGAAATAATGCCTTGTCGTCTTTCGGCGCGTCTTCATGTGAATAGAATCAGCTCCCAGTGTGTTTTAACACGACAGCGTTAATGAGCTCGTGTCGCAGAAAAGCTGACGTCGGTGGCGTGACGCGAAAGCCCGGGATTGGTCGACAGGTTGATGACGTCACAGCCACATGACCTCGCGCGGAAATTTCAAACAACCGACAACGCTCACGTGAAAAGTGACGTCACGCGTGGAATGAAAGTGATAAAAAGATTGCATGTAATGCGAATTAAAGATCGCCGCATGTCTCAAATGATTTCACTTTAGAAGTAATTCATTTTCTACGAAGAAAAAATTTTAAGAATTTTAGGCGGAATTTGAACCCACGTCCTTTCGGTTGCGTGCCAGCACGCTACTCACTACGCCACGTAAGGCAGCTTGCACGGCTTGGGAACGAAGAGTGTTGTGTCATGAGAACTAGGTCGTTCTATGACTCAGAGCATGAGAAGCGAATGAGAAGGCGATGCGAACGGGGCCCGATAACGCAATCGCGTTCCACTCTTAAAGGCGAAGCTGAAGCGTCCTCCAAGTTTCTCTTTTTTGCGTCATTGCCGTGCAACCTTAAGCAGAACGCTACATTCTACATGCTTTAAAAAGAAAAAGATAAAGATTAGTTTTGTGTTTTGGTGGAATGAGTTATCTGCAAACTAGCAAGGTCCGAGGCCCCAACGGGGCGTGTGTTTGTGAACTAGTCTTACGCTGTGCTGGGCTTTCTAGAGCGGCGTGTCAGTCTTGTACCTAGTCTGAGGTACGAATAACGATTCGTAGCCTTGTTCGCATGATAGACCCTCATTTTTTCCACTGAACTATTCAAATTTTACACTGTGCATCGACATGCTTATACATCATATAAAGGGCAGTTTGACACTCTCGACATCCATTCCACGATGTTCTGTGCGTCTTGACAACCCTCTTCGTCCAATTTCCCAATATATTCAAAATGGCGTTTTAAATCATGTGCGTGGAAGTTCCACTAGTGAAACAAATAAAATTGGCGAATTTTCTTAAAAACCATTTTGAATAGTGTTACTTACAGCCATCGCCAACACAAATTAAAGGGGCACTAAAGCGAATTCTTAGTTTGCAGTTGACGATGGATATTTTTTTGTGAGCATCTTGCCAGAAGCACTGATTTCAATCATGTGTCTAGGACGCACTTCTATTCTCAAGTTCGTCGTCACAGCGGGAGAACATATCAAATAGGTTCAGCAATATAACATTAACCGTGATGCTGAACACAAGTAAGCTACTTTTTTAATATTGATTGAAAGGTCAAGGAGTTAACAGACATTTCGAAAAATTACCAAATCACCAAGAAGCATGTTGTGTTTGTAGGTACACGCGCTCTGCATGCTGCCGTCTGGAGCGGTAATTTTGAAACCAAAAGTTTTAAGCAAATGGCACGTTGCCCGCGCGTCCATCAGTGTGTGCACATCAGAACGCACTGGTGCACGTCGCGTCAAATTACACTGTAGCATGCTCCTTTGGCTTCGATAATTTCGAAAAATATCTATACTTCGTTTCACGTTATCTGCGAGCGAAGCCAAAGGCACAAGTACAAGCAGGCTGCCTTGAATAGTGCTTGCAATCCACAGGCACACGTGCGAAACAGGAACACTCAGAGCGCTGGGCTCGCACTTCTAGCTTTGACTTCGCTCGCGCATAAGGCAATACGAAATATATTTGCAACTTGTGGACGGCCTTGAGACACACGACTGAGGTGTTTGAAGCATGGTAGGCTTAGGGTTCCTAGGTAGACTTTGCTTACTTATTTTTTTCCGGCCTAAAAAGAACGCACGCGAAATATAAAAGTACCACGAGACAACGCGCCCTCGTGCCGCGATTGGTGGGCGCGTTGTCACGTGGTCGAGCGTCCGACACTTTTTCGCTAGAATAATCTAGTGTGGGTTCGCGTATCGTACCAGCTGAGCTGAATACAGCACTGACTCTACAATAGTAGGTAACACTTCCCCCCAAACCTCGCTTTTCTCCGACCGATAGGCTTCTACGCCTGTGACGCGTAATGAAGCGTTTTCTTCCAAAATGCGGGCGCTGGGTAAAAAGATGAGAGGGTGTGAGGGGGAACGAGCTATAAGAGAGGAGGTTAAGATAGCGGTGGACCGACGCGCCGGCGTTTCAGAGTCCGTTCAAGGTTGATACGCCACGTGGCGTGAAAGTCAGGAACTAGGCCGGCATGTCCCAGAAAGCTGTCCACGTTTGGCAAATGTGGCACGTGCGGGCGTAGCGGAATACGTCCCTTTTCATGCCCGGCCTGATTGCGATGTGACATAACTTTGTGTAAGTCTTGGAGCCGCTCGCATGTCCGGCCAAGTGCGAGTCGTGATAGTAACGCATTACTGCGCACCTCAGGCGTTTTGGCACCACCACTATGAACACATTATCTGTGTCCTTCTCAGATAGGATATACTTCAGCAGGAGCCCATCGGCGTTCAGCAGAAATTTATCCAGCGTGTCAGTACCAATACCAGATATATCCCGACACTCGGCGTTTACTGCAATACCAGCAGTTGTACGCCCGGCGGACGCGCCGCCCGACTTCACGGAGTCCGACTTACTTGAGAGTCCGTCGATCACCTTTCGACAAAACGTATCATTCTGCTGTGCTTTCAGTAGCTCTTCTTTGCTGAACACGATCCCCACTGCGCTTACTGCGTCTATGTGGTTCACGTTTTCGTCCGAGGAGGTCTGTGGTGTTGCCTCCATTTTGGACTGATTTTCGGCTCCGCGTGGCTTGGGGTTTGCCATTGGCTCGGCCTGGGTCCTCGCGGAAAGATTTGCGCAGTCTACGGGGGCTCGCGACAGTGCGTCGGCCACCACGTTTGTGCTGCCTTTCCTGTAAAGAAACACAACATAGTCGTATTTTTGCAGTAGCATGGCCCATCTCGCTAACCGTCCTGCGGGTTCGAGAAGTCTGGACAGCCATATTAGGCTCTGGTGATCTGTTTCGATCGTGAACGTGGTCCCGTCGTCATAAATGTCGAAGCGCTTCAGGGCAAATACAATAGCCAAGCACTCTTGTTCACATGTGCTGTAGTTCACCTCAGCGGGTGTCAGCAGGCGGCTAGCAAAAGCTACCAGACCAAACACTCCCTCGTGCTCTTGGAGCAGGACCGCTCCCAAGCCCAGTTTGCTCGCGTCCGTTTGGATCAAGAAAGGCTTGTTCAAGTCGGGCAGCTTTAGATCAGCTGTGTCCGCGAGCGCTTTAGAGGTGCAGCGGAATGCCGACTCCTGCTCGGGACCCCAACTCCATCTCACGGTCTCTCTCAGTAGCCGCGTCAGTGGCGCTTGGAGTGATGCGCAGTTTGGGATGAATTGGCGGTAAAAATTTACCATTCCCAGATAGCGACGGAGCGAGTTTACGTCCGTCGGCGCCGGAAACTCCCGTATAGCCTTTAGCTTCTTGGGGTTCGGCGTGATGCGCCCGCAATCGAGCGTGAACCCAAGCAACTTGATTCGGGTTTCGGCTGTTTGGGCCTTTTCCGGGTTTTGAGTCATACCCGCGGCCTTTAGCCTGTCGAACACATCCTTCAGACCTCGTAGATGATCTTCGAAGGTGTTGGAGTACACGACAATGTCGTCGAGATAGGCTGTTGCATGTTTCCATTTGGTTTCTCCCAGTACTCGGTCAATCAAGCGTTGAATCGTCATTGGCGCTCCGCACAGACCAAAGGGCATTCTTGAAAATTCGAAAAGCCCGCGGTGACACACAAAGGCTGTTTTTGCCTCGTCACCTGCCTCCATTTGAACTTGAAGGTAGCCTCGGCTAGCGTCCAGGGTTGTGAAATACCGTGCGCTGCCGAGGTTGGAAAGGATCGAGTCAATGCTCGGAAGGGGATATGCGTCTTTCCGCGTTACGTCATTTAGACGGCGGTAGTCTACGCAGAGCCGTGAGCTGCCGTCCTTTTTTGGGACCAGCACAACGGGAAATCCCCGGGGACTGTTTGACCGCCGGACAACTCAGGTGTCGATCATTTCGTCCAAGGCGACGTCGATGGCTTTTCGTTTAGCCAGACTGACGGGTCGTGCGTTTTGCCTCCGAGGAAGCGCATCGCCCGTGTCGATCCGGTGTTGCACTTCGTTTGTGCAACCGGGACGCTCTGTGAACATGGCGTCATAGCGTCGCAATAATGTCGACAAACGGGCTTTTTCTTGCCCTAACCCGCAGCATGACTCAGTCAGCAGGGGGTGGGTGACCTCCGACGCTACGGCGCTTGTTTGCAACCGCGTCGGGGTACCTGTTGGGGGGTTAATACCCGGTTTTTGTGATTCTGTTGCCTTGTTTTAGCAGCTGCTGTCTTCCCCATTAACCAGTGCTTTTTCTGGCGTTGGGGGTTCGCAGAAGGGTTTCAGAAATGCGAATGTGCCCTCTCGGTAGCAACCGCTACTCACGTCGATCACGATCCCTGTTTTGGCGAGAAAATCTCTGCCCAGGATGATCGGAACGGAAAGACTGGGAAGATGAACGAAGCGTTGCCGTGTTACTCGATTCTCCCATCTCGCGACCAACCCCACAGTACCACTTGAATGGACGGTACCGCACGCGAGTCGAAAGGCTGTGTTGCCCTCCCTCATATGCACTGAGTTTTGCTGGAGGTGGGTTAACACTTCGTCGCCGAAAAGCGAGGCGCTGGCTCCAGTGTCCAGCAGTGCCTTGAACGTCCGACCGACAATCGTCAGGGCTATGAATGGCGCTAGCGTGCCTGTCGGAAAGCCTATTCTGTAGGCTGTAGGCAAAAGAGTCTCTTGCTCCGTGCCGTTTTGAGCCGCCGAGTTGGTTATCGTCGGCCTTGCTCGTTTCCCGACTGTTGGGGACCGGGGTTCTGCCGTTCTGGGCATTGTCGAACCAGGTGGTTGGTGCTATTACAGCGAAAGCAACGTTGTTGCGGGACTTTTCTTGAGTCCTGTCGAGCGCTTTGATGTGCGCCGCGCCTTTCGTCCTGTGCGTTTGGACGCTTTGGCCGCGTTTCCTCCCGTGGCGTCGGGAACTCTGTGCTCCGATCTCGCCTGTTGAACTGCGGCGCAGTCTCTGCTGCCCGCCGTTCATAGGAGTACGGGTCGAGCGCACGATCTGATATGTCGTACGTGTTTCGACTTCGCTCGTCTGCGTAGTGGGCGGCTTCGTGTCTCCTCTTTCGGGACGCCGCGTCACCGTTCCACGCGCAGCGCGGCTCGAGTGCCGCTGAAGCTGGGGGTGGGGGACGATACGCTCGTGCGGCAAGAATGTCTCCCTGAATCCGCCGAGCCTCCGAGGCCAGTTCGTTCAAGTCGCGAAAGCGACTGCCTCGGAGATACGCCGCAAAAGTCGGGTGCGATTGTCTAATGACTCGCTCTACCCGCACCACGTTGGGCGCCAGATGTGGGTTTCCCCTTTTATAGGGGTACCACTTAGAAACACAGAAGGTTCCTTGGGTCCGGATAAAGACGTGTTTATTTGACTTAGATGCCACACGCTTGCCCGAAGGCCAACAATGTTGGAGATGACGGCGCTGTCTCTTTTGACAGGATCACCAGTCGGAGTCCGCGCTGCCGCTATTGACAGTATCACGGAGGGGGAGGATCAGATAAGGATATAAAGGCTCCGTCGAGCAGAGCCTACCCCGGCGAGAGTCCCGCCCGTTGGATTAGGGCCGTCTTATATAGCCTGCGGGAATGGACGCGCCCAGGGTGGGTCGGATGGAGGTGGCTCCCCGGAGGGGCGGACGCGTCCAAGTCATGATCCCGAGGGGTGTGCCTTAGGCAAATCACCCGAGAAGGACGAGGGAAAGCCTCCCACCAGGGAATGCGGCTTCGCCCTCGCATCCGGGACGCGCCCCCACGTGGCGACGTCCCACGGCCTGCCTGAGCTAGGCCTAGATAGGGATGCGGGGAACTCGTGGTTCCCACAAGGTTAAGTTGCTCCAAAATAGATCTGCCATCTGCTCGCCTTGGGAACAGAAAGCGTTCTCAAGACTTGTCCCATTCATTTGGCTTCGATATTTGGGTATTTTCGTGTCACTTTCGGGATTTCTTTAGTGTACAACGCTGTCAAAGCTGCTGGCAACATCATGGGGTTTGATATCACAGATAATGTGCATGCGTTTTCGCGCAAACGAAAGCATATATGAAGCCTCGCGCTCGCGCCTGTAGCTTTATCAGCGCTGTATACTAAGAATGAAACTTTTAGAGTCGCATATTATCAAGATGAGCACACCTGGTTCGCGTTTATTGCTGATCACTGAATCTTTATAACCCAAACGGTGTGAACACTACGTTGCTGCGGCACGAGTCCATTCCGCTGGCCTGACAAAAAAAAATACCGTTACGATATAAGGTCATAGCCGACACTGTAAAGTCAAAAACTAAACGTCATAAAATAAATAAGTAAGCCTTTAATCGAAACAGAGAATCATGAAGCGTCAGCGCCATGGTTGTTGTTGTTTCTTCGAAGTTAGTTTTTTCCGACGAGTTGAAAAGTGACTTTCTTCTCTTCTTTTCGTCAATATAGGGAGTATTCACTGGCAGCCATAGTTGTGTCTGCGATTGCTGAGCACGTGTAAACGGCGACCTTCCACAGTTATTCTGCAGCGTGCATTCCGCACCATCAAGTTTGCCTGTCTTAGCAGCCTATTAGTATCAGCTCGTTCTGAGCATGCGCTGTAAACAGCGCCGTCGGTGCCCCGAGAGTGCAAGCACGGTAAGCTTGTTCGTGAATATAGCTTTGGCAAGCTTGAAAATGGTGGGGCTTGTCCGCAGAATCAGAGATGTGGTAGCGGCCAAGAGACTAGCTTGCAATCGCCTTTCGTGTGTCCACCTGTGTTAACTTTTCAGGATCGTGTGTCGACTTGTGTTAACTTTTGAGGAGAAGGGGGAATGGTGGCCGAGAGGGTTAGCGCACACCAGCTCGGAGAACGCGGAGCGAAAGCTCGCGCTGCAGAACCCAGGGATCGCATCGCTACTGCGTGGTGCACGTTCAAAACCCCAGACTAGCGGTTTTACCGCACTGGCTAAATCGCTCATCTACAGCTGAGAGAAAATCGCCCGCCGAGGCAGAGTAGCTTCAGGCTGTATAAACACACACCCAACACACATTGCCCCTTGCTAACAAAAAAAGAAAAACTCCTGCCTACAAAAAAAAAAAAAAACGTACTGTGAAACAAGGCTTGGGCACACCATTCAAGATGGCGTATCTGTTTTGGTAGCATGCAATGTCGAACCCAGAAGCGTCAAGCATTACGCGCATGTGAATTACGCATTTCGAAAAAAGGTCGATTGCTTGAGCAGATCGATCTTGTCGGCCGAACTCTTCTCCGCCAACCAATTGCGTAGAGCTGCTCGATGAGCTGGTGCTACGTTATCTATGCTGCTGGTGGCTCGGAGTGGGTATTTATGCTTGGAGGATCCGCTGCCGCAATTTGTTGGGTAGCGTTAACCGTCCAGCTTTCGCCTATCGATCCAGCCCCATCTTTCCTAATTCTTTTTTCTCCTCTTCGTCCTTTTTTTCCACTTCAACTTTTAGCGCGTTACAATATGTATGTATGAAGTAAACATACGTGGAGCGAAAGCTTGTGCTGCAGAGCACAGGGATCCTGGGTTCAACCCCCACCCTGCCCGTTTCGACCAAGATGAGAGTCGTACAGGTGTGCGGCTGTGTATCACTACAGCCTGGTGCACCTTAAAGATCCCAGACTATCAGTTGTACTGCCCTGGCTACCTTCTCATCTACTGTGGGTAACAATGTCGCCATCTTCAGGCAGACTAACCTCCCGCTATATAAACAACTAATGACTAATTAATGTTCGAAGCATAAATACTTCGAACATGCCTGAATCCCGTCGGGAGATAATTCTTTCATTGTTTCTGCACCGAACACAATGTCTTTTGTATACGATGTTTTGAACGAAGTAACTGCGTCCTTACGGCCACTCGATTCACTACCGTGACTCAGCACAGCGCTCCGAGTGAGATAGCGCTTGAAAGCTAGGAGAACTACTGCGTGATGTACGTTAAAGTGCGCAGGCTTGTGTTTGCACTGTAATGGCAAACTTTCACGTCTACAGCAGGTCACGAGACGCCCCATGCGGCAAACTTCCTGCTGACGAAATTGTCACGCTACAAGCTATACTTCTTTTTTTATACTTCGTGTACAATTCTGTCACAGCTACGAGCAAAAGCGTTGAGTTGATTTTGCTGTTAATGACGCTGGGTTAAGCCACGGGCTCGCACCGGCAGCTCTGACGGCCTTGTACACCCGTCCCTGTGAGGACAGCCACTGAAGAAGCGCCATAAAATTTGATCCATTATTCGCACGACGGATCCTAAATGCACGTTCCTCAGATTAACTGGTCCGGGTTCACTTCCTTGCACGTCGAGAAAGTTTTCCCTCGCCACAAATTGAAGCACCGGAAGCGCGCTGCCGACGTTAGGAGTAAACCAAACTGATTACTTGTAAAACCTAACGCATGAACGTGGGCTTGTGAAAGTCACCGCAGAGAAAGTCTCGATGTGTTCACTCTTTTTGTAATGCCTTATATTGAGAAAGTTTGGCCATTCATAGGAAAATATAGGAGGCAAATGAGGAGGCGCCAATGGCCGAGAGCGGGTTGGGCGTGTTCCAGGGCGTCTTTACAGGTTCGAATGTGGTCAGTGAGAAGCCGCGAATAATTCCGTGGTTGTGGTAGCGAGAAACAAAATCAGTAGGTGTGTCAGAGTAACTCTCGGTGACTGAAAATATGGTACACGTGATTTTTCGATCACGGTAGTGCCACATCAAATTTTAGCAGAATGATTAACCTTATTTGCATGCCAGGCACCAAGGACCAGGAAAATGTGTACGAGCAGTCAGACTTCGACGAAGCAAAACAGAAAATTTGAGCGGCACATTCGATTCTTACGTCCTTTTGCATGATCATACTCGAAACATCACGTGCACTATATTTTGAACCATGAAGAGTTACTTTATTTAACCCTCACGCGCTTATTGAAATTGATTCTCGCTCCCAACGCTAGGGGATTATTTTCGGCTTCTGGTTGGCCACGAGAGAACGTCGCGCCTTCTATCTGCGTCTTGTGCACGTCAGGGCCCGGCCCGCTCCTCCCAATAACCAAACTCCCTCTATATACGGCTGTGGTCTTTCGGAAAACCCCTCGCACCCCATAAAGATGGACGATTAGAAACGCCATCTATACGTGAAACCTAGGGGTCATATTATGCAATAATAATAGGACCGCAACGTGAAGGTTGCTACAACTGCAAAAATAAAACTATCAAATTACTTCCACATTGTTTTGTCCTAATTATTTTCACTTGTTCTTACTCTCTTCAAAAAACAGCGCCGCTGTGGTGAAAACAAAAGTACTATGCCCTAGTTCAAGTTAAGAAAATCAGGACAAGTTCCGTCCGCCAAGCCCTCCACTCGTCTACTTTATCCAGGTTTAACTCTGGTGAGGAGGAGAGACGAGGCAAGGGACTAACCTCCCCTCCGGCGTTCACTCTGTAAAAGCTGCAAGGGTGGGGTGCTTCGCGGGTGAAGCTTGCCCTGCCCTTTTCAACCTACAACAGGTAGTTTATCCAAGGGGTATAATAAAATTATCGAATGACCAGTAAGCGGATGACGTATGGCGCGTGCGACCTGCAAGGCCGTGGCGACTGCTTCATGGGGGAACGATGGAAGACTACATTCAATGCTTTCCGTGGATTTCGTTGCGCAGGCAAGGCAGCCCGGGAGATGTACATGAGGGTCGTAGCCACGGAGAACCCGTCGGTGACCGTCTGCAGCTACGACCCTGGATCCGTGGACACCGCCATGAGCAAAGAAACACTAGAGGGCAACGAGGAATGTTCCACCTGCATACAGAGTATGCTCACTTTGTTGTTGAAATATGAAACCTTGATTCATTGACAAGTGCATATGTGCATATTTAAACTGGGACATAACCTCCAATATTATAAGAAATGCTCTCAATTTCGCGACGGAGCCATTGAGCGCCGGCTGCCGCAAAAATGCGAGGAGCGGTGCCGAATGGTTACCGATATGGTAGCGCATAGCCACTTCAGGAGTGACCACTTAGTCAGTGCCATAAATACGCGCTGTGGCCGCGCTGTGGCTTCTCTGTGAAAAAACAACAAACCGCAATGGAGACAAAGAGAAAGAAGGCTACCGTCGCATAAAGAAACGGGAGAGGGGTGAGCAGTAGAGGGTCGACGCAAATGTTACTTTTGTGTTTTTGTTTCCCGCGGGGAAAAAAAAAAGAGCGGTTCCTTGTTTTTTTACCGCTGGGGCATTCTTTGTCGCTGTCTGAGAGGCACATTCCACCCCTCCAGGCGTCCTCTTCCCTATTCTCCTTCTCCCCTTGCAGCGGCCACGTTCTTCCGCGGTTTGAAAGGCTTTCTAGAATAAAGTAGGCTATGATCCACTCAGGGGATCGGGGTTCGAGTGTGTTAGCGCACTGCAGCTGGTAGCACGTGGAGGGAAAGCTAAAATGAAATTAAATGAAATGAAATCTTTATTTCCAGAAATTTACTGTGGCGGGCCTCCAGACAAAAAGCTACCAGATGGTAACTTGACGGGGTCTGGGGCCCTAAATCAAAACAAGCATTGCAATCTCGCTGAAAAGCGTTATACATTGAAAAGGCTCATTATACAGACATATAGAGTTTCTCTTTACAACTAGGCATGTATTTAAGTAACAATAAATATAGTAAACACAATCCCGTGTTCTAAGCTCTGCTTTCAGCCATGTCGCGCCCCACACTCCCGTACAGCGTTGCGGCCGCTCTGCTCCTCTCCTCACCGAGGTCTCCAAGGGGTGCTCATCGGCGTTCAATCGCATATTTATGCTTTCGCATTCACAGCTAAAAAAAAATGCTTCGGCGTCATCAAAAAAAAAATTTTTTTTTTTTGCTCTAAGAGAAACGTTTTAGACCAAAAACGTAGTTTTTCTGACTCGCAATATGGGTACATCTTTGTACCGTTTAGTAATTCGTACCGAGAAACAGACTCTGCGCTTCCTCCCGTTTTCTATGAGATCCCAAATAGAGGAAGAGCTCGCTCAACGACATCAGCTAGCGGCCTGGTTACACGGGCGCTCGTAAGTGTTGTTGATCCAACGATAGACTTCATCCACAAGTGTCATTCAGACGACCCGTAATTGCCCCTAGTGGAGATCAGATGAGTTACACGGTACATTTGCCTAACAAGCTAAGTTGAGCAGCACCTCATGTGTCCCGCAAAAGAGAAACACACACTTTAAACTTTAAAGGATACAAAAATAAATATCAGAATTAACCTTTCTTATCTTTGGAAATGTTTTTAGCGCGTGCTTCATAGCCATCTTCATTTCAGTTAAAATAAAACCAAAAACATTAACTCTTCAAATGAATGTAAACTAAGGCTGGGCACTTGGTCGATTAACCTACCGATTTATCGATTTATACTTTGGTCATGATTGATTAGTTTAACCCGTTAATCGTTAAATTTTGACAAACCAAAAAAAACTAAATATTCAACACTTTCCCCACGCAGACGTGGACGAGTACACCTGCATGATGGCAAGCTTTAAGTGAAATTTTGACAGAAAGTAAACTAAAGGGGCAGCTTTACAACTCCAAGCAAGTAGAGAGGGTTAAATTATACGTTTCCCAGCCACTTGAATACCGTGCGAGTGCCCGTTTAGCGCTGCAGAAACTATTGTGAAGAAGCAAAGGAGTTCACAATCAACGGATAACATGAATGAACCCCTTTGACTCTGCGGTTGAAGTTATAATTGGTGAAATGCTGTGGGTATATTTGACTGTTCTCAACCACACATAAATGTTGTACTGCACCGTTGATTACATACTCAGCAGATGCAAAACATTTATTTTGATATTTTTAACGACTATCGTGCATGGGAATGAAGGAAACCGCTTAGTGGATTAATTAATGGAATAAAGGACGTCCATTAATGGGGCTTAAAGTTTTAAACGACGCCAAGCGGGAACGAGGGCCTCACTCGTAGCGGTCGCTTCCATGACGTAGTAGAACAACCCTTAAACATGCCCCCTCCTGCAATATTTCATTCTACGATTGTGTGTGCATACCCACCCCTGCGTTCCGAAACATAATGTTTCAAGAAATAAACCTATCACTCTCAAGCTGCACCGCGAAACGGCATAACAGGTTTAAACCAATCAAAATAAATTAATAGGGTCAAATGACCAAAATTAAATTTTTTCTAAAAACCAATTTGAAAGAAAAACTGGGGAGCATCGAAACCGTAGTTTCAGGAACGGACTTGGAATTTAGTACGGGCATTTACTTTTATATATATGATTATCCCTTTTCTAAAAAATTCTATTGCTTCAAACGTTAATTTGTTGTTTTTTTTTTGTTTCTGCTTCATCGATCTTCTGGAAGAAGACGACGACGATCCAACTTCTTAATAAAGATGTCCTGTATGAGAATAAAAATATGAATAATATTTCAGTGTTAAACGTTTTTTTTTCCTTTTTCCTTCTCTTTTTCTTTTCCGTCTTCTTCCTTCCCCTTTCCCCTTTTTATGCTGATTATTTCTCTTTATTTAGTTATGCATTTCCTATGTTGAATATAGATTTTAACGGGATACGGTCCATTCGTCACATGTTCACTCGTCACAGGATGATTGGTCACAGGACATTCGTCATAGGACGACTCGTCACATAGCCAACCGGTCCCACAATGGTTAGTCCCCCCAAAAAATGTATTGTTCAATTTCGTTCGGGCGGACGAACTGGCTCACCTCGTATCTTAGTATGTGTTTGGGTTCTCAAAGGCGAAAAATTTGTAACAAAGGTTTTAGCCTCTATTTCGGTCCCAAACATTGAATGTTGGTTCGGCCTCACAAAGTGGGTCACATCTTAGCATGTCTTTCGCGTCTCAAGGTCAAATAATTTGTAACAGATGTTTTAGCTTCTGGGTCCGTCCCGAACGGTGAATGCGGAGGTCATATAAGAGAGACTAGTTTTGAACTCGGACTACATTCAAAATAATGGAGGGGATCGCGACAGCGAGAGGCTGTACACATTCACTCGTACACACTCAGCAGAAAGAATTCCGATACTTATTGATTTTGTCGAATAGGTGTACGCAAAGCAAAAGTAAAAACTGATTTAGCTGCCAGTCGGATTATTGCTCCTTCAAGCCAGCAACTGAGCTCAACCTGCTAAAGACTCGTAATATAATGAAAGTAAAAGCGGAAGAGGAGCATTGTCAGATTAGTTTTCCTAACCATTGGTTTATGTGACAGTGGGAAGTCGTGAAAGTCCTCATCAGGGAATGTGGGCAGTTGTTGAAATTTGCGATTTACTATCGTCGCCTGCCCGATCGATGTGACCAGTTGCCCGCATGACGAGTCATCCTGTGACGAATGTTCCTACGTGACGAATCGTCCTGTGACCAATCGTCCTGTGACGAGTGCGCATGTGACGAATCGTCCTCATCCCGATTTCAACCTATATCGCTTATAGAACCAAGTGGACCGTACTCGGCAACTTATTTAATTATTGCTTAATCTAAATTAATGCTGTTTTAAATTTTATATTTCTTTAGGTGTGAATGTCCTAAAGCATCGTGTCAACCGAAAAAAACTTTTTTTTTTCTTTTCTTTTTTCCTCTTTCTTCTTCCATCCCCCTCCGCCAACAAGTTGACCACTAGGTGAGAAAAGAGCCAATGATGTTTATCTATGTTTTGGATTGCAAACTAAAGCTATATTATGTCTTCTGATATGATTTTTGCTTAAAACTTTAAACGGATTAAATGGGACTATGGCGTATATCTCATAAAAATGCCTTTAGTGGCATTTCGAAACAATAAATGTGTCGCTAACGCTGGCCTTCGGCGATGCAGTAGACGCCTCCACCTTGTCCTCAGTTAATGGATGTCCGTGTAACTTCGGCCAAAAGTCCTTGAGCCGAACATCTTCGTCTGAACCACACTTCAGAGCGCTAGCGTAACAGCATTGTAAGTTATATATCTATTACACATATATGAACTGGAGCATGTGCTGAGTCGTCAGAGGTCCTTGAACGTGCGATGGCCAGCCCTTCGACGTTGATACACTTCTCGTAGTCACCGCACTTGATGCTGCTTCTTCACAGCATTTTCACCCTTCTCAAATAATGCGGAATACTACGGCAGGCATTCGCGAGCTCGAACACCTCGAACAGCGATCAAAGCTGTGCACGGGCACTCTTCGCTCAAATATAAAGCTGACTCTGTGAATGAAGTTTCGTCGCTCGTCACCAAATAATTTTAACGCAGTCGCGTAGACCCTCAGAAACAACCACTGAACGTGCGTAACCATAGTGTCGTCTGCAAGCAAGGCAAAACAGGTTTTGAAACTTAATTACGGGCTTCTATTATCGCTTTATGGCAATGACATGATAGAAAAGGTATTCGTGATTACATATAGCAAGTATTCATTGGCATTAAAAGCTGTGCGCGCGACTGCTGAGCGCGCGCTGACGGCGAGCTTTCACGGGTCTTCTGGAACCAGAATTCCATACCATCAAGGTTGCCGGTCTTAGCCGCCTATTAGTGTGACTTCGTTCTAAGCATGTGCTCTAAACATCGCCCTCAAACATGGTGTAATATTCCCTGTAGAAAAGACAGACACGTTTTTATCGGAAATTTCTAACCTCACGTTGAGCCCCCATGCACTTATCCATTACAACGGCTCTAGCAGCGGTTTATTTAGAGCACAGCGCCATGTTGTGACGTCATCACTTACGGGGTAAATAACAATTCGCCGTCTCATGAGCTCTGCACTTGCACGCGCTGTAAAAGCACGACAGATGGCGACGAGCACCTTCCGAGTGCTAGGTGTTCTAAAGAGACGCTTGCGTTTTAGTTTTACATTAACTAGCATTCGTAAATGCTTCGCGTATGCACTGAAATAGCGTCGTCGCCATGCGTCAATCCAAAAGCGCAGTTTGTGCTCGGCGCATGCGCAGGGAGACGACGCCATTTGTTTGTATGCGCAAAACTTTACCGAACGCTACTCCGAAACTCTCTAATGTTCACCTCGCTTAGAAGGGCAGAGTTCCGCAATTGGGCACACTGAACCTTCGCTGCGCTACCCCCTAAATACTTCCGCAAAACGTAACTCACATTTAGCTAACACTGTCATTTTTTTTTGTTTCAGATGCCAAGGAAAGTGGCAGGTACATGACCCCTGGGGTGACCGCCAACCTACTCATGCGTATCCTCGAGCACGGAAACTTCGGATCGGGTGAACGTGTTGTCTACACAGACGCTCCCAGCGTCTCGTAGAGAGGTAGGGAGCGTCTGTGTAAACAACACGACCTCAGGGCGACGCCAACTTGCTGCTTACGCGTCTGACAGTCTTAATAGTCAAGCCTCGCTAAGGCGCTTTCACGGTTTTGGCAAACTGACGCCCAAACTATACAGTGTCGGCAACGCGTCTCCGACTGGTGTGTTTGGCGACCTACTCCACCCATGCATGGAAAGTGGTCGCGAAGTGGCAAGAAATGGTTTCACAAAAGCCGGAGTATCGTGCTGTTGGATGTCGCGATCCTGGCGGTAGGTCGCAGAAATGCTGGCGTAAAGCACGAGCGAACGTGAGTGTCGCTCTCGTAACGGCGTCCCAACTCCCGACTTCCGAAGCGTCCTTGGACTGTCAAGCTGCAGAGTACGACCTGCAGCAGAACAGGTGTGTTCCACATCCACCACCACAGCTGGAACAACGCCAGGACCGCGGCAGGCGACAGCGTGACAGTGCTATGAATTCATCAGGCTGAAATCGAGATACCACATTTTAAGGCGATAGACATTCGTTAGCTATTACTCCCCACTCCCCCGATTTTGTAGATCTTTACGGCCTCCTTCTTTTAAGTTTCTGCGCTAAATATGGAGGGAAAACTGAATTCATAACATAAACTGTTTACTCATAATATGCGTAGTCGTCTTCACTAGTCAGCTGCGTCGTGAGCAGGGTGTAAGATAGACAGGTGGTGAAACGAGAGCCAAATGAGCGACCGGATTGTGTCCCCCTCGGTTTTCCCTTTTTCTGTGGCGCCATCTATGTGGAGCACCGCGAACTCTCACTCCAGCTGGGCGAACGCTGGCGACCGGTTAAACTGACGGAGAAGGTTTCTCGTGTATTTTCAATGGAGGACTGTCGTGCTCTCAGTTTATTTTGCGCACTCTCCCATAGAGTTCCATGCAAATTCGATTCCAATTTTTATCTTCTCGCCGCAGCGCCGTCTGTCGCAAATCGGGGGTACCCGCAAGCCTCCCGCAAGCAGACGAGTACACAATCCGGTCACGGCGCTGCGGTAGGTTTCAATGGGCCGTTTCCCCACCTGTCTATCTTAACACCCTGGTCGTGAGTCTCATGACGAATGCTGTCGCAATTCATAGACAACCAACGCTAGTGCTTTCAGCGGCCATTTTCTTTTGACGCGGTGAACACACCAGTCGGGAACGCGTTCCAGGCACTCTACCCAAACAAAGCAGTTATTTAAATCGACGACACTAGGCTCCCTTTGAATCCTGGCGGCATGCACATGCATATACGCTGGATAGTCCCAAACAACCAAGGGCGTTACCCTGTGCGCGCGCAGAACTACTGCTCGTGCGCGCGGCGGCGGCCCAAGCTGCTAGGAGGACACAAAGCGTTGTAGTCCCCTATTCCGAAATTCTCTGTTGATAACATGGTCGATGACAGGCTGGGTATCCCGTACGCGCTCTCTCTCGAGCGCATGCTTTCAGCCTTCACACGCACGCGAGGCAAGCGGCCAGCAGAAGACGTCTCTTCTGGAGGCGAAGCCTTCTTATACATGGGTTGCACGTGACGTCATTCAAAGAGAGCTCCGATGATCACCAGAGAAGAGGGGAAGGGGGAGCTCCCCTCTTATCAGGATCCTCTTCTGTGCATCCCAGATTTGTACAGGCGTTGCTATTCTCCTCCCAGAAGATTATAGAAGATTAACCCGTCACTCACAATTCTTACAAAAGCAGCTTCCTTCTCCTCTTCTTACATGGTGGTCAAAATTATGCGATGTGACGTCAGTGCAACCCATGTATACTGTTCCCGTTAGCCGCATGTCGGGTGTGAATCGCAGTCGGTTGCTTATAGATTTCGTTTGCAAGAAACTACCCGCGTCATAAAATTACATCTAGCGAAACACCTCAAAAATATTAATTAGTTAAATAATCAACTTGCAACTGGAAAAACACTGGAAATAAAGTATAGCGTCAGAACTGACGACCCGCACTTCAATATTGTTTATGTTCTTTCTTTTTTTCTCTCTCTCCTATCGGTTTCTTTCTTTCTCCTTACATCCGCGGAATGAATGCAAGCGGACGAAATAAACTCTTGAATTTCCAAGCTGCCTCGTAATATCTGTATCCACAGCATCCCCGACAACACACCTAACTTGTGATCAGTTTTCTTGGCATTGTGTTTTCCTTTCTCGTGGTTACTGCCACACCGCGGCTGTACAACGCAGCTGATGACGGAAGGAAAACACGCACGTCTGCCTTCCTCCATGTGCCCAACATTAGAAACATACATTCTGCGTTTACGTACGAGTAGTGCAATAGATCAAATATAAAGTGGACACGGTGTTAAGAAAGCTTTAAAACTAGCCAAAAAAAAAAATCAGAGCCTTTAGACAGAAAACTCAAACCTACACGCACTGTCAATTTAATTAGTGTATTTTACCATGTAAAATTTCAATGTATGTTTATCTTTTTGACAAAATAAACGAGGTCAATAAACTTGCCAAATTCAACGGCGGATGCAGTCGCATGCGATTCAGTTATGAATGAATGTCATTCTGGTGCGTGCCATCTCCCGTAGATCCAGCGAGCAGACAACAGAACGCGTCGTCTTCTCGCTTCGGTGTTTTATTGTTTTTTTTGTATCTACTTCTAATCAAATGAGGTGTTTTTTATTTGTTTTTCTTTTGTGAACACACTCTATTTTTGATCCTCCCGCATAGCATGGGCAGGCACAATCAAAAGGATTCACCCTAAAGTACTGAACAGCTTAAAAATCGGTGGCTTTTCACGCCATTGCTGCGCATGCGCCCCACCAGCGTTGTATGCCGAGTGCCACATCTCGTCGCAGGTTTGCGGAGTGCAATATAAAATGGCGGAAACGATCTACGAGAACTCGCCTAACCGAATTCCCGTTGGAGTACGGAGCATGCCATTTTCATGCCCGCTGTCTCAGCACAAGTGGGTTGTTTGGTTTAAACGCCACGTTACCGCAGCTGTTCGCGAATCGGTGTGCCTCTCGTTTTATTATTTTTTTCCTTGCCTTCTCTGAAACCGTCCGATTTTTTTTTTTATGCACACGGAAATAACTTTTACTGCTGGCAAATATCCCCAGCTGGCCATAAAAGAAGCGTGTTGTTGAGCATGTGGCACAGCAGTGGAAACGAAAACGTTTACTTTTCGCTTTAACTCTTGTACCTGTTCTATTCGCTTTTTTTTTTTTTTCTATTTTACAAAAGTATTAAAGGGGCACTGAAGTCGGTTTTGAGATCGTACTTTTGGTGCAACAACTCAGTTTGGACGCTCTAAGCATCCCAACAAACCCGAAACCACAACCGTGCGTAGACTATTTCCTCGTTAAAAGCGTGTTTCAAGATCGCGACACGCCCTTTTTGAGAAGACCTTTCTTCGAGTAAAGTTAGTCGACGAAGCGCTCTTGTCGGCGAGTTTTAAGCGATGGCTTCGCCCTGGGAGAAACAGAGGAGTCTCATACGAATGTGTACCTATCAGACTCTCTTCCAGACACCTTATAATAAAATCATTCGGAATCTCCGCGTATTGAAGCGCTTTCATTGGTCCACATAGTGTACTCCGCGAGAAAAAAAAGTCCACATGTTTTTCTCTTGCCCAGAGATGAGAAAGCGGTTTTGTGATATAGGACTTGGTATATGTGAGAACAAACACATTTTAAACAATATAAGATCAAAAACGACCTTTCTCAAAAATAATTCCAGTGCCACTTTAAATAGGAAACATTCGACACACTATATGGCGGGTTGTTTTACGAACGCAGACAAAATTCCCTTGCGTAAACTACCGCATCAAAGATCGCACACCGACATTATTGAGGTCATACTGGGCAACCCAGAGAGCTGACTAATGAAGTGCATGATACTTCTATTCAGTGGTTATTCATTTTAGAATAAGCGACCATTTTATACTTGGTCCTCCCTATCTATTTCATCTTCATTTACATTCAAATTCAATTTGGACGTGAACTTTGCGCACAGATCTCTCTTACTTAAGGGCGTTTTGCGTACGAGATCTTATACGCTGCTTCCTACGAAACATCAGATAATGCTTCGGCACCTAATGAGGTCGTTCCACAACATTAGGCAATGATTTTTTTTTTCACTCTAGACAAGCTTTTAGGCATTATATGGGACCCAAGTATCATCGACCGTAACGCCACTAGCAATCAAGCTTCTAATTTTGTTGCCGCGTAATTTAAAAAATAAAAGAGGTCGTTTTTTTTTCGTTTTTTTTGTGTGTGTGTAAAGCTTGGTGGCGAGGTTATGACAATCAGCAACGGGATCACCAGAATTTCGTCTCAACAATTGCGGCCCCTGCAGTGACGATATTTCAATGCTCCTGATACAGTGGACACAAGCACTGCGTGAGCATTCGATTTGGACTGGTGACAAATGATGCCATCGACATGCATTCGAGTAGTCAAGCTGCTTTGTCAGCTTTTTTCTCCAGCTCCCGTCTAATGTGATATGGTGAATAAAGTTATTATTATCTTCCTCGGCGCGTGCCCAGTGCTTTGTCAATTAAAGCTCGTGGCTATGACAAACACTGCAAATAAAGGGCCACGCACATCACGTGGACGTTCGTTCTGACTGCGAGTTGATTGGGGTCGCAGTGTGATTGGGGTGAACGCTGTTACTTTTTCTCGATTTTATTTGGGCAAGTGCCATTGCATATGGAAGGAAAACTACAAATGGGTATTTTATAGGTCATGAAATTAAAGGAATAATTCTAAGTGGTATTTACTGAAGGAACAAAAATTGCTGCATCGCCCTTTTTTGTAGCCTCTTCCTCAAAGGCGGTGCAGACAATTTCCGGAACAAACCAGTTCCGAGCCGGAAATGCAGCTCGGACACACAAGATTGGCTCGGGCCACGGGCTGTTCGCCACCGATCTAGGTTAGAGCCACTACATGAGCTGCGCTTAGAGTATCGGCACACCGTTCCCCGAAATTGTTGTCGGTGCCCCCATTTTGGTGCTTGTGTGGAGCAGACGCAACTGCCAATCGTCATGATTCAAAAGTGCGACTTCCTCAGCATTATATTCGGTGTTAGGAAGGTCATGTGATATTGCTTTGCTCTGTCGTCTACTGTTTAAACATTCATGGAGGACGGAAAAGCGTTTCCTGTGATTTCAGATAAAGCTTCAGATAACTGGCAACCATGATTCTAAACCACGATATGGCCAAGTGTCGTTACTCTGAAGCGTAGCTTACTTAGTGGCACTAATCTAGGCGATCCAGCTTTTCTTCGCCCTACTATACTTCGTTTAATCTTAAGTCGAGATGCAGCCAATGCTACAAGCACGAGCATATGGCCCTGAACTGTGCTTACACTACACGGGCGCGCGTGCCTGGCAGGGACGCTGAAAGCCCAGAGCTTGCTCTTGTAGCTTCTGCTAGGCTCATACTGAAAGTGAAACGGAGTATTGCTACTAGCCCGGCATCCGCCACCGTTACTGGATCAACTCAGTTATGGAGCTTCCCATAGACGCTGTACATTGGAGGGGATACGAAACCGTGTCCTTTTTTGTTCCAGCTAGGTGGCGCAGCCGGCGCATTATTCCACGCGTTTTCGTCTGCTACTGCTCCGCGGCTGCTTGCGAGTCCCGACTCCTCTCGAGGTTCAGCATGGTTTTTGGTTAATTTTTGCCCTTTCGCCAGTAAAAAATATAATTTGAGCATGATAAGCGCTACGACCGTTTTGGCATACGCTTTGCATTATTTTAAAATGCCGCTGGCTTAGCTGTGCTGACAGCGTGAAGCGTTTCAAACAACTAGAATTCGTCGGCGCCTCTACAATCCGGTGACTACAATCAAAGCGAGTTTCTACCGTAGTAGTAGATGTGCAGTCTTAACAGGGCAATGCCATTGCTGGTCGGACATCCAGGACATCTTCGCACAGAGGTGTCACAGGTGACCGCCTACTTTCAGGCTTCCTTTCAGAACGCGGCAAATATTCCGGGAAGGTTGCAATAACGCTTGGGGACGGCGTCGGGTTTCAGACTCCACTTAGCCCGTGGTGCTACGACGACTGCTCCACGAATATCGTGCTCGAAGTACTTTAGAATTTATTTAAAATTTACGTTTTCCTGAAGCACAAATCACAGAGGACGTCCTTGTCCGATAGATCTCGCCAAGGAAAGTTTCTCTCCTTTAAGACGCGTCGTTTCTCGTTTCAAGGAACTTTGAATAAATGTGGCGTCTGAGTACCTGGCACCAACCGTTTACGATATCGACACTCCGGTGCGGACCACGCGACCGGCATATTCTGATAAGAATGTAGACTCACAGATTGTCGCTTCACAAGTTTTGAACAATGTGTGAATTCTCATGCCCTGCTATAAGCTTCTCTGTGTTGTTTTTCCGAGGCGTGAAATGCGCGCGGACGTTCCCGTCGCGGTGGTTGCAGACAAACGAAAGAACGTTCGCGCGCGCGCGATCATTATTTTGCGCCGACAGCGGACGACACTTGGAATGTGGTTCAGAATCAACAGGAACACAGATGCAATGTTTTATTGCTTAAAACAAATATTGGAATTTCTCATATGTGTCTACCAACTGCAGCAGAAACAATTTGAAAGTCGTCTGCTACTGTCAGAAAAAGCGCCACGACCATTCGTAAGCTCAGTAGGCCAGATACAACGGCCACAAGCGCGCCGTCAATGATGATGATAGCGAGTATTATTGTGGAGCGCGCGCCCTCTAACAGGCGCCACGGAAAGGGACCCCCTCCGGAGCGGAGTTCCAGAACTGAGTTGGTTCTAATAACGGTGGGCATCCGCCGCTTCCGGCAGGGGCCAATGGCTGGCCTGGTGCACTAGCCAGTAAAATATATTACTCGATTTCTGACTGCCTTCAAAGATGCCCCGTTCAAATCATTTGAACGCCATTTGAACGCACTTTGTGAAAAACCTGTTTGCTAATGGTGCTTGGCTTCTAATGAGTAGCGCCAGTTTATGCACGAGTCACGGTTGTAGCAGGTCGTAGGTAGAAAAGAGCTTCTAGCCGAGGTGCCATTTTTAGCGCTTGTACGCACGGCACGTGCTTTGCTCGCTTTTGGAATCGACGAACATATAAGGGCTGAACACTGATCTCCGCATGGGGGCTGGATGGCACATTGAGCAAACAGGTATGAAGCCACAGGAACGAAGCCTGCTTTTTGCACAGTAACAGCGCATACAGACCCGAGAAGTCTCCCGGGAAGCCATTCCATGTGAAAATTTTGAGATTCTAGTTGATCAAGTTCGCATTTATCCCCCGTTAAGATGCCTTATTATCAGGGTTTAATTAAAAACAGAAATATTCAAAACCACTCAAAGACACAAGAAAGCATAGACAAAAATATTGACCGAATGCTCTAGGAAGCCCAGCAGAGACCCGACTTCCTGAACAAGCATCGAAATTCCGGTGGCCTCACTTGCGCCAGGCTCGATAAAGCAGCCACGCGCCATCCAGCCTCCTATGCGATGAGAAAGTAAGGGCGAGGAAGAGACGAACACCGAGCTCTGATTGGACACTGTAAAAAATGGGCCGTCAAAATTACGGTAAGTTGACTGGCATTCTGGCTGCCAGCAACTTCTCGTAATTTATACGGCAGACCGTAAATTCAAATTTACTGCCTGACCGTCATCTCCCAGTAAATTAAACGGTCGCAGTAAAAAAAGATACCGTTAATTTTACGGGACGATGCTGAACAGACCGTAAACGAGATTTAATGACTGCCGCTAAGATCACGGCATGGTGGCAGTTTATTTGCCGGTCAACTGACTGTTAATTTAATGGTCACCGTAAAAATGTTGACCGTTTAATTCACTGCCAGTTGGCCATCGTAAGAAGTAAATTGAAGGTGCAAAATGCTGGCACAATGAAGCGCTAGCACTTCGTACAACACGTCAGAAAGTATGCAAAGTTCGACAAAAGTAAGCATTGTCGGATTTTATAATCTTCCCACCGCATTGTATGACATGCTTAGCGTTTCACCGCACATGTTTTGCTGCTTCGATTTACTTCCTACTACTGGTCAACAGACAATGAATCAAACAATGGGTCATGAAGTCTCCTTAGGTTAGCCATTTTGTGCCTGTAATATATGTGGCATGCTGTTTATTGTAATTGTAGTGTGGTCTTCATGTCTGCAATGCGATCGTTGTGTATGTACATGCAAATGCAATTAAGCCAGAACACAGCATAAATTATGTGTAGGATAGAAATAAAAACAGAACATTTATTTACTTGGATGATGAGGACCCAGGTCCATATACACTCTGATCTGGAAAAGAAAGAAACCAGTTATCAATATAACATATATAAAATCATCTGGTGGGCTAGTTGGCTAAACATAATGAGAAAATTAGCGCAAATACAAGGAAGGAAGAACGTTGGGACAGGAAAGAGCGCTACTTACAACTGGCTTTAATTATAAGGTGAAAAAAGAAAAAGAAAACAAACCCGGAGAGGGGAACAAAGTACTGACAAAAAAGAAGTGATACAGAGAGCGAAAATAATTAAGGTGAAAATACAAATTAAATTAATAAAATAATAAAATAGAATAAAATAAAATAAAGGCAGATCTGCAGAATCGCATCGGCAAATGCGCAGGCAGCAGCACTAGCAGCACACACACGAGACACCGGCAAACCCTTTGCGAGCATGAAGAGGCGAACTGCTGCCGGTGACCATCCCGCAGATCTATTGGTCACACATGAGTCACTTGTAGTAGCCGCACACACACACACACGGGACACCGGCAAATTCTTCCAGCATGAAGTGGCGACACTGTTGCCGGTAACCAAGCAGCAGGACGCAAATATCAGGGGCACGTGTCGAGGTATCTCAGCTCTTTCTCTGAAAGGAAGACTGACGGGGCACTAACACATTTGCTTTCTTCTTTCTTGATCTTGTATGCTTCATAGATTTCTCTAGCTCTTTTGTCATTGAGATGTTTTAACACCTTCGTCTGATTAAACAAAGGGGTACAATGACAGTCACGAACATGCACCGCAAGATGTCCAGATGGAGAGGCTTTCAGTGAGAGGTCATGCTCTCTCAATCTAACATTGATGCAGCGACCCGCTGCATCAAGCGCTCTTTCCTGTCCCAACGTTCTTCCTTCCTTGTATTTGCGCTAATTTTCTCAAAATAACATATATAAATGTGCCAAAATAGAAGCAATTTAACAGATATGTTGTATAATGTTAGCCACGCTTTATTCACTGTGCAAAGAAACTAATGATGCTGATATTGTTTACAATGTTTGAAAGAAGCTTTACGTGACAACTGAACCCCCCCCCCCCCCTCCTCTAGCTTAGCTTCTCCTAATCAAATCAAACTTCATTATATCTCAGTAGCTATATATTAGCCATGTGGTACATGTATTCTGGTTTTCTCGAATACCATTTCAGTATTCCAGCACAGCCCCTATATACCTGGGCTAACGAATGAGAGGATATGCACCAAGTTTGGCAGAGAGTGCTGTACAAAAATACAGCTATTTTATGGGAAAGCCTACTATTCACATACTAGACATTTTTCAACTTAAGAGCTGAGTGAGTTTGTTCTCAAAATCAGGGGTTGACATTAATTAAGCAGCACACATAGAAATTAACTCCTCCTCTTCGTCTAGTTAAGCTGGTTGACTGTTGTTGGCACTAACGTAGAACTAGTCTCTCCCCACCACCAGAGCTGCAATTCTCTTGCCACCGTGCACTAATGAAAAGGGCATCATTAATCTTTCTCTGACATGTTCACACCATAAGAGATATGAATAGTCGTGGCCGGTTGCATCAGGGCAAGCTGCGAACGTCAGGCACGTCAGGCGTAGCTGGCAATAGAATCTTTGCGCATTGTGCCTAGTGTCACTTCAGATAAACAAATGGTTAAAGCAGTGTGCTCAGCACTTCAATTTGAGATGACATCCAAAATAAACATGGACAGCTTGTGATGCAGCTGCCACTTACATGCTTCTCATTTCATCGACCTATATTTGCCATGTATAAGATGCACTATACCTAGTGTGGCATCATTTCTCTTAAAATATATGACTGCATGCTAACCATGTCTCATTTCTAGCATCACATAGACATTTTTTCATGTAATTATAGGCAGCGTAGTAAAGCTATGCTTGAGTTTTAAGTGAGCCTAGGTAAGTTATGTTTCAACCCAATAGTGTTAATGCAACAAAAGAACCGGCGTCCAGCGTCGGCATGTTGAGAAAACCCCTCAATGTTTTGCGCCACGATCCCTTGTGCATGCAAGGGATCATAGGATTCCGCCTCCCCACTGCTGCCCTCCCTGCCCTTGCCCCCACCTCCCCTCTCCTCCTCCACCCCCTGCCCTCCCGCTGTCGTGTCATACATTAAGGCCGAGCATAAGTGTCCCCCCCCATTTTTTTTTCACACAAGCAGCTGGATGTTCGATCATTATCATACTCACCAAATTTAGACCCAAGTGCCATTGCTTATGGCTGCTGAAATCTTCCAGGTGCCAAGACCTTGTGTTGAATGAGCCCGAGCCCCATGTTGCATGCCTCGTTCCCACACAGGATGACCGACCTTCAACAGACATATTCAAACAGAACAGAATGAGTAGAAAACCACAGACTGAAAAAATCAAGGAAAGTAACTCCAAGCTAGTGCTGATGTGATGTAAACGGTCAGAGTAATTTCGGAGCACCTTCTGGGCCAGCCAAAAATATATTTTCAAGCAACAAAAGGAAGTTTTGGATTTCGAAAGCACACTTCCTATTCATTCTGTCGTGAATACTACATTAAGATACATCTGTCTGCCTTTCAAAACTAGAAGACAATGCCTGCTTTCCTTTCCCACCCCTGTGTTACCACTAGTGTCAAGTTCAGGGACAAAAATTCTGTAATATAGTTATTCACAACAATTGCATTTAACAAAGATTTTTATGTTTATTCTAACAAGTAAATTTAACTAGTGATATATCCGTTCTAGAAATATTACTACTTGATATGTCCACACTGTTATCAACAATACTAACATCTCCATCATTTAATCCATGCACTAAATAATATACATGTTCAAATTTGTGGGCCATGTTAGTGCGTGAACTTTTTAGGAGACCCGGTACTAGCAAACAACTTGGTTTTTGAAATCTTACACCAACTTAGAATTTTCAGATTATCATTTCTCAACTTCCCTGTCTATTCAAAGACATTTGGACCATATGTTTAAATGACAACTTTCCTTCCCAAGCATGCGCCTCTGCTACAGCAAGACGAGATATGCAGAATCAGTGTGAAACCTGTGGGTACCACCTCTTTGTGGTGCACAAGTGTATGGTTAAGAGTGCGCCCAACGGTGGTGGCTAACTAGATTGGACAGACCACACATAATGCCAAAAATTCCCAAACTTGAAAGCACAGCATCAATTTTACAAAAGTAAAATTGAATAGTATATTGTCCAGAGCAGCAATAAATTTTGATTATTTGCTCAAGCCCACTCTGATGGTCCAGCCATGAAGCAGGGTCTTATTCACTGCTTTCTATAATAATGGGATGAAGTAATGTGTGGTGAAATGTAGGCATGAGCAGTATCACAACAATGTAAGAAAAAATTTAGGCAAGCTTGATTATGCTCCCAAAAGCTATGAAAGGTCAGAATGTGTTGGGCTCACTCAGATGCACGGTGTGTGTGGTTATGTGACCATCTGACTATGACCGATTCACTATTTGCAGTATGGTCAGGTGACCACACACTGGTGATCGTTATGTGATCCCATTATTCCCACAATGGTGACAAGCTGGGTGGGACTCTGCAAACAATGATGCACAAAATCAGCGCAAAAGACAAACACAGAAAGAATGAGACAGGACAAAGCACTACTTACACCTGACATTTTATGAGAGGAAAGAGGAAGACAAAGACAACATTGGCGCTAAAATAACAGGAAGAAAAAAAAAATACAATAAAGAAAAAGTAAAAGCACAAAAAAATGTATCACAAAAAGATTATAAAAATAATAAGGAAAAGTCTTAAGTGATAAACTAATGAAAAGAAAAATAAAAATAAAAATTAAGGAGTCTTTTGCACTAGTTTGGTGTCCTATGTTTATTAACTAGGCCATCAAATTATTTTGGAACAATGGTGACTAGATGCCATGGATCATGGCTAAGTGACCACCATTTATTTGCTATTTGCATCTGTCAGTGCGACATGTCAGTCTGTCCAGAGTGTTAGTCACTGACCTTTGCCATGAAACTCGACTGGCAAAACACATTATTTGTTGAAACCTGACATCCCCTTTTCACAGCATTAAAGAATTCATGCAACTTTACCCAAACGTTTCGTAGATTATACACTCATTCGCCAGACTCAATGGAGAACCATTATTGTAAACTACTTCATCACATCCCCTCCCAGACGGGTAACAGTTGCAAAATTGCCTTCAATATTTCACGAACTAACCTTTCCAGGTCCTGTCTACAGCCAGAAATTTTGCTCTAAAATAAGCTGTGTGATATCATTGTTTTGCTATCCAGCAGAGATAATTTGATAAAAGTGCCGACTCACGAGAAGTACTAATCAAGCGCCGAATTCAATTTTTTTTTTTTTGCAAAAAACAAAGTGAAAACATTTTTTTTGTAAATTCATCACTGGCAGACAAACACACAATACCAGTGAGTAATGCTTGTAGTTTGCTAAGACAGTGGTCTGTTACAAAACCTTCACATACTCTTCGTTAGTGGCAAATGTATCCCTGCATCTCTCTATCTCTGAGAATTATTCTTCCTCTCTAGTGACAGTGGACTCTTACGCTCATTGAATTATTTCACTTTCTTCTGCTTCTCTTCAAAATGAGTCTCATGTTCACTTCCCATTTATTAAGTAAACACTGTAGTGAATCATACTTACAGCCTCACACATTCCACTCCAGCTCTGCTATTTTCTTGACCAGGTTAAGTACTTTCTTGTTCACTTCTGACTTGGAGCGCTTGGCTCTGGTGCCACGGTCAGGGTTCATGCTCAGGAAACCTCTGCAATAAGCATCAGTGCCATAAAAGAAACATTTCATCCAAGTTGGTAACCTGAAAAGTTAGTCAATTTAGTCATATGTGTCACATATGTATACATGACCGAAGGGGGAGACTAGAAGAAAGTCAAATATTTAGTAAAGAGAATATCAGGAGGGGCCAAACTGCGGCTCGTGAGCCGCATGCATCTCTTCATGCCCCCCTATTGCAGCTCTCCTAACCTGAGTACCCACAAGTTATAACAGGTGGGACCAAACACTAAGCTTGTATACAAAAACGCTACAGTGAGAAGCGGGAGCATATCAAAATATGCAATATTGCTGGAGTTGTTTCGTTGTAGATGGGCACGTTAAAATGACATGTAATGGTCAGAAGGGGCAAATCAGTTTGAAAGATAAGCTCTATTTTTTATTTTCTTGTTTATTTCACCTTTACATGCCATGTTGAGGCAGTGTTAGCTTTGTGCTTAAATGTTTCCCTAAAATTGATTTCTCAGCTTTGTTATTACAATGCAGTCCAGCTGCCTGATGAAACACCAAGACCACTGGCCTATGCATACATGCAATTGAAGCTGTTTGATTGACTGCGAGAGCAGATAAGGGTTTTTATTCACCTGCCTCAATCTTGCATGTGCAGTGCCTTGCGGCGAAACGCATGCACTCGATCTGTGGACTCTGCTCGGGTGCAATTTCAATAAAAAGTACAGCATCGGTGCAGGATGTGGGAGCTATTGAGGAGTTTCAGCGACGGTGTCACCACCCTGGCGGCCGGTCGCTGAATGAGAACGTGGGGGATAGGTTCGCTGGGCGTTGGCTTTGTGTAAACGCGTTGGTCGCGAACGTAGGCTGATAAACTTCGACAGCAAGAATATTACGCGGCTCTAGTGTTCCGGTACGAGCAACGGAGATCACACGAACTGCTACGACTAGCTACGACCACCCGCCGCAGCGATGCAGGCGTCGAAGGAGCGCAACCTGTGTACTACGCAGTCAGTCGCCGTCGCCCGACGCCGGTCGTTGGGCATTCAGGGCTTTTCGACCCGGGTTCTTCACTTGTACTTGGAACCGAGTATTATTCCCTGCGCTTGTGTATGTGCTCAGTGGCTGGATATGGACCTCATAGAGCAAAGTTCTTCAGACTCGACAGCGACTCAAAGTTGACGGCGGAGGGGCTTGCAGCAACGCTTTCGGTTGGTGCATGGCAGAGCCGTATATGGTGCATGGGTGCGACGACTACACGGATAAATTTTTAAGATTGCTGCTAGCAAGGTGGGCCATAGTCGCTTTATGTTGACACGATTTTGAGTGTAAGTACTCCGTGCAAAGGCGCATCTATAGCGTTTCTAATCCACCTTTGTTTTTGTTGTTGTTTTTATCACGCACGACCGATTGAAAATGCTCCTGTACCGATCACGGGGTGAATGTCTTCGGCCTTACATTGCGGAACGCCCAATAAAAAGTCATATTCGCTCAGCGAGAAAACTTTCCTTTCGAGTGACCTTCTTTGATTGATAATTTCGCCCGTACTTGAGTGCTTTAATCAACACGATCGATTAAGTTTGCTTCCCTAGTTAGGACATTTTAGTGCCACATGTGGCACTAATATGCTTGGCACAATGTACGCTACTGGTGGTATTGTGAATTGGTTTACTTCCAAAGCTAACAGTGTGACAGGTGGGACCATTCAATTTGCTAAGAATGTGATGATATGGGAATGTCGTTGCATAACTAGCGTTTTACGTTTAAGATTGATAAGAAACATGCTCATGTGATGATGCATGTCTACAGCATAAGCTTTGCAGATTCAGAATGGATGTGCTACAGGCTATAGGCTCAAGACTTTGATGGACCAAATTGGTGATTACTCGGCAATAAATATTTTGGTGGAAAACTGCCCATTGACTCGGCGAGTTTTGATCGTGACCATTGGTGTGCTGTTGGCAAATTAGGTAATGGCACACCTTTTCCCTGACTATCTGGCTTCAAGGGACATTGCATGTAGATGTGCTTAAATATCTTTATTTCAAGGTTCAGTGGACCCCTCTGCATCATTACAGAAAGGCACTCTCAAGCCACAACAAACAGCAGTGAATATACAATGCATAATAATGGGCACCAGTGTCCAGGCAAAAAGTCCGCAGAAGCCAATTTGAGCTTAAAAATGTTTTTGTGTTGTTTAGATAGTTTGCATTTGGTGTATAATTCGATGGGCCCGATTTCCGCGCCCAGTGCATAGTCCGCCAAGCTGGTGCGTTGCGTCTTCGTGCTTTTTTTCCTGGGTGGCATTTTCTTGAGACGTTCTTCGGCGAATGCTATTGAGCCTGAAGAACTGCTCTTGAGGCCCATATCCAGCCACTGAGCACACACAAGCACAGAAAATAACACTCGGTGCCAAGTACAAACGAAGCACCTGGGCGGAAAGCCGCGAATGCCAAACGAGCAGTGTCCGGCGACGGCGACTGACTGCGTTGCGCCCCTTCGATGCCTGCATCACTGCGGTGGGTGGTCGTAGCTAGTCGTAGCGAGATGATCTTCACTTCAAGCAAGAAATCTTGGCATACCATAGTCAAGATATGTGTGCAAGTGTTCGATGATGTGGGCTCTCTCACGTTGGTGCAGTTGTCATCAAGAGAGGTTTCATGTCAACAATGTTGCGTGTTTCAGGCTGAAACTATGACGCATACTTGTCTAAACCTAAATTTATCGGTCTGCGGCTACAAACATTTTCGTTGACGTTGCTTGGATCATGTAACCATTCGGGCCTCGAATTAAATGGTGTTGCGAACTTTTCGGTTGTGTATGAAAACCTATTTGCCCTAATAAAAGACATTTTGAAAAGGACACATGTCTTCTGCTGATGCATATCTTCCAATTTACAATGCAGAAGCAAACAGAAAATCAACTGCATACATCTACCACTTAGTATAAGCACCTTTTGCAATTCATTCTTGAGCACACCCAAATATCAGCTTAGGTTGCTCTTGTTTTAGAAGCTTTGCCCTGTTCTGTTAAAAGAAAACAGTTAAAAAGCTTTACCTTCGTTCTCCTCCTCGCATTTAATAGATTTGTATGTCAGCAGATCACACACAGCAGATACCACCGTGGCACATACAACTCGAATGACCGAAGAGACTATTGCTATTACAATAAAGCTTTCCACAAGAGCCAAAACGAGGCTTGTAAGGGGTGCACAAGCACATCGAAATGAGATTGGCGCTTCCGGGGCTTGTTTACATTATGCGTAAAAACAGGACGATCGGCGACCAGCTGATCGCAATATAACACCAAGGATACCAATGTTTCGATACATAGAACGCAGGATAAAGACCTCAATCGTCCCTTGTATGCTGTAGTTGTTATACTTTCCATCCAACCGCTTTTTAGCACAATTAATTAGAACAACCGAAGAGTTCCCAACACCTGTTAATGCGAGGCCTGAATGGTTACATCATCTAAGCAACGTCAACGAAAATGTTTTTAGCCGCAGACCGATAAGTTTAGTTTTAGATAAAGTACGCGTCATAGTTTCAACGCGCGAACATTGTTGATAAGTACCTTTCTTTGGACCCGCGTACATTCGGTTCAACTTGATGACAGCTGCACCAGCCTGAGAGCTCACGTCGAACACTTGCACACATATCTTGACTATGACAAGATTTCTTGCCTTCGACTGGCTTGAACACTTCATCTGTAGCATCACGGTAGGTCTTGGTTGAAATGATGATCGTCTTGCACGCGGCAACAAACAGAGAACGACACGCTTTGTTCTATTCATACGCTGCCGGTCTACGGGCGTCGCAAATCTATCCCCCTCTTGTCCGCCATGTTGGAAAGATCGGAGCGCCCCCTATATTCGCTGAAACTCCTCAATAGTTGTTTGGAGCTGGCGGAAGCAATTGGGACAGCTTTCCAATCAGCGAGATATGTGCTCTTCTATTTAACAAATGAGAAGGAAGGTACCAACTGTGGCTTCATGTCTTTCATGACAGTAAATGTGCAAGGTGTTTGCTTTATTTCAATAAGAACAATAAGCCTGGAAATGATATCGATAAAAAGTATGGAGTCCTACTAGGCATCCACATACATATACGGAATTCACAGAACAGGAAATTACCTCTGAAGGAACTCAAGGGTCGATGACACGCCTTCAGCGTAGCAGATGTTAAAGCAATAGTGAGTCGCGAAGAGTGCAGCCCATGCCGTAGGGACGTCTGGTATCTTCTGAACCATGAGCCTGCCATCAATGCTGAGTGCGTACTCGTGGGCAGTCCACAGATCATCCCCTACAAAAGTTTTAAAAATGAGAAAATAGTAAATAGTATGCTTCTTCCTTGCGGATCCCAAAGGATTCACAACCTCAAAAGCGTCCTGATACAGCAGTAGCTTAAATGTTGGCAGCCCAGTACTAAAGAGAGGATTTGATTTGTAGGCTGAACCGTCTGTCTGATATGTCTTGCATGTAGCTCGCGTCCCTGTCATCTAAAGACGTGTTAAAAATGCAGTCAGCAAGCGAACCATTCTGCAGTAGGCTTTTTAAGCTTTCCAGTACCGGCACATATTGAAATGAGCGACCACTCTTGTTTCCATCACGCCCAAGATAAATCTGCACTGGCTGGACAAATGAAAACTTTTGTTTAAAGTAGGCTCTTCTTTTGTGTTCACTATTGAACACGGTAGCATTCAGACTGCTGAATACATCGTGGCTGTTTGCATCCGCAACAATTTCTTTAGCATCAGCCACCCCTGGCGTTCATCCAACTTGTCATGCAAGGCTTTAAACATGCACTGCTTACTCGAGCCATGCAGGTTTTCGATTTCTTGCCACAAATGCTGAACTGTGGAAGCAGGTAAGCAGTACTTAGATTCTAGCTTTAGGTAAAAGAGAGCCAGATCATACTCGACACACTCTTTTAACTCACTTGGAGATGGTGAAAACTGAGGGGTGCCACCTCGAGAGTTAGCATCCTCCATGCTTGCATCTTTTGGAGAAGCGCTGCTCTGACAACCGGTCGCAACTAACACGTTTGCCTGTTGCCCTGAAGAACTGGTTGCGCCTAAGGCGCTTGCCTGTTGCTCCGAAGAACCGCTCGCTTGTTGGGCTGATTTTACACTTGATAGGTGAGACGCAAACGTAGGTTTCGCAGTGAACGACTTGTCACAGCTAAAATACGGGCAACTGACTGACTGCCCGTTGTCGATGTGCTCGCTAAGATGAGTTACTATCTGAGCCCTATTCCAGCACTCGCGAACGCATCCGTGCACGCCGCAGTTTAAGTTTACGTCACCCGTTAAATCGAGCCGAGGTCCACTCGCACGCAGTTGACCTTTATGAAACCGTAATATGTGAGATCTGAGCTTTACATAAGTAGTGAACTGCAAACAACAAGTTGCGTGTATACATAGAATCTGCCGCGCTCCGAACTCGTGGCTGTCATAATGACGCACATATTCGACCAACGTGGTTGACCCCTTTGAACAAACACGGCAAACAAACATGGTTGTTCAAGCCGTCGCCTCACTAAAGCGAGAGAAAAGAGCGAAGACCGACAAATCGCGAGAATGTGCAGTATTAATCTGAAGCTATCTTTGGCTGGCTCTCAACCGCTTGTGCTCCCTTCCCGAAAAGGAGCGCGAACGACGATCGCCAGCCGGCCAGCGACGCACTCCGTCAACGCACGTGCTGCCGGTTTGTCGGTGTCGGCTCTTTCTCGATCTTGCCGGCCACGGGCATTAATTTCCTCAGAATCGGATCGTGCTTGCCACATTCATTTTCAAAATGATACTCACGTTATGTTCGTTTACTATCGGGCCCGCCAAACGCCTCGGGTACTGCGCCGTCAGCCGTCTTGGTAGCCACGGTCGAGCTCCCTACCGCAAACTTTCCTCGCTTTGTTTTCTTCCTTCGGGAAACAAATATGGCGACCCGACGGTGGGAACGGCGCGAATGCAGCGAAGGTGGCGAAGGCAGGCGAAGGTGCGAAAACAAGGAAGCGCGATGGCGAGGGCTGTGGGCGAGGGTCAAGGCGCGAGCCGCGAACTGGAGAGCAGCCCGACGACGCAGGCGCAGAAGGCCCCCAACACATCACGTGCGTGCCGTGCGTGTGTCTGGAGCGTGGTGCAGAGTGTGTAGCGCGCCTCGCTTGGGGCGTTCCGCTTCTTTCCTTCTGTCGCCGTGCCTTCTCTCGTTCCACTTCTTTCCTCCCGTCGCCGTACCCTTTTCACTCGAAAAACACTGTCAACATACCGTATTTTTTTTTACGGTGGGCGCCCCGTGACGTTCACGGTCAGGTGACTGTTTATTTCACGGTCATTTTTTACAGTCTAGCAGCCTTTGCCGCCACTACTTTCGTCGAACGCTTTAGGACCCCAAATGTATCTTCTTGGTTCCAATGTCTTTTCTGAATGCAGGTTCCTTATTAATTCCAAGTTGATTCCTTTTGGGATTCTGTAAACCAGTAAGTAAAGATTTCATCAAAAACTGGCAGGAAGAAGCGGTGGCGGGCTTCGGGAGCCCTTTCAACAAATGCCTGCTTGGTCACCCGGCCGACACGAAACATTCGAGGCCCTTCGTGATCGACGTCTAATCTACTAAGACGATGACACTTCGGGGCCCCGAAAAATGGGGTATACACCTGCTATGAGTTACTACCGTTTGAATGTTTGATTTTGCGGACCCAAAGAATTGCGCATAATGCGTGATGCACTTCTCAGCGAGCGATATTAAATTTGTAATAGAATGTTCAGCTAAATTTGGATAGACAAATTAATGAATCACGTGAATTTGCCAGGCCACGACAGACAATATAAGTTATGAAAATATCTGTTTTTTATTTAAGCAGAACTCGCAGTGTGACAAACTTCTTTGCCACGTATTCGATGCGGGAGGAGCTAAGGGCCACTTGCTGACGAGCAACTGTCGAGTTACACCTGGATAGAAGCGTCGGCATCAGCAAGCTTAATTTAGCTAACACAAGCTTCCGACGCAAAGCTAGGAAGACAGCACGTCATTTATTTGGCTGAATTCAAAACGTTTTGTTACAAAAGCCTTCACACATCCGAAAAAGCAAGATTCAGAGGGGCTGTGAACAGCCGTGCCGCCCGCCGCGCAAGTTGCAATATGGAGCTGCAGACTTCTTTTAGAATTTTAATGTGTTTTCGATATAAAAAGCAACACCGAGGAGTGCTTATTAAATGGAAAGATATCTCGCGAAAACATCATACACGTTACTTCAATAAATGCACCGTTTTTAATCGGCATAGATGGGAACCAACATATATACTCTGTACTTTACATAGCGCGACGTCTGCTTGGATCCTAGCCGCCCCGTCACAGGAGAGCGCCCGGCAGGTGGCGCCACCAAACGATCTCGTCACCAAATAAATGAAAATTATGAAAAAAAAAAAAGAAAAAAAAAGAAACCTTTTACATGGAGAGGTTGTTTTCAACAGTGAGACTTGGAGTGTTTTCCTGCGATGACGAAAGAAGGAACTCCAGATGGGAGGGGTTGGACCCGATCTTCGGAATCTCATCGAGGCAGAAGTTCTGCCATTGCCCATAGTCCTAAGGCTTCAGCTCATGGAAGACGTGCATCTTGTAGGCTCGCATGTTGTTCTGATGAAGGATCAGACGCACAGTAGAGTCGAAGACACAACACAAATGTTTCGCTCTCTCCGTTGATAGACGCGGGTCCTCTTGGAACGCGTCCAGGATCCCGCTAGAAGACTTGTTCCTTCTTCGGCCTTCTGGCGAAGGCATAGAGTTATTATAATGTACGCTAGAGGTCCAACTGGCGCTAGTGTCTATGGGACTTCCGTGACGCAAAGAGAAGCAGACAGGAAGAAGTCTGCCTTTGAGATGCTCCTGTGCATATCCATTGAAAACGCGCGTGCATTCTGTCTCTTAGCCGTAAACTAACACGGAACGCTTTGGTTATTTCGGTCGTACCGAATTGTATGTACATTGATTAACATTCTAAAAGTGTAATTGCTTTAGTTAGCGCATTTTTCTTTATCGGTGAACGATGTTTAACTTCGCTACACTTCAGTCCCAAACATGTTTCCCGCAGCGGGTGTGTAAAAAAACAAGCCACGATTCAAAGCAAAATAACAATCGAAAGGAATATAGAGTGTGTTCAAGGCTCGCCAGCATCCCGGTGACGCTTATATATTGATAATATGCAAGTCCTGTCACTATACGAAAATGACCCGTTGTGCATGAGCGGAAAACAACAACATTCAAATAAAGAATAAAGTACGTGGGCTATGAAAGGTGTCTCTTCGTATTGTTTCCTCTGCCGGGCAGCTACTATCTGGCACTTCTTCTCAAAGATTTCGAGCGTGCGGGTGATGTATTCAACGCAGAACAAAGATCATCGCACATCCTTACGAGCAGAAAAAACTAAGTGGTACTTGCTTATTTAAAATCGGAATATATTTCATGGCCTTCAATTAATTTTGATCGTACATGCACGGGTGCTTACTGATACAGTGTCGCTGCGTAGTTCTTCCCGTCTCCCTTAATTTACAGATCTCCCTTGTTCGTTTGGCACGTATATTCCTCATACTGAAACGCGCCGACGTCGTGTTCGCGCTAACAGTGTCCGACAGTACACATAAATACACGTACGAAGCCGTTTCAGCACCGTTTTTAATGCGATGAATTCGAACGAAAAACGCCGTAACTGACCAAAAATTTTATTTGTCTGACTGAGAAATGTTCCAAGCTACCTAGCAGGTACGAATTATTGCGAAAATGTGCTCTTATGATCTAGCACAGAGAGTAAATGCACTCACCCTTTCCCATAGAAATGCATTACAGGAAGTCAATTTTCGACTGGTTGCTGCCTGCTTTAATTTGCGTCAGCACACTAGCGCCACTTGAACTTCTAGCGTACATTATAATAACTCTATGGGCGAAGGCGTGCTTCTTGTTGGCGCTGCTGCCCACCTCCCAGAAACGCAGGACCCACTTCCAGATGGTTGTCTTCGACGGTGGCCTGTAATGGTGCTTGCTTCAGTAATGACTGCGACCCTTCCTGAAGCTTCTATCCTATGAGTACCACAGCACGATATCCGCGCGTTGCTTTTGAGTTCGTTTCCTCATGAGGCACGGCAGTCCGGCCAATTACGACGGAAGATAAGAGCGAACAAAGGGAGGGCCGGTGTCCGGGTCCCCGAAGAGCAAGCAAAACTAACGACATCTGCTAGAATAAATATTTGGAGATATGTTATATCTGAGCAAATGCAGCCAAGTATCGCAGTTTATATTTTTTTTTTGTTTTTTTCGCTGAAGTAAAAAGCAGTGTTGAAGTTAAAAACCAGAAAGTATCGAACGATTCCGTCTTGCCGCCAAAACCAAATCGAAAACATGGTGACGCTACACTGACAGAGTGGTGGCGCCATCTATGTGGGGCGTTGCGAAGCAGACGCGATTGTTCCAATTTTCTCCGGGTTCGACGTCTGCTCGTAAAGGTCAGTCCTCATTTTCTATTAACTTTTGAACCACTTCACTTTATGCTTGTTTATGCTCTGAAACATTCTCAGTCAGGCATAAATTTTTTTTGCTTCACATTCTGACGAACTTGCAGCTTTCTGCAAACCGGAGTTTATGCGGCCTAAAAAGCCGGTTTTACCTTTCACAATCGGACCATACAGGTTAGCTGTTACTAATTTGCCTCAATCATTAGCTTAAATTAAAACACAACTAGGCATGGCTGAACTAGGAACACACGTAATTTAAAATATTTTTCCCGTAGTTTTTCTTCTTTTTTTATAGAGAGTAGAAGTTTTTATTGCAGACACTGAAAAATTGATGTCGGGAGAACGCAGGCTAACCGTTTCGGCAGGAAAACTTGTTCGCACCTGATTATAAGAAATTTGATGTCGTCAAATGAATGCTATGGAAGCTCGAGCTTCCCTATCATTTCGTCGAAGCACGTTTCATGTACACACGTTTCGTCGACACGAACGTTTCATCGACACTCGTTACGCGAATTGCACGCTCTAGGGACGGTTCGTCACGCGTGTGTCAATGGGATTCACGTCAACCCACCCGCCGCCTGCGTTCACGCCGCTTCGCGGCAATACTCTGCGGTGGTTCATTACAAAAATTTAACCCCCCTGAACGACGCCTACACGCCGCTTCGCGGCGACAGTCTCATGTAGCTTATTAAAAAAAAAAAGGCTAATCTGAGCTGTCGATGAAACGATTTGTCAATGAAACAACCCAGTGGCGTACGCAGGAATTCATTTCGGAGGGGGCCGGACCAACGGGGGACAAGATAAAGGGGTAAAGAGAGTAAAGGGGGTAAAGGGAAAAAGGGGGTAAAGTGGGACAAGATAAAAAGAGAAAAGAAAGTCCAAGAGGAAGCAAAAGCATTTTCATTTTTTTTAAGAACTATGCATTCATCTATTAAATAGTTAAATTAAAGTTGTCATATTGGTTTTGGGACGATTATGATACATAAAAATGGTGCCCCGGAAATTCCTGACCAGGAAGGCATTTGCACTTTACTTTTTTTATTTAAAAGTCACGTCAACAGAAGGCACCAGAGTTAGCAGAAAACAATAATTATAAATCAAATATTATATAAAGCACGACTCCAATGCACGAAGCCGCCAGTCATCGGGGCTGATAAGGCAATGACCTTGACCATCAACAGAAGGCGATGAACTGATAGCCACCGCATTCCAACACCCGCAAGAGCCAGAAACGAAACCGCTGGGAACGACGCTGCTGTGGACGCCGGTGCACACTGACCGGGCCGCCAGGCCGCCAAGGCCTGGCGGCCCGCCAACTGGCCGCCAACTGGAACTGCGAAGGCGTCAACTATAGAACTGCGAAGACAATTGCCTTGCCCTGCCAATGTCAAATATTCTCCTGTCGTCAGCTTAGACAACATGAGGTAGGAAATCTACCAGCCTCTCGCCTCGTGCGAGAGGCTGGTAGACATTTGCGACTGACGTTGCAAATGTCGTCACGTCGGCCGATTCGCGCAGCAGACGAGGCACAAATTTAGCAAATGGTCAACGTGCAGGCGAGCTGGTGCGTATTATTCATCATGCTGAGACCCTGAGATTGGGAAGGAAGCCACAAAATATAATAGAAGAGGAAAAAAAAAAAAAAAAAAAGGCGACAGGAATTGTATGAATGGCGGTGTCATAGCGCGCCCGACTCCGCCGGCTCCGTCATCTCCCAGTGATATGTTGCAGCCCTCGGGCACTCTCACTAAGCGAGGTACTAACGCGTTGACACCACGAAGTGTCAACGCCCATAACTACGGTAGCCACCAGTGTTGTAGGCGTTACCGAAATAAAGTAACGAAATGCGTTCTCCTTATTTACAAATATAAGGAATGCGTTACCGACTAGAGTCACTAAATAACGCTACCCTTTTAGAGTACCGAAACTCTCAAACTTTGCGTCTGAATTGCGTCAGGCGCCGCCATCTGCGGTCCGCGCGCCGATGGAGGGGTGACCCTAGCTGAGCCAAGACGAGCTGTAGCCGTAGCCTGCGCCAGCTGCCGCGGCCGCAGCTGTAGCAGCGAATCAAAGTCGCGTTGTTCGTATCTCGACGTGACACGGAAAACGTGCGTGTTGAGCGACGGACTTCAGCTGCGCGCGCAGTAAATCGGTGGACCCAAGATGGTAGCGTTGAAAAAACGCGATGATGATAGTGCCGCGCGCAAGGCTGAGAAAGCAACGCTCGGTCACGGTCCTCCAGAAAGTTCCCGTTTATTCATGTACCGCACGTAACTTCTATCATTTATCCCTGCTTTTGTTTTCTAGAAAGTGCGTGTTCATTCTCGCCCCGATCACGCGACGCTCGAACCGCTTTCGCCGAATCTTCGAGATAGCGGCGCACTCTAGATAAGAGGCCGCCCGCGACCTTGTCGAGTCAGTCTCGCCCCAGCGCTCGATTCTGCTGACACGCCGACTTCGACGCCCGCGATGCTCTGCTTTCTTCTGTTTCCTTCTTTATTTTTGGCACAAGTTCGCCACATTAAACGTTTATTTATTTCCGTTTATTTCTTGTTTATTGGTCACGACTCACCACCCGTGACATTTTGGTGGAGGTGCTGGGTACCGCATGCCCGTGCAGCGTTCCCCTCCCAGGACCCGCAGTGCAAGCCCGACTCCAAGCTCGCTGAGAAGACCACTCAGCGCGGAACCTGAAACTCGGACCAGCCGCCGCACCAAGGGAGAGGATCCGGAGTACGGTTTGCTCCTGGATAAACCCAAGCCGAAGAAGACGACGATGGACAACCAGTCGCAGGCCCCCGCCGCTCCTGCCGTCGTCTACCTACCCGTCGCTCCTCGGACACCGGCTCCGTTCCACGGCGAACTCCACGAAGACGTTGAAGATTGGATCGACCAATTCGAACGCGTCGCCCGACACAATAGCTGGACCAACGAGCAACGGCTGCAAAACGTGTATTTCTCGCTCGAGGGGACTGCCAGAAGCTGGTACGTAAATCACGAGTCTTCATTGACATCCTGGGACATTTTCAAGAGACAGCTGAAGGCGACATTTGTCAACCAGCACCGCCGAGAGAGGGCCGAAGACTTACTGCGTACCAGGACTCAAGGCCCCAACGAGAGCATCACCGGCTTCGTGGAGGATGTTCTCCGCCTAAGCGCCCGCGCCGATCCTCAGGCTACCGAGGAGAAGAAGCTGCACCACCTGATGAGGGGTGTGAAAAGCGAGATTTTCGGCGGTCTCATCCGGAATCCCCCAACAACAGTCGACGAGTTCATCACGGAGGCGACAAATATGGAACGGGCCTTGCTAGCCCGCGCCAGACACTACCAACGACACCCTGGCGTAACTACTCTAGCGACATCTGGATCCGACCTGGGCACCACCCTCCCCGACATCCGTGACCTTATCCGTGAAGCCGTCCGGGAGGAGTTGAAGAAGTTGCTACCTGCTGCCACAAGCCTGGATACGCGCTCAGTCGCCGAGATTGTCCGGGAAGAACTTCAGCAGGCGCTGAAGCCAGAAGTTCTCGCCAGCACCGCTCCTGAACAACCGAAGCTGAGCTACGCCGCAGCTACCCGACGACCACCGCCCCCTGCTCACCCGTATACGGCGCCACCTCGACGTGAACCTCTAGCGCCGCAGTATTCACGACGCCATGAAGATCGGGCGTACGTCCGCCCAGAACAAGCTGCTCCACGAAAGACCGACGTGTGGAGGACGGCCGATCGACGCCCGTTGTGCTACCACTGCGGGGAGGTTGACCATATCTACCGTCGTTGTCCCTACCGGCAAATGGGCCTGCGTGGGTTCCACCCGAACGACCCAGGCCCGAGGTACGGCGAACGCCCTCACGACATCGAGGAGTACCTCCGACGTTCCCCCTCCCCAATGTCGTCACTCCGCCGTGAAGCCCGCTCCCCATCGCCACGACGTTCACCCTCCCCAACGCCACGATCCCGCCGAGAGAGCCTGTCTCCCCTGCGTCGTCGGGAACACTGAGTGCGGCAACGCCTGGAGGTGACGTTGCCGAAAACGACGGAAGCAAACAGCCTCCAAGAACGCCGGAGCGCTCCCACTCTCTCGACACCACCAATTGCACCGACGCGACTGCAACGGTGTCCAACAACCTAAACGTTGTTATCGATGGCCAAAACGCATCGGCACTCGTTGACACCGGGGCAGACTACTCAGTATTGAGTGGGAGGCTCTCTCGCCACCTTAGAAAAGTCACGACGCCGTGGGATGGACCGCAGATACGAACCGCCGGAGGACACCTCATCATGCCTGTCGGAAGGTGCACCGCTCGCGTCGAAATTCACGGCGAGACGTGTCCTGTGAAATTCGTCATTCTACAAGACTGTTCCAGAGACGTCATTCTCGGCATGGACTTTTTGTGTGAATACGGCGCCGTCATCGACCTTGGAGAAAACAGATTGACGCTGCGGACAACTGTTCCGCCTTCAGAGAAACTCCAAACTGCGTCAGCCGCCGTCCGAGTCGCTGCCGACCACGTGAATCTGCCGCCGCGATCAAGTGTTGTCGTACCTGTCGTGACCGATGCAGCTACCCGTAGCGAAGTTCTTCTGGAAGGTAACCTCCAGTTGCTCCTGGGAAGAGGAATAGGCGTCGCACGAGGAGTAGCTGAACTTCAGGATGGCCGCACTGTGGTCCTCGTGACGAACTTCCGGAATGAAACGCAACACCTCACGAAAGGTGCAGCCGTTGGCCACGTCGAGGATCTCCGAAACTCCGCCGAAATCGCCGCCATTACTGATGAATCCTCGCCACCTCAACAGGACGGTACGTCGCCAGCGCAACTCGACATCGACCCTAAGCTTCCGGACCCAAAACGACGGCAGCTGATGAACCTCCTCGCCGAATACCATGACTGCTTTGCGACGTCGTCGAAGGTACGCCAAACAGCCGTTGCGAAGCACCGCATCATTACCGAGGACGACGCGCGCCCTGTGCATCGATCACCGTACAGAGTCTCCGTTAAAGAAAGGGAGGTGATCCAGGAGCAAGTTCAAGAGATGCTGAACGACGACATAATCCAGCCATCAAGCAGTCCGTGGGCCTCTCCAGTCGTACTGGTTAAGAAGAAGGACGGAACGCTTCGGTTCTGCGTGGACTACCGGCAGCTGAACGCGGTGACGAAGAAAGACGTCTACCCACTCCCCCGAATCGACGACACGTTAGACCGGCTGCGCCACTCTCGATACTTCTCATCGATGGACCTGAAGAGCGGCTACTGGCAGACCGAAGTCGACGAACGGGACCGAGAGAAGACAGATTTCGTCACGCCAGATGGGCTGTACGAGTTCAAGGTAATGCCCTTCGGACTATGTACGGCGCCAGCAACTTTCCAGCGTGTTATGGACACCGTACTGGCAGGACTGAAGTGGCAGAGCTGTCTCGTCTACCTCGATGACGTCGTGGTGTTTTCCAGCGACTTCGACGAGCACTTGCGACGACTCCGAGCTGTTCTTCAAGCCATACGGACCGCTGGACTCACACTCAAGCCGTCAAAGTGTCGGTTCGCCTATGACGAACTGAAGTTTCTAGGTCACGTGGTTAGCAACAAAGGCGTGCGCCCAGACCCTGAGAAGACTCGCGCCGTCGCGTCATTTCCAGTGCCGACAGACAAAAAGGCCGTGCGAAGATTCCTCGGACTTTGCGCCTACTATCGTCGCTTCGTTCGGGATTTCGCACGGATTTCCGCACCGCTCACAAACCTCACGAAGGACGCCGAGAGGTTCGAATGGGCCGAGGAACAGCAGCAGGCATTCGACGAGCTGAAGCGACGACTCCAGACGCCTCCGGTTCTTGGACATTTCGATCAGGATGCGGACACCGAGATTCACACTGACGCAAGTAACGCAGGACTTGGCGCGGTACTAGTTCAAGTACAAGAAGGCACCGAACGAGTCATTGCCTACGCAAGTCGGACACTGTCCAAGGCAGAGAGAAATTACTCCACGACTGAGAAAGAATGCCTTGCGGTCGTCTGGGCAATCACGAAATTTCGTCCGTACTTGTACGGAAGCCCGTTCCGCGTAGTCACGGACCACGACTCGCTCTGCTGGCTTGCGAACCTCAAGGACCCGTCAGGACGCCTCGCTCGATGGAGCCTCCGGCTACAAGAGTTCAACATGACTGTGGTTTACAAGTCAGGACACAAGCACAGCGACGCTGACTGCCTGTCCAGGGCCCCTGTCGAAACACCTTCCGGCAGCAGCGACGACGATGATGACGAGTGCTTTCTAGGGGCAGTGAACACCGATGACATGGCACGACGTCAACGAGACGATCCGGAGCTGCGAGCCTTATTCGAGCACCTGGAAGGGCGCGGCGGTACCGTACCCCGTGTTTTCTCACGAGCCGTGCCGACCTTCACCATTCGGCAAGGTGTACTCTACAAAGAGAACTTCGGGAACAACAACTCGCCGTGGCTGCTGGTAATACCGACCGACCTTCGAGGGGAGATCTTTCAAGAATGTCACGACGACCCGACGTCCGGACACCTCGGATACAGCCGGACACTGGCCCGTATTCGTGAAAAGTATTACTGGCCCAAGCTCCCCAAGACCGTCCACCTGTACACACGATCATGCCACGAGTGCCAGCGACGCAAGAAACCTCCGACGAGGCCGGCCGGACTCCTGCAGCCTATTTCTCCTCCAACTGCACCCTTCCAGCAGATCGGAATGGATCTACTTGGTCCTTTTCCGCCTTCGACGTCGGGGAACCGCTGGATCATCGTCGCCACAGATTATCTCACGCGGTACTCCGAAACGAAAGCTCTTCCTTCGGGGACTGCTGTGGAAGTTGCCAAGTTTTTAATTGAGTCCATCGTCCTCCGGCACGGCGCTCCAGAAGTTCTGATTACAGATCGCGGATCATCGTTCATGGCACAACTGACCCATGAAATCTTCCGACTCAGTCACACCAGCCATCGTCGTACAACTGCGTACCACCCGCAGACCAACGGGCTGACGGAGCGACTCAACAAGACAATCGCCGATATGATCTCTATGTACGTCGACGTAGAGCACAAGACGTGGGACGAGGTGCTCCCCTACGTCACGTTCGCCTACAATACGGCGGTTCAAGAGACCACTGGATTCACCCCTTTCCAGCTGGTACATGGTCGGAAGGTAACGACCATGCTGGACGCCATGCTGCCCCATGAGCCATCTGACAACGAGAGCGACGACGCCCAGGCGGTTGCTCAACGCACCGAAGAAGTTCGCCAGCTCGCCCGACTCCTGATTCAAGACCAGCAACGCGTCGACGCCGGCCGCTACAACCTTCGTCGCAGGGACGTCCACTTCCAGCCCGGAGATAGGGTGTGGGTATGGACTCCCATCCGTCGCCGCGGCCTCAGTGAGAAACTGCTGAAACGGTACTTTGGACCATACAAGGTACTTCGTCGCCTCGGCGAGCTGAACTACGAGGTGATGCCCGACGGAACACGAACATCGTCACGCCGCCCACCACGACCTGAGGTCGTCCACGTCGTGCGCCTGAAGCCGTACTACGCTCGATAGGACTGTGGACCTTTTGTGCTCCAAAAGACTCTTCAGTTTATCGTTCTTTTTTATTTTGATTTGTTTTACACTGCATCGGGGCGATGCACTTTTAAAGGGGGGAGTAATGCCGCGCGCAAGGCTGAGAAAGCAACGCTCGGTCACGGTCCTCCAGAAAGTTCCCGTTTATTCATGTACCGCACATAACTTCTATCATTTATCCCTGCTTTTGTTTTCTAGAAAGTGCGTGTTCATTCTCGCCCCGATCACGCGACGCTCGAACCGCTTTCGCCGAATCTTCGAGATAGCGGCGGACTCTAGATAAGAGGCCGCCGCGACCTTGTCGAGTCAGTCTCGCCCCAGCGCTCGATTCTGCTGACACGCCGACTTCGACGCCCGCGACGCTCTGCTTTCTTCTGTTTCCTTCTTTATTTTTGGCACAAGTTCGCCACATTAAACGTTTATTTATTTCCGTTTATTTCTTGTTTATTGGTCACGACTCACCACCCGTGACAATAGTGACTCACGTGACTGCCGCTGTCCAGTGATGCCGCAGCGAACCATAATATTGTTGAATAGAGCGACTGTATTGTCGGTAAAATGCCAAAGAAAAGGAATGCGGTACTCTGGATGCGTAGCTCATTTAATGACTATTACCGACCTACCTTACCTGGAAATATAAAAAACGCATTACCGTCACCATTACTTTTAATAGTAACGCTGGTTACCGTTGCGGTACTTTTTAATTATGAATTAACACGTTTTACTCTTTGAATTTACAGGTATGCATAAGCGCAATATTGCAAGAAACATTATGTCCATTAATGGTGACGTCCCTGGCAGGCAGCCAAGAGGCGAATCAGAGAATATAAGAATAATAATAATAATTATTATTATGATATTTATTTAAAGTGCTCTAAAACAACCACGATTGCCTTTAGATCGGTGCACCTCCACATAAACACTATAAGTATGCAATAAAAATATACATGCTCATATTCAAGACACGCTAATGCAAATGTAGTACAAAACACACCAGGAGGAAGAGGAATAAACTTGTAATAAGTGGAGCTTCAGGCGCTGATGGTTGGGCGCCCGCCCGATGGCGGCCTCCTCCGGGAAGCCCTGGTCCGCTGGCTACCCGGGCCCTCTCCACCAGGCTTCGTTGGGCTGGGAGGTCGGAACTGGTCAGCTGGCATCCACTGCTCTTAGGTTGCTTGAGGGTTGAAGGCAAGGGATGGGGTTTGCTGACACTCCCAGACTATGTGATACATGGTGCCCGGCTGGGAGCAGAAGTCGCAGGTAGCAGGATAGACTTTGGGATGGCGTCCAGTCAAGTGCCGTGGAAATACGAGCTTGTTTGTAGCCGACGAAATGCGGTCGCTTCGTCTCTGCATAGGGCCGGGGTAGGAGGGGGTGCGGTGGCGGGAACTGTTGTCGTTCGTGGCGGTAATGAGCAGGGATGTCCGCGTATTTTTGAAGAGGAGTGGGTTTGAGGGGCGGCGGAGAAAAGCTCACCGGAGAAAAGCTCACCGGAGTAAAGCTCACCGGAGATAAGCTCACAGAAGAAAAGCTCCCCGCGAAACCGACAGATGCGGAGAAAACTCACTCTTCTTTGAGGAAATCCGGAAACAAGCGCACCGATTTTTTTTTTTTTTAACTTAGCGGATTCTGCGTAACCGTGGCAATTTAACACAATTTCCATTCGTCACTTTATTAAAAAAATATCCCCTTTTTAGAGCGCAGCTCTTAGGCGCCCGTTTCCAGCTTGAGCGGCGTCGCCGTCGCCGTCGGCGTAACCAAGGTCACCCCAAGGTCACGTGACCCCCCAAGGTCACGTGACCCCTCCCAAGGTCACCCCAAGATCACGTGAACCCCCAGGTCACCCCAAGGTCACGTGACCTCGGAGGCCACGTGACCCTCCAAGGTCACGTGACCCCCAGGTCATGTGACACCCCCAAGGTCACGTGACCGTTCCCAAGGTCACGTGACCACCCCAGGTCACGTGACCCCCCAAGGGTACAGGACCCCTCCCAAGGTCACGTGACCCCCAAGGTCACGTAACCCCCAGGTCACGTGACCCCCCCCCCCCCCGAAATCATGCGACACGACCTCCCCGAGGTCACGTAACCCCCAGGTCACGTGACCCCCCCCCCCCCCGAAATCATGCGACACGACCTCCCCGAGGTCACGTGACCCCCTCCCCTCGAGATCAGGTGACCCCCCCCGGAGCATATTAAAGAATAAGGGGAGGAGGAGGAGAGGGAGGAGGAGGGGTCTACCCTCCCCTCAGTCCCCTTCCCTCCTCCTCCTCAAGAGCTGCGCTCCAATTCGGCGTTACAGGGAGTTGTAAACGGCTTTCACTTTTTTGTAATATTCTTGAAGTTATTAGGAATATTTATTAATTCCTCAGAAATGAGTAATCACCCATTTTGTATATTACTGAAGCCTCACGGCTATAACATCCGAACATCGTACTCAGGTAAAAAAACAGAAAAGGCAACAATTTATTGATAGCTGACATTGCACCATCGGTAGCGCTGTCAGGTAAAGAGGTCTGTTGTTTACGAGCCAATATGAATAGCAGTGTGTGACCAGTTTCAGCTCCAAATATTGTGTAGTGCCTAAAATATAAGTAGGTGTTTGTTGATGTAATCAATGTCGCCTACACTGTTTTCTTTTCTCTTACTTTCACTAACAAAACTTTACTTGCGAGAACAGCTTCGTCCTGTCGCGTTTGTTGTCTTCACTCCGTCGTCGTCGTTTGAGCCGTTTTCATCATGTATAATGTTTACCCACTCGCTGTGCAGCTCTGAAAATCATGGGTGACTCACCGTAAAGGGGCACAATCACACAAAGGCAACGTGAGGAAACACCAGCACGAACGGCTAGAAAACGTGCATGTCCGTGGAAGAAAGAAGCCTCGATATCCTACTGACTATTTTATCCTGTTTTCAAAGGTTGACAAAAGCTTCAAAAAGATTTTCAGGCACCGCGTTGTTGCGCATGCACTTTCGGATTTTCGAAATGTACAGTTTTGATTTTTAGGTTTTATTCAGGCATTATTAAGTTTTCGAACCTTTCCCTGTTCTTCAACTTCATAAAGTTTTCCGTTAGGCTTTCGTTTCCTAGAGAGTGAGCCACAGAAAACACTCGCCCGCAATTATTCGTTTGGGGACAATATACCCAATAAGCTTAACAAATAATAGAAAAAAAGACATTTTCTTTGGCAGTTTGATACTTTAGACCCATGTTACGGATAAAAAAAAACAGGACGCGGGATGGTAAACAGAAAGCGTCTTTCGTGTAGGGTTCGTCAAATTATGAGGCGCTGGATAAATCCAGCATTCCCTGTTAAGTCCTTATTTCGAACTCTTTTTGTTCGCCTTCCATCCATTAAGAGCATGCGGGAAGGGCCTTAGAACGCACCTGGTATCCCTGCGCCGCAACGTTCTTCCGCAACAAAAAGTTTGTCTGCTTTCCTTGCCGTCACCGTGGCAACGAACGCCGAATGAATGGAAGCACGCACGGTACCGCCGCGTGAAGCCAGCAACAGCTGACGCCATCTTACGAACGCCGTCTGCTAGCCAAGGATGAACGCTGTGTGTTAGATCAACCGCCTCCGCCGGTGCGCCGCTGGCAAAGACGACGAAGCTGAGACATTCCGACGGCGATTGAGAAAGCAACAGCACAGCGGGACGACTGCAACGGCGGCATTTATTGGGATCAAAGGCGCGCAATAAGCAAGAACAATTTTTATTTGAATCATTACACTCGATATCCAAGTTGGGGACCACATACCCTTGCTGGGTCTTTCCTGTGAACTTTTCACAGAGACACCAGTTGTCCCATTCAGAAAATAGCTCCGTTTGCAAAATATGGGGGCCCTAAAAAGGGCCGTTTAGACCGCTACCAGAACCTATAACTGACGTAACAAGCACTTGACAAGCGGTTGGCGCATAAGTCGTCTTTATGTATGCAGGCGGGCGACGGGCTCAGCGCAGCGGATCACTCGAAGTCACCGAGGTCGTCAGAATCCTCCCCCTGTCTGCGTCGGAGCTCTAGATTTTGGCGGCCGCGGCGAAGAACGACTGGAATCTATCAGTGTTTCCGTGCGCCTTCTCTCTCCTCCAAAAGATGAACTTTGCAAGGTGAGCAGTGAAATGGTGGCTCTCGCGCCGTCCAGATGGAAGAGAGTTTTTGACGAGGGCCCAGGTTCCTCCACCGTATTGATGTGCGCACCAGTGTTCGCGGCGACAAAGTCCAGCTTGTGGTTGAAGGTGAGGTGCGTGAAGCGAGCGTTATCTGCAAGCTTGCGATAGCCAGCCCAACAGTCAGTGAATATTTTTGTTCCAGGGCGGACCCACTCGGCTATTAGCGCTTGCAGGGTTTCAGCGTCACGGGTATCCACGGGAACAAGAAAGCACACCCGCTGCAACGCTTCGCACCGCCGAAAACCCACTGGCCAGGCCTTAAATACCAGCGATGGTACTTTCGCCGACCGAACATGCTTTCTTCTAGTTCTACAGTCACGCATTCGCCCCCAATCATGTCTGAATGCTTAAAGACGTCATTTACCACAACCTCCAGGCAAAGGCTCGTCCAATCAGTTATTGTCTTACTTGCGGCATCAGTCTCCCGCTGAATGACGGCGCACGGTAGGCTCTGGCACCGGCGTATGATTAACATGAGTTCGAGAAGCGTTAGGTGCGATCCTTCGAAAAAGGAACCCCTCCGCACCGAGACCTCGCCCCGGCACTGAACTTTGACTGGCTTCCTCTTGGACACCTCAGGAGTCATCCACACACCGCACCTCCACGAGTAGCCATCCGCAGATCTATACTTCGTTTCAGCTTCCGTCCGAGCGTAGCCAAAGCCACGTGTGGCCGGAGCCAATCACACGCCGGCAATAGGTCACGCGATCTCGCCTGCACTTTTGTATCACTCCGCTGCGCCACTGGTCGTCCGCGCCGCCCTCGCTCGTCGAGTGTTTCGTCTGCTACGGTTGTATCAGCGGTATCGTCTGCTAGAGGTTTAAAAAATGCCCTTTCACGTTCTGAAATTTAATCACAGGGCTTGTCAGTGCGTAGGCTGGCGGCTGTTGTCTGCGTCCGAGCTTTCCACTTGTTCGGCATAGTTTCGAGATGTATAGCTTGCAATGCGCCCGACGACCCGCGGCCGTTCATGTTTCCTTGTACTGTCTAGAGTTCCTTCATGTGCGCTTTGCTTAGGGTGGAGACATCTAGCCATTTTGTTCCCACTTTTACATTTATTTTTTGTTCAGAAGCGCGTGAAAGAGCGTGTCCGTGCACGCGTCTGAGGCGCTGTCTGTGCTATGGCGACATTTTGTTTTCGTCGATTTTTTTGTATTTTTCACGTGAGCGCGTGCTGTCGGCATCGGGTACTACAAAGGGGCTGTGTTCCAAAATTTACTCGATCCGACTCCGGAGTAAAAGTTTCGTACCGTGGCGTTCCAAAACTTACTCGAGCTTACTCGATGACGTCAGAACTCGCGTTCCAGAAGCGGGTTGTTTAATCCGGAGTAATTACTCGCGCTACCCTCCTCGATCGGGGGGTAAAGTCGGATCAAATCGAGTAAATACGTCACCTGATCTGCTCGTCGTCTGCTTTCTGCGCCGACAGCCGTCAAAGCTCGTTTGCTCCGTTGGTTTTGGTGGCGGACGTTCGAAATGACAAAGAATTATGTGCAGCATGTGTGGTTATTGCGATTTGCTGTTGTCAACGCAGGAATTGACTGCATTACATCCAGACCGTCCACCTTCCCCGGGAACGTGTACTTGTTATTATCTGAGTGCGAGCGTAAACAGGAGCTTTTCCGCATCCTCGTCCTCGGCGTTGGGGGAATGCCGTATTCTCACGTTCAAGGCCGAAAATGTTTGAAATCGGTATACGATAATGTAGTATTTTTGTTTCCTCCAGAGTGTGTGTAATCAGAGGATAACGTTTGTAAAGCAGTGAAGGCTTCGAAAATTTCACTGTAATCACATTCGCGTCAAAGCGAACGTGAGTTCTATAGCATTCTGAAGAAAGCACCCTCGCGCTGTACCGCTACACAGTGTGGAATATATTTCTGCAAAACATAATCGGTGCAAATTACAATGCGTGGAATATATGCGTTTAGGGCACCGTGACTAGCATTGCAGCGATCGCGCTGATTAATAAAAACACATTTTTTTTATGTCTAGTTGTAAGGAGTAAGTAATTTTGATCTCAATATACAGCTCAAAACGAAGGTGAGTAAAAGGAGCTGGTGGATCCTGGATCCACCTCAAACAACACCGCGTCGTCATTAACATTACCGTTCTACGGGTGCTTGCTCCATGATCAAAAGGATCGTTTGCTATTTTCTGCCATCGCTGCTGCGTTTTCTTTTTGCCGTCGCCCAAAACGAAGCCAATCCGCGTAGTATCCAGGTGATTATCCTGGCCGTTCCAAACTCGAGTCGCGGATCGTTTACTCGCGATGTCACGTGGTATTACCCGCTGACGTAGGAGGCAGGTTACTCAGATAAGATTTGGAACATAGCCAGGGTGGCATCACTCTAAACAGAAGGTCATTGAGGCACCCTAGTACTGTCTGGATATACCAGGGCTCGAGGCACAGTTTTTTCCAGCAGCTTCTCGGCATTCAATGTGATTGGCAGGTAAAGGGGTGCCCTGATTTCGCTGCGTATCAGTGAATTGTAATGGCCCAGACGCTTTTCTTGTTTACAACGCATTCGCGGTACGACGCGGCCGGAGTCTCCTGCCGAATTTGAAACTAGACATTTATCACGACCGCTCGCGCCTGACGCCCAAACCTGCCTTGGCGAAAGGAAGTTCTGAAACGACTGGGTGAGGAAAGCGGCGAAGCACAAATCACACAGAAGAACCAAGCCGACCGAGCGCTGCAGCCGTGTTGCTAGCGGATGTACGCGCTTTCACCAAACCGCCTGCATTTACATATATTAATAAAAACATGAACTTCAGATATTTCATTCCTTTCGTTGCAAATCATTCTCAGCAGTACACATCCGGAATGTTGTGTAATGTTTACGCACAAAACAGTTATTCTAAAAAGATTACTTTTGCGGACTACTTTGCGGTGCGTAGGAATGCTCTTCTCGCACCTGCGAACCGTCCCTCAGCCTTTGGCTGCGCTCGGACGGAAGCTGAAACGAAGTATAGCGCGTAGATTGTCATCGTAGCTTCGCACTCTGGACACGCACGAAAACCTAGGAGCCAGGAGCAGGCCAATGCGCTGAAGCAAATGAATTGCTTCAAGAAGGTCTTTCAAGGCGTCATGAAGACGGCACAGGTTAAACGCCATGGCTCTGTGATGCTCACCTCTGGAAGAATAAAGCGCCGAGGTGAAACTGAGCGCTTCATTGCATTTATCATTTTTATTTTATCCGCCATTTTAGATCTCGTGACACAATTCTAACAAACTCCTTAATTGATCGGTCAGACCACACCATCACGTGAAAAAACAAACGCTAAACGTATCTCCAAAGACGGCATCGTCACAGAGAACGGAGCAGTCCAACCCAACAACAGAATGAAGTAACAAAGTGAATAAAAATATTTAAAAAAAAAATAAGAAGGGGAACCGTTGGGGTTTCGGACGGTGCCTTCTTTGATGAGAGGAGGAGAGGCCGTGCTGGCTCTGGCTGCTCGGAATGTTCCTTTTTTCTTTTTTTACCGTAGAGGGTCCCACCACCTTTTTTATGAAGCTGATTTGTTAATTCAATAACAAACAACGCATTGGAACGGAGGAGGTAGGCAGTCTTGGCGTCATAATATAGTCCGCGCTAGATCTGCGGATGGCTACTCGTGGAGATACGGTGTGTCGATGACTCGTGAGGTGCCCAAGAGGAGCTGGTCAAAGTTCGGTGCCGGGGCAGGGTCTCGGTACGGAGCGGTACCTTTTTCGAAGGATCGGACCTGACGCTTCTCCAACTCATTAAAAATCGTCCTCCGGTGCCAGAACCTACCATGCGCCGTCATCCAGCGGAAGACTGATGTCGCAAGTAAGACAATAACTGATTGGACGATCCATTGTCGGGAGGTTGTGGTAAATGTCGTCTTTAAGCATTCAGACATGATTGGGTGCGTAGGCGTGACTGTAGGACTAGACGAGAGTATGTTCCCGCGGCGAAACTACCATCGCGGGTATTTAAGGCCTGGCCAGTGGGTTTTCGGCGGTGCGAAGCGTTGCAGCGGGTGTGCTTTCTTGTTCCCGTGGATACCCGTGACGCTGAAACCCTGCAAGGGCTAATAGCCGAGTGTGTCCGCCCTGGAACAAGAATAATCACTGACTGTTAGGCTGGCTATCGCAAGCTTGCACATGACGCTGGCTTCACGCACCTCACCTTCAACCACAAGCTGCTTTGTCTGCGTGAACACTGGTGCGCACATCAATACGGTGGAGGGCACCAGGGCCCAAGTCAAAAACTCTGTCTCATCTGGACGGCGCGAGAACCACTATTTCACTAGTCACCTTGCAAAGTTCATGTTTTGGAGAAGACAGAAGGCGCGCGGAAACCAGTCGTTCTTCGCTGCGGCCGCCAAAATCTAGAGCCCCGACGCAGACAGGGCGGGGATTCTGACGGCCTCGGTGACTTCGAGTGATCCGCTGCGCTGAGCCCGTCGCCCGCCTGCGTGCATAAAGACGGCTTAAGCGAGGGACAGATGGACAGCAGAATCGTCCGATCCGACATCCGATCCGACAGTCCGAACGCCGCTCCGAATCACCGCACGCGACAGTTTGAGACACACGCTTCCGACCTTGCATTCGACTCGACGATCCGTTCGGCAACGCCCAGGAGATCCAAGCATTCCAGCGGAGGTCCGCGTTCACAGATCTCTGGTCCCAGATTGACGGTTTTGCTCACACGAGCGAAGTTAGAAGCTCGTTCTCGTTAGCGCGTCCATTCTTTGCTGGGGCCATCTTTTTCGAATAAGTCAGCGGGATTCACGCGTCCTGCTTACCCTCGCCCCTCGCCCTTCCCGTTATCGTGTTCGTCCCCCGAGACCCAGTACGTCATCATGACGTTCGCGATAGCTGTGCTGTCATTGGCTGGACGCTTCCGACAATCCGTCCGCCGTGCGAAACTATCTGGCAGGTTGGACGCACGCCGGATCGCCGACCCGACGTCTGAAGCGACCAAATTTTTCACATCAGGCAGTCGTACTGCCAGATCGGACGTCGGATCGGATGGTTTTTTCGCGCATATGTCTCGCGCTTTATGCGCCAATCGCTTGTCAAGTGCTTGTTACGTCAGTTATAGGTTCTGGTAGCGGTCTAAACGGCCCTTTTTTATTTGTATTTGTATTTATTTGCCATTTGGTTTTGGGGTGGCAGGGACAAAAGGTGCATTAAAACACCTGACTCAGGTCCCGTACCCCATACAGGTTTCAGAGAGGCGCAGCTCTTACAACGAACACAGCATATATACAAATAAAACACAAGAACATAACAAAAACAACAAGAAATATGTACATTTCTAACGCAATGAAATGTCTGCAGAATTGTTTCACAAGACTTTGTACACGCTAGAAAATATATTACTTTCTTTTTTTTAATGTATTTGCAGATCTTGAATTAGTTGCTATATCAAGAATTCGTGGATGCATATATGAAAGTTGTGTTAATTGCTGCTTTAATGTTTGTTCTCCATAATTAGTACGTATTTGGCCTCTATCATATTCCACACATCTCAAGTTGTATTAGGTGTCTCTTAACGGAAATTGAGTAACAAAGGACTCCGTGTTGCTTTGAAGAGAATTGAAGATTACTTTCGCGAAGTTGAAAAATATTAGCTCTTGGATAGTGAATAATTTATACTTCTTAAAATAAATGTACGTGTGATCATTATAACACAAGCATGCAATAAACCGAATTGCTTTTTTTTTTTGAGTACTAAAAGTTTTTCAAGGTTTCTTTTTGATGTCGTTCTCCAAACCAATGAACAGTAATGTAGGTGAGAGTGTACAAGTGCACTGTATAGTCGGCGCTTAAGCCAGGTTGGTAATAAAAGTCTTAGTTTATGTAATATGCCGATTGAACGTGAGAGAGTCAAACATAGTTTAGATGCATGAATTGTCCAGTACAAACTTTCGTGTACCCATACACCCAATAACTTTATGGATTCTGCCTTCTCTAATTTGTTTGATTTAAATTTTTTATCGATTTCATAATTAAGTGTCTTGTTGTTTGCCCTGAAAATAATATATTTGGTTTTAGAAATATGCAATTCAATCTGGTTTGTCACTAGCCACGTGGATAGTTTGTTTAACCAATCATTGATACACTTTCGAGATGTCTGAGGTCATTGTGGGAGAAGAAAACATTGGAGTCGTCTGCAAATAATACCATGTCCGCAAAATGCGAGATATGTACAATATCATTAATATAAACAAGAAACAATAGTGGCCCTAGAATGGATCCTTGTGGGACAGCATATGCGATCTGTTGAATATCAAACTTACCGCCGTCATAGATGGTAAATTGTGAACGAGAGCTCAAGTAACTGCATATTAATTCTAGCGCGTTGCCCCTTACACCATGGGTACTCAGCTTTGTTAACAGTATGTTGTGCTTAATTGAGTCGACTGCTTTTCGAAAGTCAAGAAATATTCCGATAGTATAGTGCTTATTTTCTGTATTGGTTATAATTTCATCTTAAATGTTGAGAAGTGCCATTTCCGTCGATTTATTCCCTTGGAATCCAAACTGCTGTTCGGAAATTATTTTGTGTTTTGTAAAAAAAACTAGTTAGTCGACTATTTATTAGTGGTTCTAATATTTTAAGAAAAGCGGGTAATACATAAATTGGCCTGTAATTATTAAAACGTTTTGTGCACCACCCTTATGTAGAACGCAAACTCGCGCTGCTTTCATTCGGTCTGGGAAACGACCTACTAATAATGACATGTTGCATATATGTGCTAGTGGAGTGGATATTAGTTTAGAAATATGCTTAATTGGTTCCGATTTGAGACCGTCCTCCCCTTCAGCGGTACGTTTTTAAGGCCATTCGTCACTTTAAGTATTTCTTCCTCATCAGTTGGACGTAAGAAAACTGAACTGATGATGTTGTGACATATGTACGAAGTGGCATTTCCGTCATTGGTTGGGGGAGACAAAGGTGCACCTGATTTGAGAAAATGTTCATTAAACATATCTGAGAGCTGCTTTCCTCCATAGCTTGTGCCATTTATTTCAAGCTCAGGCGGAAGCGGATTACTAGGTTTTAAAATTAAATTCCTTACAGTGATTCGAATTTTCTTGGGGGCATCTAGAATGCACGTAAATTTATTAATATGACATTCACGTCGAGCCTTTTTTAAATCCGAGTTCAATTTGTTTCGAATTTTTTTGTAGTTGACCAGGATACTTTTATCTTTTAGCTTGATAAATTTATCGTACAAGGTATCTCGTTCTTTTATTCTTTTATAGAGAGTAGGAGTCACCCATAGTTTTCTTGATTTCTTATGCTTTCTAAGGGGTTTTTAATTGGAAGGCTTGATTATATAAGGGTATAATCTTGTTCAAAAAAAGTTTGTACGATATGTCAGGATCGCTTTCATTAAACACAAAGTCCGAATTAATATTTGACACCAAACTCTAAAATGTATCAAGATTTGTTTTGTTATTGATGGTTCGGTATGTTATAGTGGGAGCGGGCATAATCCTATTTATGAATTTTTGAAAAAAAGCGAAAAGATGGCAGGTGGTCGCTTATGTTCCATGTTAACAACCCCTCCCCCCCCCCCCCCCCCCCGTATTTCATTTTGATCGCAGTTTGTTATGCATAAATCTATTACAGTAGCAGTTTCTATAGTAACTCTCGTAGGTATATCAACAACATTTAAAAACCCGTAACATTCTACAATCTCCATTAATTTTGTAGATGATTGGTTAGAAAAGTTAATATCAATATTGAAATCACCAATTAAAGTCAGCTTTAGACAGGAACACGAAGCATAATCTAATAAATTCTCGACATATTCAAAAACATTTGCTACGCAACCTGATGGTGGACGATAAATAGCAGTTAGAATCATCTGCCCGCATTTAACAGTAAGAGACTCATAGTCGCAGCAGATTAAGGAATATTCAGTGACAACATCGTGCTTAAGGCCGTATCGAATACACAAAGAAACCTCTTCTCTCCTTTTATCTTCTCGGTAAACCCTTTCAACTTTGTATCCCTCAAATGAGACAGCATAATCTTTGCCGGTAAACCAAGTTTCAGTGAACGCTAAAATATCAAAGTTAACATTCAGGTTGAAGGTTCAGGTTCAAGAGATTTCTAATTCATTTTGTTTGTTTCTTAAGCTTCTCGCGGTTAGTGGATAAGAGAATAGTCCCCTTTTATTGAAGGAAGCATTCCCCACGAGGTGATTAAAAGAGGCTGAGTCATAGTAGGAACAAATTGTGGTGGTATCGGTCATCCTGTAAAGTGGTATCTACTATACACGGCTATCTTGTGTCTAGTTTATCTTTTCTAGGTCGCTCTCACTTTCAATTTTGATGGCTAAATCACTTGCCCTCCTTCTAACGGTCACATTTCCATGCTTTTGCCAAGTGTACTCATAGCCATGTTCTTCTACCTTTACCTTTGCCAGCCACAGCAATTTTTTGTTTACCGCCGTTAGATTTTCAAAAAACCGGATGCTGGACAGACGTTCTTGCAAGTTAATATTTTTTTTTATCCATTTTTCTTGAGTTGCTCGCGAGTTAAATCTTATTAGCACCGCGGGAATCTTGCCAAGGCGTGCTGGCAGGCCGGGCAAGCCCTCAATATCACTTTCGGCAAGCTCTGGAAGTTCAAGTTCAGTCGCGAGTGCGTTTACAATTTGCAATAGGTTTTCGTGGTCTTTCAGTGGTAGGTCATGTATCTCAAGAATCTGGCGCCGAGTATACTGCTCCGAGTTGTTAATGCTTTGCCGGAGTCCCCATATGGCCCCCATATTTTGCAAACTGAGCTGTTTTCTGAATGCGACACCTCATGTCTCTGTAAAAAGTTCACAGGAAAGACCCAGCAAAGGTATGTGGTCCCCAACTTGGATATCGAGTGTTATGATTCAAATAAAAATTGTTCTTGCTTATTTCGCGCCTTTGATCTCAAAAAATGCCGCCGTTGCAGTCGTCTCACGGTGCTGTTGCTTGCTCAATCGCCGTCGGAATGTCTCAGCTTCGTCGTCTTTGCCAGCGGCGCGCTGGCGGAGGCGGTTGATCTGACACACTGCGTTCGGCTTTGGCTAGAAGACGGCGTTCATAAAATGGCGTGAGCTGTTGCTGGCTTTACGCGGCGGTACCGTGCGTACTTCCATTCATTCGTTGTTCGTTGCCATGGTGACGGCAAGGAAAGCAGACGAACTTTATGTTGCGGAATAACGCTGCGGCGCAGCGATACTAGGTGCGTTCTAAGGTCCTTCCCGCATGCTTTTCAATGGGCAGAAGGCGAACAAAAGGAGTTCGAAATAGGGACTTAACACTCAATGCTAGATTTCGCCTGCGCCTCAGAATTTGACGAGCCTTGCACGAAAAGCCTGTTTTTAGACCGGAGTTTGGAGATAGTTTTTTTTACAACGACATGGGTCCAAAGTATCAATGCGCCTCTTCTTTTTTACAAAGCTGACGAATTTTGATAATAATACATTGCTATTCGTTACGCATGATCCAACAGCCTCCATGTAAAAGGAAGAAAACAATCGGTGAGCATTTCTCCGCATACGCTCAATGGCCGGTGAGCTTCTTTCCGCATTCGCCGGTTTCGCGGTGAGCTTTTCTGCGGTGAGCTTACCTCCGGTGAGCTTTTCTCCGGTGAGCTTTTCTCCGGGATTCGGGTTTGAGGGTGCACGGGGTTTGCGTGTCGTTGCCCTCTTGAGAAACGGCACGGTTTGTATGAGCGGGAGTAGTGGCGTGTGTCGCTTCGTTTTCCTCGAAGGACTCGTGCCCGGGGGTCTAGCCGATATGGGGTTCCGGGACCTGGCATACGTTTTGTAGAACTTTGAGGGTTGCTGGTGATGTGCGTCCTAGTAGGAAGTTGCGGCAAGCGGCTTGAGAGTCGGTCAGTACAGTGACGTACTCGTCACCAGTGGTGGCCGCCAAAGCAATGGCGAGCTCTTCTGCTGTCTCGATAGACGTAGTGGGGATTGTAGCTGCCGTCAGTTGTTTGCAATAGGCGTCGGTGACGCTCACGGCATGGACTGGTTGTTGGGGGTACGGGGAAGCTTCCGTGTAGAGAGTAAAATAAGAGTCTGGGGAAAGTTCGTATTGACTTTTGAGGCCTCGTATCTGGGCTTCTCGGCGTGCCTTGTTGAAGGTGGGGTGCATGTTTCTTGGGTAGGTGCGAATTTGATGGAATGTCGGATGCCGAGAGGGATGCGTTTCTTCTGCTCGCATTCCGCAGGAGGCGTGTAGCCGAGCCGGCTGAGCGTAGCTCTCCCTTCCGGTGTGAGTTTGAGTCGGGTGAATTGTGAGACTCGGTGGGCTTCTTTTATTTCCTCGCATGTATTATGGACGCTAAACTGTAGGAGTTTTCGTGTGGCCGTCTTTGGGGGTAGTCCCAGTGCGGCCTTGCAGGCTTGGCGTATGGGAACGTTGAGTTTCTCCTCCGCGGATTTCAGGGCCAAGTACGGTGTCCCGTACGTGACTCGGCTTATGAGAATAGCTTGAATAATGCGTAGAGTGTCCGTTTCTTGTAGTCCAAAGTGGCGATAGGAAACTCTACGGATGAGGTGCATGAGTTGGGTGAGTGTGCGCTGCAGGAAGAGGATGGTCTGGACGGCTGAGCCATCTTTTGGTATGTTGAGGCTCAGGATGTGAAGGCGTGGGACGTTGGAGATGCATTGGTTGTCAATGATGAGCTCTGGATCTGGTATGGGGTCTGTGTTTCTTTTGGTATGTTCTCTCGCACAGTCTTAGAAGGGCAGATTTTTCTGGGGCGCACTCGATTTTCCTGGGTTGCAGGTATTTCGGGTCATCTGGATGGCTGCTTGAAGTGCGTCTTGTTGGTCCCCCGGGGATCCGGTGGAGACCTAGAGTGTTAGCTCGTCTGCGTAGATGGCATGATGTAGGTTCGGGATGGCTTGTAGTAGGGGTGGCAAGTCCTTCATGGCGATGTTAAACAGTAGGGGGACACTACTGAACCTCGTGGCGTGCCTGTTGGTATGGTTGTGAACGTGTCGGATCGGAGGTGTCCGATGCCCACTGTTGCCGTGCGGTTGGTGAGGAATGAGGTGAAGTATTTGTTTGTGCGCTCGCCCCAGTTAGTGGATCCGATGTCTTGAAGGATGACCTGGTGCGAAATGTTGTCGAATGCCCCTTTAATGTCTAGGGCCAGGATCGACCGCTCGCTGTGGTTATTCAAGCTGTCCAGCACTTCCTCCTTGAGCTGAAGCAGTATGTCTTGGGTGGACAGATGCGGGCGAAAGCCGTCCATTATGTTGGGGAAGTAGCCTTTGCCCTCAATGTGAGGCGAGAGCCGGTTGTGGACCATCTGTTCGAAATAATAGTTTTTAAACATCCTGAATGCAGTCCGGATGTCTTAAGATGAATTTCGCCCAAAAATAAAACTAATCACAGCAATAGTAGCGAGATGAGGCTTATTTGAGCGTTCCTCAACAGTGGCTGAGAATGTGCCTGAGAGTTACATAACAGCAACTTTTGAGAAACACTCAAATGAGTTCCATGACGTTAATATTGCTCCGATTTTTTTTTCTTTTTTTTTTAGAGAAAAAAGGGGGATGCATTAGGTGATAGGAGGATTGCATTCAGGCTGTTCTATATATTGTTCCTTGCAATGTCTGTAAACGAGAAATGTTGTTTGTCTGATGTGGACGTCCTACAGAAAAAGATGTGCTTGTTTACCGTTCAGACAGAAGTACGTTTACAACATTATAGTGTTTATTGATCAAACCTCAAAGTTGCTTTTAATTTTACACTCAATACATCTAAGAGCCATAAAAAGTGTATGTGGGCTCCACAAAACATTTGATTTTGTTTAACAGCAGCAGAAAAAATTAAAATTGCGTGATTTACGGCGCACACATTAAACGTGTGCGTGTCGTACTTGACTACTGGCGTTACTACAGGCAAAGTAATCAAAACTGCACGAATAAAAATAAAATAGTAAGGTACGTTGTTGGGCTAGTTGGTTCATCTTAGTAAAACATAAAATAGCGCAACAGAAACAAGGACAAGAAGTAAACAGGACAGGCGCTAACTTTCAACTAGTTTTATTCTGGACAATCGAACACATATATACCCACGACAGGCAAAGCAGCACCACGTAAAAGTTGACTAATTTTTCACCCGATCACTCAAAAACTGAAATTCATTACAATGAAGAACAATAGAAGTGTCGCTGGCAAAACGGAGGCATGTGTCAGCGACACTTCTAATGTTCTTCATTGTAATGAATTTCAGTTTTTGAGTGATCGGGTGAAAAATTAGTCAACTTTTACGTGGTGCTGCTTTGCCTGTCGTGGGTATATATGTGTTCGATTTTCCAGAATAAAACTAGTTGAAAGTTAGCGCCTGTCCTGTTTACTTCTTGTCCTTGTTTCTGTTGCGCTATTTTATGTTTTACTAAAAATAAAATACTACACGTTTGGTTAAATGTTTACAAAAAAAAAATGTCGCGACCACGACGGTGTTTGAATGAGAGCCACTTGCGCTCAACAACAAAATAACAAAATTGTGCCTTGAATATGATCGGCCGAAGGCAATGAACTAAATTTATTAAGTTAATGTCTACCATTCGACACAGTTGCGCTTTTATGGCTTCAATCTTGTCAGAAGAGTTTTCAATTATCCTTTCATCAATCTTCTCGGGACGCTCTCTTTGGGTCATACCATCTTCTGAAATAGAATCAATGGATCGCAAATGCGAGGGGGTTGTAGGAATTCATGATGTAATTTAACGCAAATCGTATCACAAGAGCTTTCTCCATTGTGCACGAATCACTCAATGAGACAAGTTATTCTGGATTTACACCGTAAATCAAATCTTCTCAGCCTTCTTGGTATATGTGAGGTAAGTACAAAGGGAGTTTGTGTGGCACTTCCGCCTGTAGTATGAATAAACAAGGAAAATATATTCGCCAAGCATGCGGGGACTTCCAATTACGCAAGTATGCTGAACGCTTGCTGCAGAAACCACTATTCATTTGTCTAAGAAACCACTATCGTTGGTTGTCTAAGCCTATGAACTGTAATTACGATGCCTCGAAGTCTTTTAAAAACAGCTCGGTACTCTGTACTTTCATTCCAAATCAGGCAGGCAAAAATGGATCTAATATATTTTTATTATTAACAAAAACAAGTATTAGAAAAAAAGATTTCAAAAGCATTTTTGAAAAAAAAAATAAAAACGCGAACAGTAACCGCTCATTCACACTGGAAGCGGATCCGCGTTCGCCAAGCGGTTGCACACGCGGTTGTATAAAGATCCAGTACCATTGCACGCGCACTCGATGACGTCAAGTGCGGCTGCAATTGCACTGGATCTTTATACAACCGCGTTCGGAACCGCTTCCCGAACGCGGATCCGCTTCCAGTGTGAATGAGCGGTTAGAATGGCGAGGTGTTTCTTCTTATTGTAATTTATAAAGAATTTAGGTGACTGAGGCGAAAACGACGGCTTGCGACGACCTCACTCAGTTGAAATTGACATCCAAGCATAATCTAAAATACGATGCTCATCCCATTGTTTATCCAGGACCGAGGGTACGCTATGAACGCAGAACACATCCCATGTACCTGCACTCGTCTGCTCTATTCCTTCCCATATCTATTCCATTTTTAGTCCGAGTGCAGCCAGCACTACAATTCAATGAAGCAGCAAATCAAGCAGCTCCAAAAATGAATCGTTACGTCACCCGTCGTCTTTGTGCGTTTTTTATCACCTACTACGCCAATCACGCAAAGAAACAAAAGCGCGGGATCACGCCGCACTCAGTGCCCGTGATTGGTTTAGCCGGCGATTGCAAACTCACAAAGACCATGAGCATCATGACGACCTACTTTCGGTGGCGCCTGTTTGGCTCCGTCAGATCGTAGTGTTGGGTGCGGTGGGACTTTATAGGGAGTTTTAGGCGACCGTTTTTGCACATCCGATATGCGACGATGGGTCCTCCGGTACGAACTTCGCGTGTGTGTGTATTCTACGGTAGCACATACGCCGTTCGTACCGGAGGGCCCATTGTACCACGTAAGATGTGCAAAAACGGTTCTCTGGAACTCTTTAATAGGGTGATTTAGGGATCCGTTTTTGCACATTCGGTACGGTACGATGGGCCGTCTGGCACGAACCGCGCACGTGGGAGTCTCCTGCGGTAGCATATGCGAAGTTCGTACCGGATTGTCTATCGTGCCGTGTCGGATGTGCGAAAACGCTTCCCTAAAACTCCCTAATGTAAAAGGGAGTCTAGGGTAAGATACAGCTGTAGCCGTCACGGTGCTTTGCTATTTGAACACTCAATAGCTCCGTCCGGCTTGGAATAGCTGCCCGCTGTCCTGACCAGTCGTACGATTCATTTCGTTCATAAGGGCGCAGTCACTGAAAGCCGATGACGACAAAAATCACTCTGAATCTGACGTAAAAAAGGAAGTACAGCATCCTGCGCGGCTGGCACTTGGAGCTTAGCACGAGGGTCTGGGCGACCGCGGGCTGAGCGTGGGTCCGTTCGACCACCGCGAACTGCCCGGAGCCCTCCCGGTGCAGGAACGTGCACTCGCGCACGTCCCAGCAGGGCTCGAGGGAGAGGTTGCGGTCGAAGACGCTTCGCCAGGCGGACACCTCAACTAGAACGTCGTTGTACGGGTCGCCCTACAGATCGTTGACGAGTAGCAGGTAGTGGTAGTCTTCGGAGGTCGCCAAGTGGTACAGTGTTCGCCTGCGCGAAACAGGGCCAGGTTCAATAGGGTGCGTCGTCCGCTCGCTGGATCTGGCTACATATATTTGGAAATGGCGCCACGAGTTACATTCGTCACTGGTTCGGTCTCCTTTGCACACGTCTGCCGTTGACTTTGGAAAGTCTATTGGTCTAATGTTTTTCCAAAAATGGCCTATGACTTGTCGTTTCACAGCTTCAAATCCACCACATAAACGCAGATTCAATGCAAGCTTGAGCTTTCTTTCCGCATTTGCCGACTTTTCCGTTTGATCTCCAGCTTAAGAAGAAACTAAATTGTTTTTTTTTTGTTTTTTTATGTGAAAACAAACACTTAGATTGTAGTCTTTTGGCCTCCAGGATCACGAATATGGAGAATATTTTTTTTTTCGGTTTTGTTCTTAGAAGCTCCAGAAAATCGTTTTAAAGTGCGGCTGAAGCCCCTTCAGCTCGGAGCGTGACGTCACATCCAGAGTTTTCGGAATCTCCGCTCTCGCGCATCTTCAGCGCCCATAAATCTATGCACAAGCACTCTTGCTATTTAAAAAAAAGAAGAGGTATAAAAATAATTAAAGGAAGATTCATTGGTGGATCCTAAAGCCTATTTAAAACTATTTATATAAAAATGGTAAAAAACACAGGCGAGCTGGTGAAGAACTTGCATAATAGCAGGGGACACAGAACAATAAAAATAGCGATAAAAAAACCACAGGTTTTAATTTCGTTGTTTTGTCAGTTTTCGATCGTTCTGTGTCTCCGGTTACTACGGAAGTAATTATACCGGGTGTACCCGAGAAGGAGAACACATTTTTTTTTTTTGGTTCGGGTAAATAAACTAAGTATCGCAGAAAGCTCGAACTTGGTAAGAATGTGGCGCTAGCGGCTGGGATTGAATCCGAAAGTTTGAGAACATGACGTCACCTTATTAAAAAAAAATAAGAATAAAACTTATGAGCCGACGTTTAGCTTTGTCGAATCTCGTCAAAACAAGAAATGACACTGTGGGCGTCCTCAGCTTCTATTTCAGTTGAAAAACTTATCAGCAGGAAAGAGAGTAATATCTTCTTTCTTTCTGAGAAGTTGTTCTCATTGAAATAGATGCTACATTTTACCACAACGTCATTTCTTGTTTTAACGATACTACGTTTAGGCGGACGACGGCTTACATAGACATTTCATTTTTCTCAATTATATTTTATTAAGGCAACCTCATGTTTGCAATCTTTCGCGTTCTACCCCAACCACTAGCGTCACATTCTCACAGGGTTTGAGCTTTTTTCGATGCATAGTTTATTTACCACGACCGAAAAACACGATTCTCGTTTTTTGGAAACTCTCTGTACATCATACAGAAGCGCCATTTCCTATGTTGAGACTTATAGGAATAAAAAAAATGTTGTGTCTCTGGTCCGCTCCCGCTTTCGCACCGCAAATTTGTGGGTGTCTTTTACGGAGATCCCTCTACTAATAATCCCGCCCGATCGGTATGCGCTCCGCCCGTCACCCAGGGAGTGACATACAGCAACGAGAAGACAGCGAATGGGTTTGCTATACCTCTCGGTTGCCCGTCGTCAAGAGCCGGTAGTCCGGGCCTCCCGGCCCTTGTCGCCCGTCAGTCAGAGCTCACAGTCGGGGTCCGTGTCCAGGCCTGCGGATCGCCTTTCCCACGCCAGCGCTGCGTAGGCTGTCTGTCCCGGGCTATCAATGCCCGAGTCTCGCTGCGGAACCACCCGGGATCGTCGTAGCCCAGGTCATATGGCCTGGGCTCGCCGTTTCCACCGGTCTTGCTCCAGACCTCGCTGGTGGACCGCTCCGGGGTTCGTTATGGGCCAGGCTAGGCAGCCTGGTTTCGACGTTCCTTGTCCAGCTACCAGCCTCGCTCAGCCCGCACTGTCTCGCGCCAGCTTGTGTCTTCTCCGCCGACCGCCTGTCACGTGCCCTAGCCTCGTCTTTCACCCTCGGCTCCCACAAACTTCAAGCCGATTTAAAGTAAAATGAACTGGATCCTTGAATCAAGTGGAAATTTCTTGTAAATGCCAATCGGAAATTAATGGGAAATAAAGGGAACCACCAATCTGCACAGCCAGTGGAACGGCCCAGGAAAAGCCAGCCGGTACTAAAAGCACCACCGATGCCCGACTGTCCGCCTCCGCTGCTCAGACACGAGTGCGTCTCACAGCGGGTCCGACGGTCACTGTATGGCAACCATGAACCACACAGCCCCGTCGCAGTGATCCAGTGAGGGGGGGATCGGTGGCCGAGTGGTCTAGCGCACACTAGAGCCACTCTATATGGCAGCGTAGCTGCCAGACTAGCGACACGACGCAAAATTATCTAGATGCACGACGCCAGAAGCGCTGATAGTGATCTCCATTTTGGGCCTGGGAGGTTGCCATGGTAACCGTGCTTCTAGCGACGCCGGGCGGCAACCTTTGTAGTCTAGTTGATATCTCCATTCGTTCATTGAAAAGTGGTATAAGACGCTTGGCATCGCGGTACGGCAAGAACCTCTGGAGGAACGGTGCCTGTTTTTTTTCTGCAAAGTGAAACGATTTGCACCCAGGAACTGTCAGGCGACGAGAGCTGCTATGGTATCGTACGTGCACGGACAAGGCGAGGGGTTTTCGGCGCCGCCGGGATGGCGGCCGCTTCGTGGGACGAACGTACCGTCCTAGTACTTTCGGACTTCGCTCCGATGGAACAAAACCCGATTACGCCGGCCGCGACAGGACGATTGGCTCGGAACATGACTGCTGCTCGACTGCCCTATAGTGAGCGAGTATATATGTTTAGTATCATACTTCTTCAATACCCGATCGTCCCTTCAAGATGAGATTTTCTCACCGACTGGTGAGGAGCGACGTCGACGGGATTCAACCGTTCAACCAAGAAGGACGGCATGGTGGGCTTTAGGGAATTGTTGACGCCATCAAAAGAGACGGACGCCGGATATGAGGTGTTCTTGCCGACAGGCCAAATGGTCGTTCGGACGTTTACCGGCATTCAAAAAGTCAATGTTTTTATCTGGTGTAGCACACATGTCCGCGTTAAAGGGGCCACGAAAAAAAACTTCTTCCTTGCCTGTAATCCTCAACTCAGAAGAGAACTGTGAAATCACGCAGTCGTGACATGCTAGGGCACCGGTGCAATGACCCCAAGCTTTCACCGTGCTTTTTAAGCACACCCTAGAACTTGGCATTCGCAAGTAATGATAAGTTCCGCCAGGCCACTCATTCGCCAGAAACGCGAATTCAAATATCCATGAACGAATTGATTGCTGACGAGCGCATACATCCGAGCGACGCAGTGTTCGTGTCCAATGCGTGAGTTGGGGTCGGCTGACGTCATTTTGGCCTTTGTAGGCATTGTAAAGAGGATTTTTAGAACCATACACACATGGTGATAACGTCATAGCCCACTGACATTAAGGAGCACAAAACGGGCCCAGCTACAGAAAATAAATATTACACTCGTAAGAAATAAATACGTCTGTAACTTGTTAATTACAAAGACGAACACACCTCTGAGCATGTAAGTTTAATGGTATGTGTTGATGCATTGTCATATAGCAGGACATTTCATATACGTCACTTGAGCAAACGCCAGCTTTTCACTTGAGAAACAAACCAAAAAACACTGCGATCAAATGCAAGCTATTGCAACGAAAGCAAGTTATATCGAAATCTTCAGAACTGCCAATTCGTAGAATTGGCGATTAGTAAAAAAAGGTTAAAGATCGCAGGAGCTTCCTCGCTAAAAAATGCTGTGATTATTCGGTGACCCAGGGCTGAAACAATTTCCCCAAGGCCCTACACGCGCTGTATACCTTTCGTTGTGATTCTCAGAAATTCAGACTTTCAAAGGAAGCCAGAAAAATGCGAAACTTTTATCCTAAAAGCCATGTGGAGCGCAAGTTCGTCTGCTTCTTTTTGCAGGGGTTGTGGTGACGTTAGAACGCCGAGATCTGAGTGGTTCCGATTGAAGGATAGTGGGTAGACCTAAAAGCAAGCTGCCTTGAGGTCTACCCACTATTCTTTATTCAGAACCAATCAGAGCTCGGCATTCTGACGTCACCACAACCCCTACTAAAAGAAGCATACGAACTTGCTCTGCGCATATCGTAAAGTCGTTGATTAGTATACTTGGGAGTTGTCTGAATATTTATACAGCGTGTACTTGGTCAGCGATTTCAAAGTTGCGACGAGTCAATCGCTGTAGATGAGCAATTTAGCCAATGCAGTATAACCGCTAGCTCCATAGGTCTTTAACGTGCATCACGCGGTAGTGATACACAACCGCAGGCCGGTACGATGCTCATCCAGATCGAAACGGGCAGGGGTGGGAATTGAACCCAGGTTCCCTGGGTGATTAGTACAAAACGTAAACATTGCAGGAGCTTCCTCGCTAAAAGCTTGTGATCATGCAGTTACCTGGGGCAAAAACAAATTCTCCAAGGCCCAACATGCGACGCATAGATTTCGCATCGATTCACAGACACTCCAACGTTCAAATAAAGCTAAGAGAATTCGAAAATTGCATGCTAAATGTCTTATCGATCCTCAAACACATCCGGAAACCCGAGCACCGCTAAGGCGATATTAATTATGCTGTCGCACAGGTGCTAATATATAGAGCGATCTTGCACAGAGAAGGTATGAAGTATCATTCTTTCAGATCTTCACGTTATACCTACGTCAGAAAGCACGAAGAAGCCCTAAATCGTCGGCAAGCTGCGACACATCACGACTCAGCGCGCCGAACAAACTCGCATCCACCAGCTCTGGGCGCTGCCATCTTACCGATGACATCACGGCTCTTGACAGGTCACGCGACGAGTCGTCACTCGGTTGCTACGGAAACCGAGCCAGCTCAGCTCGTTGCTATGGTACCGCGTGTGACCAATCGCGGTGAGAGGCGGCACAGGGAAAAGCGTGGCGCTACTCTGGCAGCTACGCTGCCATATCGAGTGGCTCTAGCGCACACCAGCTCGGAGCACGTGGAGCGAAAGCTCGCGCTGCAGAGCCCAGGGATCCTGGGTTCGAGCCCCACCCCTGCCCGTTTCGATCTGGATGAGCATCGTACCGGCGTGCGGTCGTGTATCACTACTGCGTGGTGCACGTTAAAGACCCCAGGCTAGCGGCTGTACCGCACTGGCTAAATTTCTCATCTACAGCTGGGAGACTCGTCGCCCCTGTGAGGCAGACCAAGTTCTAGGCTGTATAAACACTCACACAACCCAATTTTTTTTTTTTTGATCCAGTGAGCATACAGATTCGAACGAAGTTACCGCGATATCCGTGCTTCGAACGCCGCAGGGCAATGAGTTCAAGGAGAAACTTGGCCCGCGGCATTCCAACCACGGATGCCGCGGTGAGTCGTGTCTGCAGGCTGTTCCTTGCACGATGCATAAGAAGTGTGACCCCTGATTTAACTACTGCGTTAGCATGACCCTTCGGAAACGCCAAGCACGTCCCTTTTTGGGTGACGCTAACGCTGATCCCTTCACACTTTTTATGTTTTGGCTCTCTCTTTTGCTCCTCTTCTTTTTGCTGCCTATTTTTAGTTTTGTTACGAAGTGAGTGTTGGTATTTCCCAAAAGTTATGCTAATGCATTCCCTAAGGACCTACCAAGAAACCTTTCTCTAATCTTTTTCTGGCATAATTCAACCAGCGCTAGTACTTGGTTCACACTCCAATTCGTAGCACAAACCAAGGCATACGCGCTCTGCGCACCTGCAAGTTGAGACTCGCCCCAGCATCCGCGCGCCCATTGGCTTCCGCCCCGTGACATCGTCTACTTCTCCTCCTTTGTCTTTCACTACTCTCCTTTTCTCTACGCGCGCGCTTCCCTTTTCCCTGTTTTGTCCACAGACGAGCGCCGTTATTTTCTCCCTGTCATATGAGTATACTAATGCTGACGCATTAAAAACAAAAAAAAAAAACAAAAAAAAAAAAACGTCACGACCGGTGTCGGTGCGGGGGAATATACGTGGTAGGCTTGAATTTTCACTCGCTGTCCACACAAGCGACACGGGCATGGCGGCCTAAAAAATTTTGGCATGACGTAACGACTGGTCGGAGGGGTTTCGTGCTTTTTCGCGTTTGGTTACATCTTCGGGAAAAAACGAACGGCATATTCAAATTCACGACATAAAAATACTTTAAAATTCACCTCTAACTCGAATTTTTTTATCCAAGAAACTCTTCTAATTTGTTTTAAGAAATCCTGTTGCCAGGCCATAGACTGCGTCAGACACTTACATCGGAAAGGGCTCACGATTGGTGTGATATAGTACCACTCTAGTGAACAAATCGCGAATAATTCAGCAGCATTGACATAGAACCCTTTCAATTCGGGTTCGAGGGCATCCCTGGAAGTTGATTCAAGAAAGCCGCTTCGCCCATAACAACACGCAGTGTCAAAGAGGACGACGAAAATAATCCCTGGAGAAGGAAAACAAGAGAGACAAAGAACAAACATACTCTCCAAACACAGCTAGATGACTTGTGCGGGACCGAAAAAATCCGCCTGGTCCGGGTATCGAACCCGGGACCTATTCATTTCCAGTGGAGCGCTCTACGAACTGACCTAAGCAAGGGTTAGACGTCGGTGGAGCAAACAGGTTTGAGCAGCTGCCATCAGTCTAACACCAAAAAGGGTGAAAGGCTTGCATTTTAAGGTTTTGATTATAATGCAACCAAAGAGGACTTTAACTTTTTATAGACCGAATACTAGCTGTAAGTACAATTTTTGATCCACATAGAACCCAACTCAGCCGTAGGACAAACAACATTTTGGGCTAGAGTCTTGTCAGTCACTGTTCCTCTCACTCTTTCTTCGAAGAACTGCCAATCTGCCGCACTATTCAAGCAATTAGGTTCAACATAACTGTCGAGGGCATTTCTTTTAGGGAAGGATGTGTTCGGTCAAAGGTGCCAGAAAACGAACGCCACCAGCAGTGAAGCCACCATCACCACAGTCCCGGCACAGGACTGCCGACCAATGACACGCTTTCTGCTATAGACAGCATTTCCAAATGGAAGTAATTTTTTTTTATCCGATTTATGTAAGTTTTCAAAAGTTTTTGTCGGCAAAAACAAATCACCCTCCCCTAGCGCCCTTGGACAACGCTTTCGAGGGTGCTTGTGACTTAGGACTGCACATGGCCATTCACACAATTTGTTGGCTGTCGTCAAGGCCTTCAGTGTTGTTCGCAGTCCCCAATATCCCGAAAACAAAGAGGGAGAGGAGGCGACAGCGAGGAGGCGAAGAGGAAAGCCGTGCTGTTTGCGCGGGTAGTGTTAAGACTGTAAACATATGCAAGCGGTCGGCAATGCTCACGTTTTATTAGGAATGTGCACGTCTGTTTTTGCTGTTGTCTTGCAAAGCACAAAGCATTGCCTGTTTAGACAGCGCTGAACCAAGTGATGCGGATGAAGATTCCGTTCCCTTGTAATTTCAGGCATTTCAGCCCGCTCCACTTGAGTTTGTTACAGCTCGTGTGTCGTGTACCTGTGATTGCAGTGACGCAAAGTGAGGTCTTGCGCATAAGTGACCGAACACCCTGACCGGGATTGCAGCCTGCTGCCATTGGTCAGCATGCTTGGGACAAGGACGGGTCCCTCCACCGGTGGAGGTAGTGCCGGCGGTTCGTTGTCTCTGGCAATGTTTAGTAGGACACTAGAAGAGACACCGCCGAAAACTGCAATCGTAACCCTCAAAAAGTGCGAGACTTTGTTGGTTGATTCAGCGATAGTTTGTGCAGGGGTAGGTGATATTATTATCTTTTTCTTTTAGTTTGCTTATTAACATATAGGTCGGTTCCACGAAACGTCTACTTCCTTTCATTAAAGGGAAGCTGAAGCGGTTTTAAATATGAGAAAAAACAGCTGAGCCTAGTTAACGAGACCTCACCCATCACGAATATCATATTCGTTTGGTCATTTTCTGCGCGGATTAACCGGAAAAGCGCCTTCAAAGGAGCGCCGAAGCCACGCCTCTCCGAAGCAGAGGGAAAGGGGAGAGAGGAGGAAGCCCGACAGCCGGCGTCACAAAAGGACCGGTTGGGGGACCCCGCCGCGGATGGCCGCGCTTTCCTCGTAGCTGCTAGTGTCTTTTCGAGCCGTCGTCGTTCTGCCGCTGCATAGCGCTTGCTTTTATCCCTTGAGTGGTCATGCTATTGACTCAATCGCCTGACGTGTTGATTGTTTTCTTGTTTGTTCACGGGTTTACGGAATTCTCGTGGCACCGAACCAAGTGACTCGTGCTGTGTTGCACGATGCCGTACTCCTGTGTAGCCGCCAACTTTCACGAACAGCGCTCGTCGCAATTGTTCTTCCCGCTTACCGTCTTTTCCACTTCGTCACCGAGATTTTAAAGCGGTGGGTGGGTTTGAGCAAGTACACCGTTTTTTGTTCGAAATGTGTTTCGGACGGCGCATATGAAAACTATGTAGGTATGGGTTTGGGTCTGAAGAAGGCTCGCCTGAATCCGACGCTCTGCCGACCATCTTTGAAAGTACAAAGGCAATTCAGCGCATTAAAAGTCACAAGCCAAGAGGAAACGTAACTGGCTAGGAATTGTAGGTCGACTGTTCTAGAAAAAAACTATTACGTTATTAGAATTGTGCAAAGTGCTAGCAAAGCCGCGATCATTTAGCCGAATAGCGGGATTCTATTCGCTCTCTTGTGTTAACCGCCTTATATTAGTGTTTAGTGTTGGTTTCTTATATTGTTGAAGTGACCATATTTTCCAGACCGACTTCGGTCCGGGAAATCTGGGAAACAAAAGACAACAATCTTGGGTAGCCCAAGATTATTTTCTTTTGCTTTTAATTTACTCTTCTACCCAGTCACTTGGGAGAGGAGGGCTCGCTCTAATAAGTATTCATGCAATTCATAATGCGACTTTCACGGTGCAACTTGTTTCAGCATAAACTTTTTTTTTTTTTTTACAGTTGCTGACATTATTTGAGGTCACATAATTTTTAAACGTAAACCTAAATTGTGTTAAATTTTTCTTCCAAAGGTTCATATCCTCTTCAGGAGAGCCTTGTGAAAATACAAAGCATGTGACCTTCTGTTCTGAATTGAGTCCTTTTTTTACAGGTTACGCAGTTTTTTCCGTATAAAGTTTGTGTAATGCAACACTTCTTTGTGCAGTAGAAATGCGATCGGACGATGATAATGCCTGGTGGCGGTGTGATGCAGTCAACAAATCTTGGTAAAAGTATGTGAATGTAGAGGCCCAGGAAGCTTTAACGAATTCGACATAAAATTAAGGGGTGCGGGCACACATCTCCGCTTTAGTTTGCGGCAAACAAACTAAATGCGGGTACTGCTATGACAAGGATGGACCTTTTGCGCAGTTATACGCATAGTGCCCAAGGACATGGCGTTCGCAGAACCCAATCTTATCACCCGTCTCATCTCAGGGGAAGCTCTCCCGTCGCCCGAAGCCGATTATAGTATCCCTTCAAACCACTTCAGCCTTGATGAACAATGCAGACTGCACGCTCACGCGTCCAGCAGCTGGCAAGCACGAAGGCCGATGTGTGCAGAATTCCTGTCCTCTGACGACCGTTTTGGGAAGGGTCACGCTAATCCGGCTTGAGGCGTCCCGTCAATAGCACTCCGTTTATTGTCAGCGTTTTAGGTTACAATAAGTAGCGGTCAGTACGTTCCTGAAGGTAGAAAGCCGGCCATGTCGCTCGCGTCCGCACAAGCGGTTCCTCGTCTCTGCGTTTATTACTGCGGGGAGTCATTTTCCTACACCACAGCGCACTATAGCAAACAACACTCACACCTTACACACGAAAAATAAAGCAAAATTCAAACAAACAGCGTGGTTTGTTTGAATTTTGCTTTATTTTTTGTGTGTAAGGTGTGAGTGTTGTTTGCTATAGTGCGCTGTGGTGTGTGTATTCATGTGCAACTAACTCGCCCAAGCTGCTACGTCATTTTCCTACTTCGCCAAAGGCAGAAACGCGTACTATGTCACGTCGAGGGTCGTCCGGACACATTCCTCTTTCGGATCCACCGAAAGGTTTCGAAAAATCAGAAGCCGAACCCGATTTACAAGAGCAGAAGACCCGGCGCCCGGCTACTTCCGCAAGCGACGGAGCAAACGAGAATCGAGATGGTCCTTTTATGACGCAGTGGCGCGTCACGCGTGGCTAGCCAATGGCGTGCCGCTGCGGCGATCGCTTCTGATTTCTTCGCTTTTTTTCGCGTTTAGGGATTATTTTGGGTAAAATGGTTGTGATATTTGGACTCAGCAGGCACAAACACGTCAGAATCAACCATTAACTCATTTTTTTCGAAAAGCTCTTCAGCTCCCTTTAAGCCGTGTTCTGCCATGTTGATGAGCAGCGTCCGCCACCTTCGGTATTCTATTAACGTGCAAGTATGAATGTCGTTTTGGTGTTGGTGAAGCGTGGCGAACGGCTCCGTTGAGGACAAACTCAGTAAAGCGCGTTCTAAACAGCCCACCAAAACGCCGTCGGGAACAATCCGTGGAACGAAACCCGTTTTCATTTTGCAACTTCCGTAGGCCGGAAAGGGGTGCATGTTTGTGGAATCGCCTGGACGAGCTAGAGAGACAGCCAGCGCACCGGTGACAGGCAAGATCCGTTTTATAACGCTGGGATCTGGTGACGTCACAGCTGATGGCACCTTCCATTAGTCCACGCATCGTCCGTCAATTGCTGATGAGAAAGGCTATTCCCAGGTTAACTCAGCGAAGGGTGCCAGACCTCGGGTCGTAGTTCCGTGGGTGCGTTGATATCTGGCAGGGCCATCCCCGATGTGCGCGTCAGCAAGCAGTAGCTGAACGCAAAAAAGGACGATCTGATTAGGCGTCATGTCTTCGCCGCTGCAGCCAGCCCAACTGAAGTGATGGTTGGAATAGATCCGTTTTATAACGCTGGGATCCGGTGACGTAACAGCTGATGGCACCTTCCATTGGTCCACGCATCGCCCGTCAATTGCTGATGAGAAAAGCGATTCCCAGGATGACTCAGCGAAGAGAGCCAGACCTCGGGTCGTAATTCCGTGAGTGCGTTGATATCTGGCAGGGCCATCCCCGATGTGCAAGTCAGCAAGCAGGAGCTGAACGCAAAAAAAAGGACGATCTGAATAGGCGTCATGTCTCCGCCGCTGCAGCCAGGCAAACTGAAGTGATCGTTGGGATAGATCCCTTTTATAACGCTGGGACCCGGTGACGTCACAGCTGATGGCACCTGCCATTGGTCCACGCATCGTCCGTTAATTGCTGATGAGAAAAGCGATTCCTAAGATGACTCAGCGAAGAGAGCCAGACCTTGGGTCGTAGTTCCGTGGGTGGGTTGATATCTGGCAGGGCCATCCCCGATGTGCGCTTCAGCAAGCGGGAGCTGAACGCAAAAAAGGACGATCTGATTAGGCGCCATGTCTTCGCCGCTGCAGCCAGGCCAACTGAAGTGATGTTTGGGATAGATACGTTTTATAACGCTGGGATCCGGTGACGTCACAGCTGATGGCACCTTCCATTGGTCCACGCATCGTCCGTTAATTGCTGATGAGAAAAGCGATTCCCAGGATGACTCAGCGAAGAGAGCCAGACCTTGGGTCGTAGTTCCGTGGGTGGGTTGATATCTGGCAGGGCCATCCCCGATCTGCGCGTCAGCAAGCAGGAGCTGAACGCAAAAAAGGACGATCTGATTAGGCGCCATATCTTCGCCGCTGCAGCCAGGCCAACTGAAGTGATGTTTGGGATAGATACATTTTATAACGCTGGGACCCGGTGACGTCACAGCTGATGGCACCTTCCATTGGTTCACGCATCGTCCGTTAATTGCTGATGAGAAAAGCGATTCCCAGGATGACTCAGCGAAGAGAGCCAGACCTTGGGTCGTAGTTCCGTGGGTGGGTTGATATCTGGCAGGGCCATCCCCGTTGTGCGCTTCAAGAAGCGGGAGCTGAACGCAAAAAAGGACGATCTGATTAGGCGCTATGTCTTCGCCGCTGCAGCCAAGCCAGCTGAAGTGATGTTTGGGATAGATACGTTTTATAACGCTGGGACCCATGACGTCACAGCTGATGGCACCTTCCATTGGTTCACGCATCGTCCGTTAATTGCTGATGAGAAAAGCGATTCCCAGGATGACTCAGCGAAGAGAGCCAGACCTTGGGTCGTAGTTCCGTGGGTGGATTGATATCTGGCAGGGCCATCCCCGATCTGCGCGTCAGCAAGCAGGAGCTGAACGCAAAAAAAGGACGATCTGAATAGGCGTCATGTCTCCGCCGCTGCAGCCAGGCAAAGTGAAGTGATGGTTGGGATAGATCCCTTTTATAACGCTGGAACCCGGTCACGTCACAGCTGATGGCACCTTCCATTGGTCCACGCATCGTCCGTTAATTGCTGATGAGAAAAGCGATTCCCAGGATGACTCAGCGAAGAGAGACAGACCTTGGGTCGTAGTTCCGTGGGTGGGTTGATATCTGGCAGGGCGATCCCCGATCTGCGCGTCAGCAAGCGGGAGCTGAACGCAAAAAAGGATGATCTGATTAGGCGCCATGTCTCCGCCGCTGCAGCCAGGCAAACTGAAGTGATGGTTGGGATAGATCCCTTTTATAACGCTGGGACCCGGTGACGTCACAGCTGATGGCACCTTCCATTGGTCCACGCATCGTCCGTTAATTGCTGATGAGAAAAGCGATTCTCGAGGATGACTCAGCGAAGAGAGCCAGACCTTGGGTCGTAGTTCCGTGGGTGGGTTGATATCCGGCAGGGCCATCCCCGATCTGCGCGTCAGCAAGCAGGAGCTGAACGCAAAAAAAAGGATGATCTGATTAGGCGCCATGTCTTCCCCGCTGCAGCCAGGCCAACTGAAGTGATGTTTGGGATAGATACGTTTTATAACGCTGGGATCCGGTGACGTCACAGCTGATGGCACCTTCCATTGGTCCACGCATCGTCCGTTAATTGCTGATGACAAAAGCGATTCCCACGATGACTCAGCAAAGAGAGCCAGACCTCGGGTCGTAGTTCCGTGGGTCCGTTGATATCCGGCAGGGCCATCCCCGATCTGCGCGTCAGCAAGCAGGAGCTGAACGCAAAAAAGGACGATTTGATTAGGCGTCATGTCTTCGCCGCTGCAGCCAGGGAAACTGAAGTGATGTTTGGGATAGATCCGTTTTATAACGCTGGGATCCGGTGAGGTCACAGCTCATGGCACCATCCATTGGTCCACGCATCGTCCGTCCATTGCTGATGAGAAAATCGATTGCCAGGATGACTCAGCGGAGAGAGCCAGACCTCGGGTCGTAGTTCCGTGGGTGCGTTGATATCTGGCAGGGCCATTCCCGATCTGCGCGTCAGCAAGCAGGAGCTGAACGCAAAAAAGGACGATCTGAAAAGGCGTCATGTCTCCGCCGCTGCAGCCAGGCCAACTGAAGTGATGTTTGGGATAGATCCGTTATATAACTCTGGGATCCGGTGACGTCACAGCTCATGGCACCTTCCATTGGTCCACGCATCGTCCGTCCATTGCTGATGAAAAAAGCGATTCCCAGGATGACTCAGCGAAGAGAGCCAGACCTCGGGTCGTAGTACCGTGGGTGCGTTGATATCTGGCAGGGCCATCCCCGATCTGCGCGTCAGCAAGCGGGAGCTGAACGCAAAAAAGGACGATCTGATTAGGCGCCATGTCTTCGCCGCTGCAGCCAGGCCAACTGAAGTGATGTTTGGGATAGATACGTTTTATAACGCTGGGATCCGGTGACGTCACAGCTGATGGCACCTTCCATTGGTCCACGCATCGTTCGTTAATTGCTGATGAGAAAAGCGATTCCCAGGATGACTCAGCGAAGAGAGCCAGACCTCGGGTCGTAGTTCCGTGGGTGGGTTGATATCTGGCAGGGCCATCCCCGATCTGCGGGTCAGCAAGCGGGAGCTGAACGCAAAAAAGGACGATCTGATTAGGCGCCATGTCTTTGCCGCTGCAGCCAGGCCAACTGAAGTGATGTTTGGGATAGATACGTTTTATAACGCTAGGATCCGGTGACGTCACAGCTGATGGCACCTTCCATTGGTCCACGCATCGTCCTTTAATTGCTGATGAGAAAGGCGATTGCCAGGATGACTCAGCGAAGAGAGCCAGACCTCGGGTCGTAGTTCCGTGGGTGCGTTGATATCTGGCAGGGCCATCCCCGATCTGCGCGTCAGCAAGGGGGAGCTGAACGCAAAAAAAGACGATCTGATTAGGCTGTAATTATAATGCAATTAAGTGCAAAGGTGCAAGCGAGCTGGACAAGAATGATGAAAATAATCCCTGGAGAAGGGGAACAAGAGGGACAAAGGACTAACATAAATCTCCGTCATGTCTTCGCCGCTGCAGCCAGGCAAATTGAAGTGATGTTTGGGATAGATCCGTTTTATAACGCTGGGATCCGGTGACGTCACAGCTGATGGCACCTTCCATTGGTCCACGCATGGTCCGTCCATTGCTGATGAGAAAAGCGATTCCCAGGATGACTCAGCGAAGAGAGCCAGACCTCGGGTCGTAGTTCCGTGGGTGGGTTGATATCTATACAATACAATACAATACAAAAACCATCTTTATTTACTTTGTTTGCAAATAATACAATATAAAGCCCACGTAAGCCAATGATGGCTTGTGTGTGGGACGCGACAGGAGCCTCTGCATTTTTATTGCACACATAAGTAAAAATAACAAAACATACCAATATTAGTACCTATTACTGCAGTTCCACCTCCTTCTACAGCTTATATTAGTTCGCCTACTTTGATGAGTACATGTGTAAACCCATCGAATCATATTGAATTAACATTTACATACTGTAAAGAGGAATAGAATTCACGACTTACGAGACAATTCTAATAATAGAACACAATAACAACCTTTTATATCCTGCGTTTTCGGGGATACTCATCGGTTATACCTATTACCTTTTAAGAATCTTTTTTTCCTTGTTCAATTATCCACTTTTTTGCTATTTTTTTTTATTCTAGGGGATTTTATTTCAAGTAGCTCATCGGGTAATGTATTATAAAGCTTAGGTATGTAATATTTCCTTGTGGCCTCTCCATATCTTGTTCTTACAAATGGTTCAACAAATTTTTTATTAGGTCTTAATGTCCTTTCTTTTTTATTTTCGCGCCTATATTTATTGTTGAAAAAATGCTTTATTATAATGTCATACTTCATTTGATCTCTGAAACGTAATATTCCTAATTCTTTATGCATATAATCTGACAGATTTGTTTCTTCGCGCCGGTACCCAATATTCCTAACTATCCTTTTTTGAATAGATTCTATCTTTAGTTGTAAATACTTGGCACAGTGCCCGTAAACTGTTATTCCATACTGAAGTACGGATTTACCCAGTGAATCTTATATCATATTAAGTATGGATCGCGGTACTAGTTCTTGGATGTGGTACATATGGGCCATTAATACCCTTAATTTTTTGCAAACCTGGTCTATGTGAATATCCCATTTAACATATTTGTCTATGTGCATACCCAGGTATTTTACATTATCAGCGTATTTTAGCGGGATGCACGAGCAGTTGTCGCAGTTCTCATCATGCATTTTTATTGGAAATTCATTTACGATTTTTTTCTTGGATCTCTAAAGCATATTACTTGCGTTTTAGGAACATTTACAATTATTTGGTTTTTACGGTACCATTGAATAATTTTATGTATATCATCTTGTATAGTCATTGCCGCTACTTCGTAATTTCTATGTGCGTATACAATTACCGTGTCATCTGCAAATTGAAGGAGCTTAGTTTTTAAGCTAACCTGTGCTATCTCGTTAACATATATATTAAAGAGTAGTGGACCGAGGACTGTACCTTGTGGTACTCCTTGTTTTACCTTAATTTCCTTGCTATATTTTGAACCTAAACGTACTACCTGAAATCGATCAGCAAGATAATTCCGAAATAAATCATATGTTTTCCCTCGAATTCCAATACTATATAGTTTATCCATTAATATATCATGATTGATTGTTTCGAAGGCCCTCGTAAAATCTATGAATAAGGCTAGAACATAATTACCGGCATCGATGTTTTCATTTACATAGTCAAAAAAGTCTTCTAGAAGGTCACTGGTTCCTATATGCTCCCTGAATCCATATTGTGTGTTAGTTAGTAGGTTATATTTAGCGATATAGCACCTAAGAACTTTATTAATATATTTTTCCATTATATAGTTTATCACAGAAAGGATACAAACTGGTCTATAATTTAGGAATTTATTTTTCTCACCTTTCTTGTATATAGGCCGAACAACGGATGTTTTAAGCTTTTTTGGAATGATGCCGCTAGAAAATATACGATTGTACAACTGTAATAGGACAGGTTTCATTATAGTGATATGGTATTTAATATCTCTAGCCCTAATTTGATCAAACCCTGTTGCCTTATTAGTCTTTAATTGCTTTACAATTTCAATTAGATCATTGTCATCCATATCGGGGAAAAATATTGAATCATTATTTCTTATTTGATTTGGTTGTCTTTCCGTTGTCGTACAACATAAAGTTTCAATTGACTGCACATATTCTGTATTAAAACTATTTGCTAGCATCCCTAAGTCATGTTCAGGACCGAAGTTTGTTTGAATAGTGTCTTCAATCGTTTTTTTCTTTTTTCGTTGTAACAGTTGGTTTACCAAGGACCAGCATTCTGCTGTATCTTTTGTCTCAGAGAATTTGTTCCAGTAATAATTTATTTTTGTTAATCTTATTAATGCTGTAACTTTATTCCTAATTATTCTGTTATTTTCTTTGTACTTCTTATTATTAGGAAATCTTTTCAGTAGTTGCCAAGCTTTCTTTTTTTCTTTGATCAGGTCGTCAATTTCTTTAGTTATCCATTGATTCTGTTGTTTACGTTTTTTCGTACTGCATCTTTGAGTTGACTGGCAGGGCCATCCCCGATCTGCGCGTCAGCAAGCGGGAGCTGAACGCGAAAAAGGACGATCTGAATAGTCGTCATGTCTCCGCCGCTGGAGCCAGGCAAACTGAAGTGATGTTTGGGATAGATCCGTTTTTTAACGCTGGGATCCGGTGACGTCACAGCTGATGGCACCTTCCATTGGTCCACGCATCGTCCGTCCATTGCTGATGAGAAAAGCGATTCCCAGGATGACTCAGCGAAGAGCGCCGGACCTCGGGTCGTAGTTCCGTGGGTGGGTTGATATCTGGCAGGGCCATTCCCGATCTGCGCGTCAGCAAGCGGGAGCTGAACGCAAAAAAGGACGATCTGAATAGGCGTCATGTCTCCGCCGCTGCAGCCAGGCAAACTGAAGTGATGTTTGGGATAGATCCGTTTTATAACGCTGGGATCCGGTGCCGTCACAGCTGATGGCACCTTCCATTGGTCCACGCATCGTCCGTTCATTGCTGATGAGAAAAGCGATTGCCAGGATGACTCAGCGAAGAGAGCCAGACCTCGGGTCGTAGTTCCGTAGGTCCGTTGATATCCGGCAGGGCCATCCACGATCTGCGCTTCAGCAAGCAGGAGCTGAACGCAAAAATGGACGATCTGATTAGGCGTCATGTCTCCGCCGCTGCAGCCAGGCAAACTGAAGTGATGTTTGGGATAGATACGTTTTATAACGCTGGGATCCGGTGACGTCACAGCTGATGGCACCTTCCATTGGTCCACGCATCGTCCGTTAATTGCTGATGAGAAAAGCGATTCCCAGGATGAGTCAGCGAAGAGAGCCAGACCTCGGGTCGTAGTTCCGTGGGTGGGTTGATATCTGGCAAGGCCATCCCCGATCTGCGCGTCAGCAAGCGGAAGCTGAACGCAAAAAAGGATGATCTGATTAGGCGTCATGTCTTCGCCGCTGCAGCCAGGCCAACTGAAGTGATGTTTGGGATAGATACGTTTTATAACGCTGGGATCCTGTGACGTCACAGCTGATGGCACCTTCCATTGGTCCACGCATCGTCCGTTAATTGCTGATGAGAAAAGCGATTCCCAGGATGACTCAGCGAAGAGAGCCAGACCTCGGGTCGTAGTTCCGTGGGTGCGCTGATATCCGGCAGGGCCATCCCCGATCTGCGCGTCAGCAAGCAGGAGCTGAACGCAAAAAAAGACGATCTGATTAGGCGTCATGTCTTCGCCGCTGCAGCCAGGCAAACTGAAGTGATGTTTGGGATAGATCCGTTTTATAACGCTGGGATCCGGTGACGTCACAGCTTATGGCACCTTCCATTGGTCCACGCATCTTCCGTCCATTGCTGATGAGAAAAGCGATTCCCAGGATGACTCAGCGAAGAGAGCCAGACCTCGGGTCGTAGTTCCGTAGGTCCGTTGATATCCGGCAGGGCCATCCACGATCTGCGCTTCAGCAAGCAGGAGCTGAACGCAAAAATGGACGATCTGATTAGGCGTCATGTCTTCGCCGCTGCAGCCTGGTCAAGTTAGCGGGATATTTGACCTCACGTGGCCCGACGTCACATGACCTTTACTTTATATATATATATGGGTGGTTTCATCTCAAATCGTGCAGGCAAAAAGGGTCGAATTTTTAATTTCGATGAAAAAAATATATGTTATGCCGCCGTTTCTAAAACCGCAGTCGACACAAACCGCAAGTTCGTCGGATTTTTTCTTCTCGACTTATGAATTTTTAAAGAGGCGAAAAGCAGTTTTTTTCACACCCGTCGTGGGTTGGATGTTTCGCTTGATCTCCCGCCATGGATTTTCAGTCCACATTATATTATCTTTTTTGAAGCACTCTGTGGGCACATTTAAAAGGCTACAATACCATGAAATAATTTCAGGCCTTTTGCTTTTTTTCTGTAAAATTGTCAAAAACGCCTCCTCGGTCAATTTTTGACGAACTTTGACAATTAATTACTGGCGATCTACTTGGGTTACACCGATATGTTTTATGTCCACGGAGAGCCCAAAACACGCTCTTTCTATTTATTATAAAATGCTTCGGTTGTATAAAATATCCTTTGCAGTACGTTTACGTTAATATTATGCAAAAACCAAAAAGAACCATTTTTGAAATTGATTTTTTCAAAAAACCCATTTTTTTATTTTTTTTATTTTTTGTTCAAATGTAGATATAATAGTTGTCTACACGAAAATCAAGCCTAAAAAGTATATATTTTGTTTGCATGTTTTATATTTAGGCCTCAATATCGGAAAAAGACGTCTTTGTTTTGCAAGACCTAAGTCAGACATAGCGACCCATTCGTTTCTATGAATTGTGAAAAAGTTTTCTTGAATTTTCTTCTGCATTTTGTAATCAATTATAAACAAATTTTGTGATATTGAATATTTATGTATGTTTTGATTAGAGCGGGAATCACGAGATACATATCTAACCAAATCAGCAGGCCTAGTAGACTTTCAATAACCAAAAGGCACAGACGTTGTATTGTTTCGATTTATAAACCTTTCAAAGTAAACTAGCACGACTAGCTATTAGCTGTCATATTGCCGCGCGCGCAGCTGGCCAAGTAGGCAGCGCGCGCGTGGCCTAACGGTTATCGCGCTTGCCTCTCACGCAGAAGGCCAGGGTTCGATTCCTGGCTGCAGCTACACATTTTTGTTGAGAGTGTAATTTGATGTTCTGGTGAATTCGATAACCGTCTTGTTGATTCGCGGTTAGAATGTTCTACGCGCCTAACCTTCTACGCCGAACGATCCAGAAACCCACGAGGGTACATAAGGGATCCCGCCAGGCGAGCGCAGTCAGTTTTCGCCCCAGCGTTCGACTGTGCTGCTACGCCGACTTCGACGCCCGCGACGCTCTGTTATTATCTTTGTACCCTTTTAGTTTTGGCACAAGTTCGCCACATTAAACGTTTATTTCTTTCTGTTTATTTATTGTTCTTTTGGTTACCACCCGTGACATTTTGGTGGAGGTGCGGGGTATTGCATTCTATGCCCATAAAGCGTACCCCGCCGAAGACATCCCGGCCAAGTGAGGTGCTCAGCCCCGGAAGGCTACCCTTCGCAGAAGACGCCGACGGCCGAGCAAGCCGCCGTACCAAAGTCCAACTCCCGGGATCCGGACCCCTGCTGCAGAAGCCGAAGAAGAACATCCCTACGATGACCACCTCGCCCGTCGTCGTCCTGCCCGTCGCTCCGCGGACGCCTACTCCCTTCCTCGGCGAGACCTACGAGGACGTCGAAGACTGGATCAACCAGTACGAGCGCGTGGCTCGCCACAACGTGTGGAGTGACGAACAGCGCCTGCAGAACCTTTATTTCTCGCTCGAAGGAACTGCAAGGCGCTGGTTTGAAAACCACGAAGCTTCCTTGACTTCGTGGGAGCTTTGCAAGAACGAGCTGACGCGCACGTTCGCCAATCAACACCGAAGAGAGAGGGCCGAAGATTTGCTGCAATCCAGGACCCAGGGCCCCAATGAGAGCGTCACCAGTTTCGTGGAAGACGTCCTGCGCCTGAGCTCCCGCGCCGACCCTCAGGCCAGCGAGGAAAAGAAGCTGCGTATCCTGATGCGCGGCGTGAAGGACGACATTTTCGGTGGGCTCGTACGCAACCCACCGACGACCATTCAAGGATTTGTAACCGAAGCGACGAACATCGAGCGTGCTCTGCAAGCCCGAGCCAGCCACTACAGAGGCTACCCGGCGTCATCGCGGTTCCGCCGTCCGCTTGCGACCTTGGCTCCAGTATCGCAGGCATTCGCGAGATCATTCGCGACGTCGTCCGGGAGGAGCTGCGAAAGCTGCTACCCGCCGCTGACCGACCAGCTTCGCTCTCCATCGCTGAGGTCGTGCGGGAAGAGGTGCAGAAAGCCATTCAACCAGAGGCCCCCATCAGCGCAGCAGCCCCCGAAGAACCCGCGCTAACTTACGCCGCAGTGGCCCGACGGCCACCGCCTCCTCCTCGAGCCTATGTCGCGCCGCCCCGACGTCAGTCTCCTGCGCCGCAGCACGACCGACGCCGCGACGACCAGCTCCAGTACGCCAGCCGGGAGCCCCGTGCACCCCGGAAGACCGACGTGTGGCGAACGCCCGACCGACGCCCTCTGTGCTTCCACTGCGGGGAGGCAGACCACACTTACCGCCGATGCCCATACCGTCGACTCGGGCTACGCGGGTTCCACCCAAACGACCCGCGCCCCCGGTATGGTGAACGCCCTCGGGAGATCGACGAGTACCTGCGACGACCTCAGTCTCCCGAGCCTGCGTCCCGCCGAGAGTTCCGATCGCCCTCGCCACGACGTCCAGCTTCGCCGATGCACCGACCCCGACGTGAAAGCCTGTCGCCCCTCGCTCCACGCCGGGGAAACTGGGCGCGGCAACCCCTGGAGGTGGAGTTGCCGAAGACGACCGACGCCAAGAGCCTCCAAGAACGACGGAGCACTCCCACTCTCCCGACGCTACGCATCACAACGACGCTCCTCCATCGGTGTCCAACAACCTATACGTTGTTATCGACGGCCTCGACGCATCGGCACTCGTGGACACCGGAGCAGACTACTCAGTTTTGAGTGGGAGGCTCTCCCGCCGCCTTCGAAAAGTCACGACGCCGTGGGATGGACCTCAAATACGAACCGCCGGTGGGCACCTCATCACACCAGTCGGGCGATGCACCGCTCGCGTCGAGATCCCCGGTGAGACGTGCCCTGTAAAGTTCGTCGTTCTGCAAGAATGTTCGAGGGACGTTATCCTCGGAATGGACTTCCTCTGCGAGTATGGCGCCGTCATCGACCTCGGAGCAAACAGGTTGAGGCTGCGAAAGCCTGTTTCACCACCGGAGGAACCCAAAGCGACGTCATCTGCGGTCCGAGTCATCGCCAGCCACGTGAACGTACCGCCGCGGTCGAGTGTTTTTGTACCCGTCGGGATCACCGAAGATTTTTGCGGCGAAGTTCTGCTCGAAGGAAGCCTCCAGTTGGTTCTGGGAAGAGGAATAGGCGTCGCAAGAGGAGTTGCTGAACTTCAGGATGGCCGCACTGTGGTCCTCGTCACGAACTTCCGAAATGAAGCGCAACACCTCACAAAAGGTGCAGCCGTGGGCCAGGTCGAGGAACTCCAAAACTCCGCCGCTGTCGCCGCCATTACTGACGAATTCTCGCCACCTCAGCAAGACAGTGCGTCGCCAGCGCAGCTCGACATTGACCCTAAACTCCCGGGCCCGAAACGACGACAGTTGATCAACGTTCTCGCCGAATACCGGGACTGCTTTGCCACGTCATCGAAGGTGCGCCAAACCACCGTTGCGAAGCACCGCATCGTTACCGAGGACGACGCGCGCCCTGTGCATTGATCGCCATACAGAGTCTCCGTTAAAGAAAGGCAGGCGATCCAGGAGCAAGTTCAAGAAATGCTGAACGACGACATAATTCAACCTTCAAGCAGTCCTTGGGCCTCTCCAGTCGTACTGGTTAAGAAGAAAGACGGGACGCTTAGGTTCTGTGTAGACTACCGGCAGCTCAACACGGTTACGAAGAAAGACGTCTACCCACTCCCCCGCATCGACGACACTCTAGACCGGCTGCGCCACTCTCGATATTTCTCATCGATGGACCTGAAGAGCGGCTACTGGCAGATCGAAGTCGACGAAAGGGACCGAGAAAAGACAGCCTTCGTCACGCCGGATGGACTATACGAGTTCAAAGTGATGCCCTTCGGACTGTGCACGGCGCCAGCAACTTTCCAACGTGTCATAGGCACCGTAGTGGCAGGACTGAAGTGGCAGAGCTGTCTCGTCTACCTCGACGACGTCGTCGTGTTTTCCAGCGACTTCGACGAGCACTTGCGACGACTCCGAGCAGTTCTCCAAGCCATAGGGACCGCCGGACTCACCCTGAAGCCGTCAAAGTGTCGGTTCGCTTATGACGAACTGAAGTTCCTCGGCCACGTAGTGAGTAACGAAGGTGTCCGCCCAGACCCCGAGAAGACTCGTGCCGTCGCAGCATTTCCATCGCCAAGAGACAAGAAGGCCGTCCGAAGGTTCCTTGGGCTATGTGCCTACTATCGCCGCTTCGTTTGAGATTTCGCAAGAATTTCCGCACCGCTCACACACCTCACGAAGGACGCCGAGAAGTTCGAATGGGCCGATGAACAGCAGCAGGCATTTGACGAGCTGAAGCGACGACTGCAGACTCCTCCTGTTCTTGGGCATTTCGACCAGGATGCGGAAACCGAGATTCACACGGACGCAAGTAACGCAGGGCTTGGCGCGGTTTTGGTTCAAGTACAAGAAGGCACCGAGCGAGTCATCGCCTACGCAAGTCGGACATTGACCAAGGCGGAGAGAAATTACTCCACGACTGAGAAAGAATGCCTTGCGGTCGTCTGGGCAATCACGAAGTTTCGTCCGTACTTATACGGGAGCCCGTTCCGCGTAGTCACGGACCCCCACTCGCTCTGCTGGCTTGCGAACCTCAAGGACCCGTCAGGACGCCTCGCGCGGTGGAGTCTCCGACTACAAGAGTTCAACATGACCGTCGTCTACAAGTCAGGCCGCAAGCACAGCGACGCCGACAGCCTGTCCAGAGCTCCCGTCGCAACACCTTCCGGCAGCAGCGACGACGATGACGACGAGTGTTTTCTGGGCGCAGTGAACATCGACGACATGGCCCGGCGTCAACGAGACGATCCTGAGCTGCGCGCACTAATAGAGCACCTGGAATGGCGCGGGAGTGCCATGCCACGTGTTTTTTCACGAGCTCTGCCGACCTTCGCCATTAGACAAGGTGTACTCTACAAAGAGAACTTCGGGAACAACAACTCGCCATGGCTGCTGGTAATCCCGACCGACCTTCGGGAGGAGATCTTTCAAGCCTGCCACGACGACCCGACGTCCGGACACCTTGGTTACAGCCGGACCCTGGCACGTATTCGTGAAAAGTATTACTGGCCCAAGCTCCCCAAAACCGTCCACCTGTACACGCGATCTTGTCATGAATGCCAGCGACGAAAGAAACCTCAGACGAGGCCGGCCGGACTCCTGCAGTCAATTCCTCCGCCAACAGCACCCTTCCAGCAGATCGGAATGGATCTACTTGGCCCTTTTCCGCCGTCGAGGTCGGGAAATCGCTGGATCATCGTCGCCACAGATTCTCTCACGCGGTATGCCGAAACGAAAACCCTTCCTTCCGGAACTGCTGTGGAAGTTGCCAAGTTTTTCATTGAATCCATCGTCCTCCGGCACGGCGATCCCGAAGTCCTGATCTCAGACCGTGGATCATCATTCATGGCCCAGCTGACGCAAGAAGTCCTTCGTCTCAGCCACACCAGCCATCGCCGCACCACGGCGTACCACCCGCAGACCAACGGGCTAACGGAGAGACTCAACAAGACCATCGCCGACATGATCTCCATGTACGTCGACGTGGAGCACGAGACATGGGACGAGGTGCTGCCGTACGTCACATTTGCCTACAACACGGCCGTACAAGAGACCACCGGAATGACACCCTTTCAGCTGGTGCATGGGCGCAAGGTAACGACAATGCTGGACGCTATGTTTCCCCACGAAGCTGCTGTCGACGCAAGCGACGACGCCCAGGTGGTTGCCCAAAGGGCAGAAGAAGTCCGTGAGCTCGCCAGACTTAGGATTCAGACTCAACAACGTGTCGACACTGGCCGCTACAACCTTCGTCGTCGGGAAGTCCACTTCCAGCCCGGAGACTGGGTGTGGGTGTGGACACCGATTGCGAAACGTTACTTTGGACCCTACAAAGTGCTTCGTCGACTCGGGGATCTGAACTACGAGGTGATGCCCGACGGAACACGGACTTCATCACGCCGCCCTCCACGACCAGAAGTCGTCCACGTCGTGCGCATGAAGCCGTACTACGCTCGATAGGACAGTGGACCTTACGTATTCCAAATACTCTTTAGTTTACCGTTCTTTTTATTTGCTTTGTTTTGTTTTTGGTGTGCATCGGGACGATGCACTTTTTAAAGGGGGGAGTAATGCCGCGCGCGCAGCTGGCCAAGTAGGCAGCGCGAGCGTGGCCTAACGGTTATCGCGCTTGCCTCTCACGCAGAAGGCCAGGGTTCGATTCCTGGCTGCGGCTACACATTTTTGTTGAGAGTGTAATTTGATGTTCTGGTGAATTCGAGAACCGTCTTGTTGATTCGCGGTTAGAATGTTCTACGCGCCGAACCTTCTACGCCGAACGATCCAGAAACCCACGAGGGTACATAAGGGATCCCGCCAGGCGAGCGCAGTCAGTTTTCGCCCCAGCGTTCGACTGTGCTGCTACGCCGACTTCGACGCCCGCGACGCTCTGTTATTATCTTTGTACCCTTTTAGTTTTGGCACAAGTTCGCCACATTAAACGTTTATTTCTTTCTGTTTATTTATTGTTATTTTGGTTACCACCCGTGACAATATTAGTAAGACAAAGAAAGTCACCACAACGTCGACATATTATATACAATTCTTTACGAAACCAAACACTGGGGCTTGTTCACCGCACATCGCACAGGTCACCAGGGAATCTCCTTTCACTTCCGTAATACACAAAAGTGGTGACACAGAAACGGTCCGAAACACACAGAGAGTTTGTCATGGAGAGGGGTAGGAAATAAAAATAAATAAATAGGAATTAAATTGCCCAACTCCGATCTTAACGAAAATTGCGTTAAGAAAAATAATAAAGTATTTAGGTTCGAGCGGTGGCAAGGCGATAGGTCCACGCCTGGTGGAGAGTCAGACAAAGAAGTCGACGGCACGTAAAGGTAAAACAAAACAAAAAAATCAATAATTTAATAAAGACGGGAAAACTCAGCCGCACATAGCAAGAACAAAAACCAACTCCCCCGGGCATTCCCTAAACGGGACGCAACCAAATGCGTGCGAACACGCTCTCTACATCACCGCCAGGCCGCTCCGCCATGATGAAATAAACCCAACAACTGAACAGTGCTAACAAACAGTTAGTAAAAAAACATTGAAAAAAAAAACAAAAAAAAAAAAAACGTTCAGAAAAAACCGCACCCGAGAAACAAAGTTCAGCGGGGCGAAGAAACACACACGAGTCGGTCCCACGACACTGAAGTCTGGCAGGATGACGGCGTCCACATGATGCTCGAATCGGTTCCTCCCTCTATTACGCGCATCCACGACGGCTGTGCGGAACAGTGGCTGTACGAAAGAAAGTGAAGAATAGATTCCAGCAGGCGATGCGCGAGAAGGTAACCGAGACTATGCTTCAAGCTTCACATCGGGAGAGGAGCTTTCGAGGTAGTTTCTGCAGTTACTCAAACTTTCTCTTTCCCCTTCCCTTTTTCAATAGAACACGTCAGCCGGCGCTAACGTTTCATCTCGGGAGAAGCCCACTCTTTACAAATGGTTATAGTTGACAAGGAGGCTGACTTCGACCCAACTAGTCTCCGGGCAGAATACAAACACAAGCATATTTACCAACACGCTCGTTTTAATGTCAGTCTCCAGGCTTTGCTGTTTCCAAAAGAGATAACCCTTTATAAGGACAGAACGAGCGGGTTGGTGGGGATAAATAAACTTAAACACTCCCTTCTCGTTTTCTTCCTCAAGTTTAATAGATAACCCTTCGGTGCTATCGGATCTCCCCGGAGAGAGAGAGAGAGAGCACGGCCGTTTCAAGGTAAGGATAGGGCGCTCGAAGCTAGGGCAAACAGGCGGTATCGTTTCACGCATGCACGGATGGCTGGTTTCAAATTTCCCCACATCCCTAAAGAAACCGGCCCATCTTCGTGTGTGCGTCTGCGGGATTTCTGTCCCGCGCCGCCGGTTTTAGCGCGCACGCGGCGTTGTTTTGGCTGGCACAACAGTTGTTGACCGTCGACATTGTAAGGCCGTGGTGTCCTCATCCTTTCAGGCAACGATTCCTTTGCTTTCCCTTGTGCAATACTCTGACAGACTCCTCCTGGGTGGCCGTCACTGTTCGCCGCGTCAACGAAACAATCGTACCATTTCACTCCTCGTGACACAGGGTGCGCTGCTCGCTTTAGTGTCACGGGCCGTCCCATCTACCACAACGAGAGCGAAAGGTCCTGGTCATCTGCTGGCTCCGAAAGGGCGGGAGGTTCATGCAGGCCAATGAGGGCCCCGAATCAATAAGACGTCTGCCGACTCCTACACGTTAAAAATTTACGACACCTGCTGGTCTGTTAAGAAGTGTTGCTTTCTCTTTTTGGAACTCCTCCGATGTAGCTTGCCGCCTGTAATAAAATTTAAATAATCAATAAATATATCAGGGTGGAAATACTGTATTTCAGTTTTATGTGGGAACGTTGAAAAAAAGAAAAAACTATTTCCAAGCTTGTGAAGACGCGCAATTCGCAAGTCCATTTCGAGCCGTAAAAACACGTTTTTGTACAATATTGATGCTTAAATGTAGAATATAGAAACAAAATATACACTTTCTAGGCTTGATTTTCGTGTAGAGAACTATCATATCTACATTTGAACAAAAAATAAAAAAAAATAAAGAATGGGTTTTGAGAAAATCAATTTCAAATATGGTACTTTTTGTTTTTTGCATAATATTAACGTAAACGTACCGCAAAGGATATTTTTTACAGCCAAGGCATTTTATAATAAATAGAAAGAGCGTGTTTTGGGCTCTCCGTGGACATAAAAAATATTGGTGTAACCCAAGTAGATCGCCAGTAATTAATTGTCAAAGTTCGTCAACAATTGACCGAGGAGGCGTATTTGACATTTTTACAGAAAAAAATCAAAAGGCCTAAAATTATTTCATGGTATTGTAGCCTTTTAAATGTGCCCACAGAGTGCTTCAAAAAAGATAATATAATGTGGACTGAAAATCCATGGCGGGAGATCAAGCGAAACATCCGACCCACGACGGGTGTGAAAAACACTGCTTTTCGCCGCGGCCTCTTTAAAAATTCATAAGTCGAGAAGAAAAAATCCGACGAACTTGCGGTTTGTGCCGACTGCGGTTTTAGAAACGGCGGCATAACATATATTTTTTTCATCGAAATTAAAAATTCGACCGTTTTTGCCTGCACGATTTGAGATGAAACCACCCACATATATATATATATATATATATATATATATATATATATATATATATATATATATATGTGAAGTAAGGTAAATATAAAAAAATGGCCCGGGAAAAGTTAATAAGTGAAAGATGCGTACTGGCGGAGTTACTAGTTCGAAGTTTATTACGACGTTTCTAGCGGGGACCGCTCTTCATCAGGAAACGAGTGTACTGCCCGTGAATGTTTACATATCCCTAAGAAGAAATTGGAGGGGGTAAAGAGCATATGGAAATGGAAACAACGTTGCCAAATTAGATAATAGTTCACACAGAAAAGGAAAGAAACCAAAACTTGCAAATGCAAAAAAAAAAAAAAAAAGGTTGGCGGAGAGATTATTTACTCCCGCACAAGAAAAGCGAAAAAAAAGGTGAGATGTATTGAAGCAAAAGAAGAAAAAACACACACTCAAAAAAATCGGTGTGTCCGAATGTTCTTCGTTGGGAAGGGGTGGCTCGTCTTCAATGCAGATATAGGTCACATGTGACCACCGACTCGCCCAAATCCCGAGACATTCGTCTGTGCTAAAAGATCGAAGTTTGGGGTGGATTAAAACTTTGGGGGATTTTTCCTCGAATAAGCAGTGGTACGATGTAACAGTCGATGCCTGCCTGAGATTAACCGCTTTAGCCGCATTTATTCGTTTTGGAGGTTCTCTTCGTACTTAAACATATTAGGATGTGGTCGAAATATTGATTGTTATATTTGAAGATCTCGTAGTGTTTTCAGCGTGTGCATCTCGAGAAGCTCAAGGACGGAAAGGATCCGCTGTCCAACACGCCAGCTGCAAACCGAAACAGCCTAAAAACGCCAGAAAGCCAAGATGGAGTGGTGGAGAGGTTAGCACACCCGACCGGACATTGGGAGGCCCAGAGTTCAAATCCTGGCTCCGCCAATTTTCGGCTTTCGGCGTGTTCGTGAAAACTTTGATTCTTTGATTCATTGGATTAAGTACGGTTTATTCATCTGCCCATATTTGTTTATATCCTCCTCGGAGACCACGTACGATGGTGTGAAGTGCCCATGTTGTATATTCAATAACGTGGCTCTTGATTCTCACAGATGATGATGATACCGTGTCTCTAAAGCTCATAAACAAAGAATACTACATGTACACGGGGCGAGACAAACAGTGGGAGGATTTCTGGAGCACAAACGAGCATGTACCACGTGACACTAAGCGTCGTACCGCGCTCCACGCGGCGGCGTGTGTTTCCAGAACACCTCCGATTGATACATTTCGTTTCTTGTGCATTTAATAAGACAGGTAGGAAACGCCAGAAAGTCAAGGTGGAGTGGTGTAGAGGTTAGCACACCCGACCGGACATTGGGAGGCCCAGAGCTCAAATCCTGGCTCCGCCAATTTTCGGCTTTCGGCGTGTTCGTGAAAACTTTGATTCTTTGATTCATTGGATTAAGTACGGTTCATTCATCTGCACATATTTGTTTATATCCCCCTCGGAGACCACGTACGATGGTGTGAAGTGCCCGTGTTGTATATTGAATAACGTGACTCTTGATTCTCGCAGATGATGATGATACCGTGTCTCTAAGGCTCATAAACAAAGAATACTACATGTACACGGGGCGAGACAAACAGTGGGAGGATTTCTGGAGCACAAACGAGCACGTACCACGTGACACTAAGCGTCGTACCGCGTTCCACGCGGTGGCGCGTGTTTCCAGAACACCTCCGATTGATACATTTCGTTTCTTGTGCTTTAATAAGACAGGTAGGAAACGCCAGAAAGCCAAGGTGGAGTGGTGTAGGAGAAAGAAGAAGACGCCGTTTTCGAACGGACGTATTTTCATGTTCTCCAGTAAAAATCAACAATCGGCCTCAGGCCGAGGAAACCCTTCTACTTCAGGTCTAACCGTTAATAACGACATTCAAAGGATGTACCCGGACAACTCAACGACAGTACCCGTAGGCCCAGGGGACGCCCGGGCGCAAGCGGCAAGCCAAGATGAGTACAGGATTCTCCTTCCTCGTTTCCCACCGGGAGCTTTATGCCTCAACTCCGTCTTTCTCCATGCTGACCTTACAGGCCGGCCCTACCGTGCGATAGACTTTCGCGATGGTCTGAAAGATGTAATCGATTTGAGTGAAGTGCTGTCCCTGGGCAGTTTCAGATGAGCCATTTTTGGATGGCGACGCTCGCAAGCCCCGCAGCCGCGGAAAGGCTGAAAGCGGTGAAAGAACTGAACGTGGAAGGAAAGAAATGTCTCATAATAGATCCGAATTCTAAAGATGTAAAGATCAAGCTTCTCTGGCTGCCACTGTATTTAGAAGATAAGAAGATCACTGAGGCGTTGGCGCCCTGTGGAACTGTGCGGAGCGTGACGCGAGAAAAGTGGCGAGTTCCAGGGATGGAGAACATGGGAACAATGAACAGAGAAGTCTGTCTGACTTTACACGACACAGTGACAACGGAAAACGTGCCTCATCTGCTCAAAGTCGACGGTTCCCAGTGTCTTGTGGTCATGACCGGACGGCCACCCTTGTGTCTACGATGCAAAAAGGTCGGCCACATCCGTAGACAGTGTCGTACTCCAAAGTGTGAACGTTGCAACAGATTTGGTCATGAAAGTGACGAGTGCTACTCTAGCTATGCAACAGTGCTACGAGGTCCTTTCATCGAACAAGACGCCCATTCGGAACTATTGATTGACATCACCGAAGTGGTAGACGCTAGCGGTGAGGTTCTTTCCTCACAAGAGAGGCCTAAAGACCCCGTGCCTCCGAGTTTTGACGACAGCAAAGCCACAACTGACAAAAGACTTTCTGAGAGTCAATCCAGCGCGACCACGCAAGCAGTTGTAACAGCTTGCCAGGAGACCAATCAGGAAGACACCCAGGAAACGTCGAAAGCACCTGGGCAGATAGCAGATACAACAGAAGACCACAAGTCATCGGATTGCAAAGAGGAGCCCCCAACCGAAATGGACACAACAGTCAGCACTAAGGACGCTAATGACAGCAAGCGAAAAAAAGAGGTGCCGCCTGGCACAGTCGCGAGTAAGCGAAAGTCCACCCTTTCACGCTAGACATTCATGTATAAGCAAAACCTTCCCCCTCCCTTCTTTCTCCTCCTCCCACTCAACTTCACCTTCCCCTAGTAGATGGCCCTCGTTTTGCGACTTTAAATGTAGGGGGTTTTAATTCTAGTAAAAACAGTATCATTTAAAACGCTTAATTGAAGATAAAGAAGTCGATTTTCTGGCTATCCAGGAAACAAAGCTTTCGACTGATGAACAGGTAGAAAGTGCCTTACGATATCTTCTGCAAGACTACGAAGTATGCGTGAGCCATGCTGTTGGTCTGTCTGGTGGCTGTTTATTGTTCATCAGAAAGTCCTTTCACCTGTCTGAATTAATGGTCACAACAGACCTTTGTGGCCGCTTCATTTTGTGCGATTTTCGAGTTTTTGACACAAGGTGGAGAGTCATATGTGTTTATGCGCCAAATGACGTTGCTAACAGAGTAACGTTTTTTCACCATCTCCGGCCTTATTTAATTTGTGACAGGATGTTGGTAGTTCTAGGAGATATCAACTATGTTTGCGATGAAGCAGACAGAGCTCCAACTAAAGCGCGAATTGACAAGAGCGCAAGGCTGCTGCTAAATTTAGTTGATGAAAGCAATCTTTTCGATGCTGCTACAGTTCAGCTTGACGGAAAACAGCTTCCATACACACATTTTCAAAATTCATCTCACGCAAGGCTAAATAGAATTTACTGCTCTACAGAACTGATTGAAAATTTAAATGGTTACTCGGTAGACCAAGTCTTTTTTACAGATCACTGCATGGTATCACTAACTGTTGGTCATAAACGGAGAAATAAAAATACAAACTGGAAGCTATGGAAGCTTAATAACCAACTGCTAAAAGATGAAAAGTTTCTGGCTAGTACGACCGATCAGCTTCAGCAGATAGGACACACAACTGAGCATATATTTGTTAAATGGGAGCGTTTCAAGCAAGAACTCAAACAGCTGGCAATTGAGAGAGGTAGTATTATAAAATTTCAGAAGTCTGAGGCAGAAAAAACGCTGCAGCATAATTTACGCGTCTTGGTTGAGCTCGAATGCAAATATCCTGGGCAAGGTTTAGAAGATATAACTCGCATAAAAGCTGAATTAGATCAATTTTATCACGAACGTTACCAGGGCGCGGTTGTGCGCACGCGTGCTGAAAAATATTTCTTGGGAGAACAGCCAACAAAAAAGGCAATGGAGGAGGAAAAAAGGTACGCGATGTCGAAAGAAATACATGAAATAGAACAAAATAGCGTGCTTATCCAAGATAAAGAGATTATAGCGAATGCGTTTTGTGAACATTACAAGGAGGTCTTTGGCAATAATGCAACATCGAAAGATAATGAATATCTGAAAGAACTGGTATCTCTACTGCCCCAGTTAGATCAACAGTGCACAAAAGAGCTGGAGGAACCTTTCAGCATCACTGAAATAGAAAAGGCCGTAGATGCCCTTCCAAATAAAAAAAAACCAGGTCCAGATGGCATTACTGCAGAATTTTATAAATTGCGTAACAATATCTTATGTCCCATCTTACTAGGTATTTTTCAAGAGGCCTATGAAACTAATTCTCTTCCACCTTCATTTCTGCGTACACATACTATTCTCATTCCAAAGACTGATGACAAGCAGAAACTCTTGCATGTAACCGGCTATAGACCAATCACGTTATGCAATGTAGATTACAAAATATTCGCGAAATTGTTAACAAATAGATTACAACGTGTCATTTGCGAACTAGTTGGGAATCACCAGACATGTGGCATTCGTGGTAGAGCCATCCAGACAAATGTTCACGAAAAGGCAAACAGCGCGCAGAAAACGGGGACTAAAGGAAGTGCAGACAGGACAAGCGCTGACTCTCAACTGAAATTTAATCACAAGGAAACAAAACAAAGAAAACAGCAACTCCGCCCACGTCACATGACAAATTCACCACGTGTCCAAAAAAACATATCTTTGCTACTCAGGCCCAGTGACGTTTGGCTTACGCAGTTTGCGCCGGCTTTGATGATTGCATGCGCCTCTAAAATTTCTCTATTCACTCTTTCCCTACCATTGCCAATGATACTAGTCTTACTGAAGATGGGTTTGCACCCACGACTATGACAATGCAATGGCAAATGCCCCCCTAAAGCTCCAACCACAGATCGCAACGACAGGTCATGCTCCCGCAATCTGTGATTAACACATCTGCCCGTCTGCCCGACGTAGGCTTTCCCGCACGTTAGTGGAATCGTGTAAACAACTCCCACCTTGCAAATAACATATTGATGCTCATGCTTCACCGAGCAGGCGGGGCCTTTGTCCTTCTTATCGGCAACTCTCGCGCATAATTGTGACAGCTTACACGGAGCGGAAAACACCAATGGTACATCGTACCTCAAGGCAACTTTTTTCAAGTTGTGTGAAATTTTATGGAGATACGGTATTACGAGCGGTCTCTTATTTGGCCTTTCAGTCCGGGGACGGGGTTCTCCCTTGAGTTTCTTCAACAAACCCTCCGCAACGCTCAATAAAACCGAAGTTGGGAAACCTGCCACGGTCAGTCTCTCAACCTGCCGGGAGAAACTATCGTGAACGATATGATGACATGACTTCTCGAGTGCAGCTTGTAGGCAAGACGAGGCAATGCTTCTCTTGACCAGCTTAGAGTGCGATGAATCATATGGAAGAAGACCCTTCTTCGAGCGTGGGTGACAAGTCCAGCAAACGTGTTTAGCAATGAATTCTAATCTCAAATCCAAAAATTGCAGGTAAGCCCCATCCTGAAGTTCGTGAGTGAAAGTGAGCCCCTCCGAATGGCGTGCGAAAACTTCTAAAACAGACCTCACGACATCTACCTCACATATGCCCTCCAGACTAAAAAACAAAACCAAAAAGTCATCCACGTAACGAAACACTTTACAAACACGCTCGTCATTCAGTTTTTCCGAAATGGCCCTATCGCACTTGGCTAAAAAAATATCACAAAGCACAGGTGCCACAGACGAACCGATACAAATTCCTTTTTTCTGAACGTAAAGCTTACCGTTAAATTGGATAAAAGTTGACTCCAGATAAAACTTAAGTAGCTCTAAAAACCCATCAGTACACACACCGCTAGCGTTCTGGAAGCCAATCTCGCCATTTCTTTCAATAGATTCACGAACCGCGACAAACAGAGCGCAATGAGGGATGGAATAAAAAAGATCCTCAGCATCTATGGAAAAGCCCCCCACATCTGTTGAAGAAACTCAAGGGAGAACCCCGTCCCCGGACTGAAAGGCCAAATAAGAGACCGCTCGTAATACCGTATCTCCATAAAATTTCACACAACTTGAAAAAAGTTGCCTTGAGGTACGATGTACCATTGGTGTTTTCCGCTCCGTGTAAGCTGTCGCAATTATGCGCGAGAGTTGCCGATAAGAAGGACAAAGGCCCCGCCTGCTCGGTGAAGCATGAGCATCAATATGTTATTTGCAAGGTGGGAGTTGTTTACACGATTCCACTAACGTGCGGGAAAGCCTACGTCGGGCAGACGGGCAGATGTGTTAATCACAGATTGCGGGAGCATGACTTGTCGTTGCGATCTGTGGTTGGAGCTGTAGGGGGGCATTTGCCATTGCATTGTCATAGTTGTGGGTGCAAACCTATCTTCAGTAAGACTAGTATCATTGGCAATGGTAGGGAAAGAGTGAATAGAGAAATTTTAGAGGCGCATGCAATCATCAAAGCCGGCGCGAACTGCGTAAGCCAAACGTCACTGGGCCTGAGTAGCAAAGAGATGTTTTTTTTGGACACGTGGTGAATTTGTCATGTGACGTGGGCGGAGTTGCTGTTTTCTTTGTTTTGTTTCCTTGTTATTAAATTTCAGTTGAGAGTCAGCGCTTGTCCTGTCTGCACTTCCTCTAGTCCCCGTTTTCTGCGCGCTGTTTGCCTTTTCGTCAGTATGAACCAACTAACCCACATCGCCACCCTTATTCAAATGTTCACATTGCGAGGAGTGTATTGGAATGTGTAACCGACAGCAGTAGTCAAGTTGCAGTACTTCAGATTGATCTCGCGAAAGCATTTGACCGTGTTTGTCATAACGTGCTTTTTACAATTCTTTCATATGTTGGCGTTGGAAATATGATATTTCAAGGTGTTAAAATGTCTTACAGTAACTGCTACACGAGCTTAGTCATAAACAATAACGTCACACCGAACATTCCAGTCCGTTCTTCGGTTCGGCAAGGCTGTCCTTTGTCCCCCTTGCTTTTTACATTATACCTTGAACCCTTGTGCCAAAGTATAAAGAGAAGTGAGCAAGTACAGGGCTACATTTTGTGCAAAACAGAAATTAAAGTCCAGGCTTACGCAGATGATGTAGCCTACTTCTGCAAGGACAAGAAAAGCGTGACCCACGCTATAGAGCTCACACGCCGCTTTTGCGAAGCTACTGGAGCCTCACTAAATATCGAAAAGTGCAGAGGAGTCTGGCATGGTGCTTGGGCCACAAACCAGAGCAATATGAAGGCATTCAGTGGAATGGCACTCCTTGCAATTACCTGGGAGTGCCCTTGAGACACTTCAAGAACAGCACATTCTATTGGTCTCAAGTTGCGACTGCCATAGAAAGGAGAGCCAAGAGTTGGTCTTACAGGAATTTGTCAATCTTTGCACGATCGACAGTTTGTAACGTATTTCTAGCGGCGAAGCTCTGGTATGTCCTGCAGGTCCTTCACTGTGCACGGACTAATATTCAAAAGTTGCACAGAGTGCCGTTTTCGTTTGGAAGTCCTCTTGGGAACCAATGCGCCGCGACAACTTGTTTCGTCGTGTGTTTGACGGTGGACTTGGCCTGCCTCATTAATTCATACGCCAATTGGTTTCACGATTTTGTTTCTTAGAGACCAAGAACATCCCTTCCTTCGAGAAGTCATACAAAATAGACTGGCATCTTCTCTTTCAGATTTTATTGTATCTTCCGCCGGAAGCCCAACATGTGTGCTGATAGGGTACCTGAAAGAAGTAGTTGATGCCTTTAAATTTTTGTGTGTAAGATTTTCAAGAGATTATCTAACGACTATAACTCGAAAGAAGTTAACAAGAGACCTATTAGGTGTCATCTTTCCGGCGCCAATGTATCGCATTATGTTTGATAATAACCCCGGTCAAGATGTACTACGTCGGGTAAAGAAAATTTGCATTCCCGCTGCGGCTAAAACCTTTTTTTTAAACTGCATTGCTCCGTATTGCTTACCAAAGTGTGGTTACAAGAAAAGGGACTATTCTTACCATGTTCAGAAAACTGTACCCTGTGTAAAACACCTGAAACAGTAGAGCACGCTTTTATCCACTGCTGGGATGCAGTGTTCTTTTGGCATGTTTTGCAGCGCACTCTAAAGAAAGACATTGATATTACAAGTTACACGATTCGTTTCTTACCTGTTTCACCTGGGGATACCTTTCCTTATGACTTTGTTATTCTTCTGTCTTTGTACAGCATGTTGAAATCCCGTCTTGATGTTAGAAACGAAAACGTCCACCCAAAAACTGTACGCTTGCATTTCATCGACCTTGTAATCCGTGTCAAAAGTGTGTAAGATACCCTGTCAGACGCACCCGACTGGCTACCATTGTTAACTAACCTGCGAGACATCAAAGAGTTTCGAAGTATGAGTGAACAGTGCACAAATTGAACGTTAAATAGGCACTTTGGTTTTGCCGTATTTTTTCCATGCAATAAAAAAAAAAAAAAAAAAAAAAAAAAAGGTGGAGTGGTGTAGAGGTTAGCACACCGGACCGGACATTGGGAGGCCCAGAGTTCAAATCCTGGCTCCGCCAATTTTTGGCTTTTGGCGTGTTCGTGAAAACTTTGATTCTTTGGTTCATTGGATTAAGTACGGATCATTCATCTGCACATATTTGTTTATATCCTCCTCGGAGACCACGTACGATGCTGTGAAGTGCCCGTGTTGTATATATATATATATATATATATATATATATATATATATATATATATATATATATATATATATATATATATATATATATATAACGGGCATTTTGGCGGGTGACCGAGGGCGTGGGTATATAACTGAGAAGAAAAAACCCTTAGTGAAAACAGCAACAACGGACGATTTATTCTTCGACAATTCGGCGGCCGAAGCGTCGAAGAAAAATCGTCCATTGTTGCTGTTTTCACTCAGGGTTTTTTCTTCTCAGTTATATATATATCCCCGCAGGGGGCACCTGCGAAAGCAGGTGTTTGGAGAGTGGTGTCTGCACGGACCCCGAGCCCCGCAGGGGGCGCCTGCACCTTAGGTGCTAGGTGCTTGGTGAGTAGCGTCACCATGGACCCCAGCCACGTGGGCCACCATACCCGCACCCAGGGGCTCCTACTTTAGTAGGTGCTTTGTGAGTGGCGTCACTACGAACCCCGAGCCATGAGGGTTCGCCCACCCACGTCTGGCTGTGCGTGGCGTACCCGTGTCCGGGGAAAAGGGGAACCTGGGGGTTGAGCTGAGCCCGGGGTACGTTTGGACCCTTCGGGGTTCGCCCGCTGGGCGAGGCAATACACTGCTTCGACCCCTGCTTCTCGTAGACGGGTGTCCTGGCTTGGCCCGACCAGGATGATTCAGTCAGTCGCCTCTTCTATCCTCTCCTTCCTTCTTTCACTTTTTCTCCAACCTCTTTCTCTTTTCTTCTCCACTCTCTTCCTTCCTTTTTCGTCTTCTTAGGCGGCAAGGGCTAACCTTGAGTGGAAACAGGTCCTGTCCCTGCAACCACACTAGGGTATAGTTCACGGGCAGCACTGGTAGCGTAATTGAGTCAGCCAAGCGCTTCTTGCTATGGCACATTACCTACCCCCTTGTCGGGCTCCGTGGTGGGCGGTGCACCCGGGCACTGAAACCCATCTTTATGGGTTCCAGGCAAAAACCTACTGATCGGGCCCTGAAAAGGGTCCGCACCGAAGCAAAAGACATTCCCGCAAAACGTGTTGAATTTCTAAAATTCCCGAAGTTTCTGGTACTACACTCAGAAGACGAAAAACCACTTGCAAAGTTATCCCCTTTTCTTGTATCAAAACTTCTTGAAGGTATAATTGGAATGAATTGTAATGCCAAAAAGATGGCATCGAGTGACCTTCTTGTTGAAATTAATACAAAACAACAAAGTGAACCTCTCCTAGCTTTGAACGCCGTCGCAGACTACAAAGTTAGCGTAACGCCTTATCGCAAGCTAAACACGGTACAGGGAGTCATCTCTGAGGATGACTTGCTTGAAACATCCGAGGCAGAAATCGTTGAGGGCCTTTCTGGTCAAGGGGTTGTAGCTGCGCGCCGCATAACCATCCGCCGAGATGGTGTTGAAAGGAAAACCAAACACGTCATCCTGACCTTCGACTCGACCACACTACCTGAAACTCTGAAGGCAGGATATCTACAGTGCCGTGTACGGCCATTTGTGCCGAACCCTCAGAGATGCTTCAAGTGCCAACGGTTTGGTCATGGGTCGCGGAGCTGTCGGAGAGCCGACACTTGCGCCAAGTGCTCCAGCAGAGAGCATGCTGCTGACACCTGCGATAACAATCCGAAATGTGCCAACTCTAAAGGGAAAGGAAAATATTCCCTACCATGAGGCCAAAAAACATTTTTCTTTCTTGGCAAAAGGCGGATATGCCGAGGTCGTGCGTAGGGGACCTGCACGGCCAGTAATGGCATCGGCGGAAACACAGACGTCTCCAGACGATCTGCGGGTCTCGTCAGAGTCCCCACCCGAACCCGCACGGACGGTGCCAGCGGCATGATGTCCCAAGCCCAGGGAGGGTGCTGGCCCGCCAGCATCCACCCCCGAGCAGGGGATGGCCTCTGTGTTCTCCCGGGGCCGGGGGCCAGCTACCCCGAACCACTGCCCCGAGGAAGCCCGGTGAGACGTCGAAGCAGTTGGCCCCTAAGGGTCAACTGACGACACCACCGGAAGAGCCCATGGAAGAGTGTGGGCTCAGATCCGACGACGAGGCTATCCTCACGTGATCGGAGTTCTCCCTTGGTGCTCCCACTACCTCTAGTGGGAAGCAGAATGATTGCGCAAAAAAGAAAAACGCTCCGCGCATAAAAACTGATTTTAATCCTTAGTAACCCGTTTTTACCCATTTTTGTATTGTATAAGTTAAAGATTTTTTTTTAATTTTAGCACTGCTATGAGTAAACATTTAGGTATCATGCAGTGGAACTGTCGCGGCCTTCTTCGTAATATTGATGACGGTAATTTTTTTCTTGATCAGCTTCGTCCTGTGGCACTCTGTTTACAGGAAACCTATCTGAATAACAAACACACACAGGTCTTTTAGGAAGGACTGGCTTGCTCCTAACCCGTCTGGTGGTGTCGCAGTAGTAGTACAGAGCGGGGTTGTGTGTGCTCAGGTTCCTCTACAAACACCACTCGAGGCAGTAGCAGTTCGCGTTCTTCTTGACCGACTCCTTACCCTTGTCTCTCTCTACCTGCCACTCAACGTTCCGCTGCAGCTCCACGAGCTAAAAGGACTCATAGATCAGCTGCCTAAGCCTTTTTTTAATTCTAAGTGATTTTAACGCCCACCACCCTCTGTGGTGTAGTGTTCCTCAGGATTCCCGTGGTGGATTTGTAGAACGACTTTTATTATCCTCCGGGCTTTGTATTCTGAATAAAAAGGAACAAAGTTTTTCAGTGCTGCTCATAACACCTTTACATCAATAGATCCTTCCATATCATCACCAGCTTTACTTCCGTGCTTTTCATGGAGGGTTTTAGATAATCCATTTGGCAGCGATCACTTCCCCATAATTTTACAAAGCCTAATACCCCTTCCTTCGCTTTCGAACCGCCTTCCAAAGTGGAAGTTAGAGAAGGCTGACTGGGCTCTTTTCGTTTAAATGCCGTACTGGATCCATCGCTCTTTCGCAGTATGTCCCCCGAGAAGGCGACGATGTTTGTCACTGACTGTCTAATTAATGCTGCTGCATCTTCTATTCCGCAAACATCCGGCGTCCAACCCCGGAGATGCAAACCCTGGTGAAATGAGGACTGCACAGTCACTCGCAGGAAACAGAACCAGGCATGGGGTATATTTCGCCGTTATCCCACCGCTTTTAACCTGATTGAATTTAAAAAAAAAAATGTAGGGCCAAGGCACGTTGGACACGGAAACAGGCGAAGAGGACATCATGGAAAAAATATATATCTTCTCTAAATAGCTTTGTCCCAGCTAAAGAAGTTTGGGATTGCCTGCGGAAAGTTCGAGGAGATTACCAATCTTTCCAAATTCCTCTGTTTTCTTCCCCCTCTGTATCGCTGAAAGATCATGCAAATGTTCTCGCGGAGCATTTCCATCTTATAAGTAGCTCCTCTAATTTTAGCGAAAAATTCAAGAAGTTCCAGTCGACTGGTGAAACGCGGCCCATCTCGATGTCGGAAGGCGGTTCATATTATTACAATAGACCATTCACAATGTGTGAACTCTAGGTCGCTCTTGGTGCAAAGAAGCAGTCTGCACCAGGGCCAGACAGACTCCACTATGAAATGTTGAGGAAACTGTCCCCTGAATCTATGAACGGTCTGTTAACTTTTTTTAATCATCTATGGCAAGCCGCTGCCTTTCCTCGTTCCTGGAAACATGCCCACATAATCCCTTTTTTGAAACCTGGGAACGACCCTTGCATTCCTACGAGCTATCGTCCCATCGCACTCACAAGTTGCTTAGGGAAGACTTATGAGCGGCTTGTGAACCGTTGTCTTGTCCATTTCTTGGAGGCTGAGAATTATTTTGATGTGAACCAGTGCGGCGTTCTGGAGGGACGAGCGACCACCGATCATTTGGTTCGCCTAGAGACCGCTATACGTGAGGCATTTGTACACCGGCAGCATTGTGTCTCAGTGTTTTTTTATTTACACAAAGCATATGATACCACATGGAGGTATGGAATACTTCGTGACTTGTACGACTGTCGTGTACGGGGCCGCATGCTTCAGTGCATACAGAGCTTTCTCAGCGAAAGAACCTTTCAAGTTCGATTGGGCTCCGCACTGTCAGATGTTTCCTCTCAAGAAAATGGTGTCCCTCAAGGAGGAGTGTTGAGCGTTGCCCTCTTTGCTGTAAAGATTAACGGTCTAGCTAAGGTTATGCCATCATCAGTAACTTACTCTCTATATGTGGATGATGTGCAAATCTCTGTGTCTTCCTGTAACCTCTCCAGTTGTGAACGACAGTTGCAACTTACAATCAATAGAATGTGTAAGTGGGCAGACGAAAATGGCTACAAATTTTCTCATGAAAAAAAAAAATCTGCGTTCCTTTTTCATTACGCCGGGGATTGTCTCTTGATCCTTCGTTGCATCTTAATAGCGTTGAGATATCAGTCCAACAAGAACACAAATTTTTGGGTGTTATTTTTGACAAGAAACTTACCTTTGTGCCTCATCTGAAGAATTTGAAACGGAAATGCTTGGTGTCATCAAGCATCCTAAAGGTGCTATCGCATATGTCGTGGGATGCTGATAGGCGCTGTCTCCTACGACTGTATAACTCCTTAGTTCGATCCCGTCTCGACTATGGTGCAGTAGTATATGGGTGAGCGCGGCCATCTGCTCTTAAGATGCTTGACCCAATACACCACCTTGGACTACGACTTTCTACAGGTGCATTTTGCACATCTCCTGTAAAAAGTTTGTATGCTGACACGCATGAAATCTCCCTTGAGAAACGGAGGCAGTACCTCAGCGTCTCTCATGCTTACAAAGTATTTTCAAATACAAAACATCCTTCCTACAGTGCCCTTCATACTTGCAGAAGTTCACAGCTTTTCGAAAACAAGCTGAGCATTGTTAGACCATTAAGCCTCCGATTGCAAAGTACTTGTCGATCCTTAATATCCCCCTTCATGAGATTCCCTTGCTTAAAACACTCATAGGGTTGCTCCATGGGATGTTCTGCCGATTTTCTGTAACTTGTCACTCGCAAAATAGAGTAAGAGGGTCATTTCACCACAAACCCTCCGGCAGGAGTTCCTCCACTTGCAACAAAAATATGCAGACTACCTGGAGTTTTATACAGATGGGTCCAAATCGTCGTCTTTTGTAGGGTATGCTTTCTATTCCACCTCCTACAGCAAAGCCACACAAGATGACTGTAGGGCAAGCATTTTCACCGCAGAGCTTTATGCTATTTTACTAGCGGTCGAACATATACTCGACAATAGTATAATGAAAGCTGCAATTTTTGTCGACTCACAAAGTGCCTTATTGGCTGTGTCCTCCCTGATGCCCACAAAGAACCACCTTGCACAACATGTACATGGTAAGATCAATAGCGCCCTGCGACGCGGTCGGGACATTAAGCTCTGCTGGGTGCCCAGCCACGTTGGTATTTTGAACAATGAACAGGCGGATAAATAGGCCGTGTCTGCCGGAGGTTCGTCTATAACATTCAATTGCTTACCTTACCAAGTTTTGAAACCACTTCTGAGGAATAATACTTTTTCTCAAATGGCAGCTGGAATGGGATACAGAGAGCAACAACAAACTTCACATTATCAAGCCCGTTCTGGGCGTTTGGGAGAGCTCTTACAACAGGGAACGTCGTGTGGAGGTTCTTCAGTGCCGTCTAAGAATTGGTCAGTCCCGCATGACACATCAGTATCTGCTTCGTGGTGAGGGTGTTGCACTATATGAACATTGTGGAGAGCTTCTGACTGTGTTGCACATTTTGTGGCCTTGTTCTTCCCATCAACCACTCCGTCAATCATGTTTTCTCGACCTTTTTAAAGATCATCTCCCATTTCATCCCTCTTTTTTGCTTGGTGATAAACCTTTAGTTCCATTCAGCCGTGTCTTAGACTTTTTAAAACGAACTGGATATTTATACCATTTGTAAATATGCAGCCTAAAAGTAAACTTTTGTTATAATATGCTCTAAATACGTTAACTTTCTGGCATTATGGCCCTCGTTGCTGCTGCGCCAATAAACTCCTAATCATATATATATATATTTACACTAATGTATAATATAGGTCACGTGGCATCAATATATATATATATATATATATATATATATATATATATATATATATATATATATATATATATATATTGATGCCACGCGACCTATATTATACATCAGTTTATATATGCTAAACCATTTAAACTATCACTTATTCTTAAATACTGCAATTCATGCATTCTTGCACTTTGCAGGTAAAGCTTGCTGCAATTTTTTTCGTACACATTACAGGAACACAAATAGCGCGAGGTTCACACAGGACAAGCATATGTTGGTAATAAAGTATTTTATTATCATTGTTCCGTTTAATGAGAGGCACCTTGCAGTTCAGAGGGGTCGGTGCATGCATTTTAACGGGAAATCGGAGCACTGGATTTTTTGTGGCTTTATTCTGATCTACGAGTCGTAATTTCTATCACTAGGCACGCCATAAAACACTCGAAATTGCATTTGCGAACGGTTGCTCAAATCTCTACCCGCACAGTGGTTTGACTTTTAACCCAGTATGCGGTTTTCTTCTGTCTGCATCTTTCAATATATAAAAAAAACGTGACACGTAAATATTTGTTCTTTTCGGCTTCAGCAGCCTGCCTGCGGCTTCCGTCTAAATAATAGCGTGTTTACAAAATTAAACACCACACAATCGATACGGGCAGTCCTTTGAAAACGTGCACATAAAACGAGCAAAACAGCGAAAACTTTAGAAAGTCCACCGAAAAAAAAAGGAAGAAACGGGCACAAGATAGATGTTCAGATCAAGAAGTAAAATCGTATGGAAACAACTAGGCCTATATTCTGTTTCACGCTAAATTCCAGCACAGCCGATGCTATATAGACTTGCGCAAAAATCGTAAAAACGCCTGCTGCGCGCTGACATCCTTGTCTCCTGGTCCGTGTAACGCCTTCTCAACGTGCTCTGTCGCTCTAGTGTGCGGTATATCAGACGCTGACTGAGCATTTTTTGCCAGTGTGATAAGCGAGGCAAGGGTATTTAGATCCCACGGAGTAAATCAAAAGAACACGAAAAGTGCACAGTTCTCAATCACCGTCTTAACCAATTGCGCACAAAAAAGAAGAGCGGGATCACTGAGTGTTCAATGTGCCATAGCTTCTTCTACACTCACAAGGCCATCCAGTTCGACGACAGAGCCATGGAGTGCCCGGTTGCAGATTTGGACCTCGAGAAACTGGTAGCACAGACCATCAAAGAGCGATTTCTCGAGGAGCCTTGACATCAACGTACAGCTTTTGTAGTGGCGAGGACCCGAAACACACTTGTTCGCTCGGGAAAAGTGTGTTTCAGCGTCTCGCCGCAGCGGGCCGCCAGTCACGTGGCTCTCCTCTCATCCGTTGTCTAACGCTCCACCTTTTTCATTTCGGCGGCCGCTTCTCCTGGATATCTGCCAGGCTTTGTCAGTATATAGGAGGCTATGAATGTGCTTAATTAATTAAGCCGGCGAAAGGAAATGCACAAGGAGAACGAGCGCCGTGACGATGCACTTTTAGCGCTGCTTGATTGGCTCCATAGGGCGGCAACGCTGGCATGTCCTTGGACTTGACGTGAAATGGAGCGCAGCCATGGTGTCGGAGAAATCACCGCCGCCCCTTGCCGCTAGTGTACCATACCGTTACCTAAACAGGAGTTCACAGAAAAAGGTGAACATTCCTGGTTAATGACCGCGACCGGAATCCCCCATGGTACGCGTTAATACGCGGATATCCATTTGCGGATGTAGTGTTTTTTCGGTCAGTCTGGCCGCCTTGAGAGACGGGCTGTCAGACGGCGCGGAGAACCGAAGATCGGCGTAATGGGCAGCGTTGTGAATCAAGAGAACGACGCTGTCGGGCGTCGGGGGCTTCGGTACTGCGTAGACTTTCCAAGGGTCCAGATCGCCGTTGCTGAAACAGAAAAAAAAAGATCGGTTTAATGTCAGTAGAAGGTTTTTCTTTAAAAACAAATCGGGTGGGGGGGGGGGGGGGAGGGGGGGGGAGAGGGAGCGGATATGAAAGCTGTGACTGCACACAAAATTGATTGCCTTAGTGTGAAAAGGGCACAGACCACTGGTGAAACCGCATTCATTTTCGTCCGTTAGGTAAGATTAGACCGTGACATTAAATTCGTCCGTGACACCTCTTTTTTTTCAGAATCGCACCCCCCCCCCCCCCCCCCCCCTCCCTAGAGCCTTGGTCTGACCCGTAAATCCTCCCCTGGCTTTGCTTGGAGTTCAGCCTTAGTTCCAGCAACAGATATGTGATGAGAACACCGGGTAAAAAGCTATTAGAAGAAAGCTTGACTCGGTCAGGAGCCTTTAGCACGGTTCGAAGTGAGTTATTGGCAGCACACGTCTCAATAATATAGTTCCGGTAATATTTTAACACCGCAATGTGTACAAACGTTTTGGGCACGAACTTGGTAAACGCATGCGTTCTTCTATCGTCATTGTGGAAGAGTTTTTTTTCTTGTTTGTTTTCTAGGTTTATAACGTTGGTGTTGTCGTTTCTTTCTCTTCTTTTGTTTTGATAAGGGGGAAGGGGCCGGGGGGGAAGGGGTAATTCAATATTAGGGAGTTAGGACTGTATGCCCATTTCTTGGATCGGAACAATTTGTACTTTGTGGTCTCGTCTAACGCCACGTTGATGACACGTGCGTAATGCGATACACCGAGGGAGAAAAATGAGGAGTTAAAAGCAACTCGAGGCTTCTTTTGGAACGTTTTTGTTTAACGAAACCTATTTTTGGTAATTATAATCGAAACATGAGCCAATATATTGAACCTTAGGTTCACTATAAACGTTGAGCGGTGAAATTTAGTTTTAGGACCCTTATGGGGCTTTCAATTGCAATTTTCCGAGGGGGGGGGGGGGGGGGGGGCGGGGAGGGGTTGGGGAGCAGATGATACAAAAGCTAAAAAAAAAGAGTTCGAACTTATTCAGCACTAACGTTCTTCTGATGTCTTCGTGAGATTATATAATTTCATCTGGTATGCTCGAACATACAGGGCTGTTTGACCATTCTACTTTCAGTAGTTTTACGTGCATATCCACGAACGCAACGTTACGTCACGGCGCGGTGGTGGCGCGTCGAAAGCACTTCCGGTCTGGGCCCGCGGGCGGAAGTCACAATGCGGGACGTGCATTCCCGCGTTGTTTTGAAAGGAACCCGACAAAGCCCGACTTCTCGTCGAAACGCCGCGACTGGGGCTGTACCAAAAGAGTCGAGATAGGTTTAAGGTCAGTTTTTATGTGCTCGGTTCTTCCGAGAACCCAAATATGTGCCTTAAAAAGTTGAAACCAGATTCCGCCGGACCACGATTGCTTGGTTATATATAGGGCTAGGCAATATCGCGATACAAATGTATGCCGATAGTATCTTACAGATACTTTCGAGTATCTTTATCTCTGAATAGAGATACCTTTGAAAAGTGTATCTTTATTCTTTATTCTTTATTCAGGGAACTCCTGCAGCGCCTAGAAGGCATTATTGCAGGGGGCGAATAATAACGAAAAGAACATATCAACATTTGCAGCACAAACTATACATTCCTGTAAAGCGTTCCAGTCCTTGACCGTCCTCACAAAAAACGAATTTTTGCAGAGCTCCGTCCTAGTACAGTATTCGCGTGTCTTGTGCACATGATCATTACGTTTGGAAAAATAATTTGGTTTTAAGAGGTATGATGAGCTATTAATACCAGTAGCTTCATGATAAATGTTGTATAAAAATTTCAACCGTAAATTTTTTCGCCGAAGATCCAATGACGCCCATCCTAGTGATTGTTTCATGTTAGTTACAGTAGAAAAACGGTCGTACTGGCCCAGGACGAAGCGTGCGGCACGATTTTGTATTTTTTCCAAGCCATCAATGCGATTTTTTTTGGAAGGGTCCCACACAGTGCATGCGTAATCTAGAAGTGGCCTTACATAGGGAAGATATGCTAGTTCTTTTATTTTTTGTGTAGCGTTTTTTAGGTTTCTTTGGACAAAGCCTAGTGCGCGACCCTCCCTCATAATGACATCATCAATTTGCGAATCCCACGTGCAGTCGGATGACAAAATGACTCCGAGGTATTTTACTTTATTCTCATTCGTTACTAGCTCATTGCTTAAATAATACTGTGTGTCAAATTTATTTTTTTTACGTGTGAAGCTAACATGAACACATTTCTTTACGTTAAAGGGGCCCTGCAATGACTTTTTGACTGGTCTTAATTTGCACCGAACCTGAGCGCACTGAACGTAGTAACTTAATCAAACTTTTCTTTTCTCAAATTTCGCTTTATTTTAAAAGTTATAGGCGAACTAGAATTATAAAAACAAGCAAAAAATAACCTCCTTCATGACGTAGTAGGTCCTGGCTTGAGTGTCCGTGAACTAGAGGAGGGATAGTGAGCTCATCGAGCGTTCACGGTTGCCGCACTCCGGGTCAACGGCTCGAGAGGGCGCCACTAAAGCATATGTTGGATAGGCTCTATGAAGCGGGCGGCCGTGGCGGCTCGCATTGCATTTGCTGTGCGATTAAAGACTATTTCGGCATAACACTTCATTGGACACAAACGACAGCAAACACGGGGTAAAGATCAGTTCAGAACAATAGCCACTTCGCGCTGCCATGCCGCCAAATGGCCAAATCGCCAGCAGGGCCCGCGCCGAAGGCCTTCGGAACGCTCGGAACCGGTCGGATCGTTGAGCCGGTGTACGACCGCAGCGCCGCCGCGTACATCCGGGGCTTTTCTACGCTGGCCGTTCGTCGTAGCCTCATCCCACTAGTTCTTTCTAGTATGCGCCGTTTTTTCCGCCGCTTGGTGGCGGGTGTGTCGACGGGTCTTTTCTTGTTTCCGTACTTTATAAACTGCATTTGTTTCTTTTCTGATCTAAAATACGGAACAAAAACTTCTTTTATAAATAATTGAAACGGTTCGCGGCCACTTATATTTTGTATTTCGACTACGAAAAAGCTTTTAGCGGCTCTGACCAGTAGTAAGCCTAGGACCAAACACGTCACATTTTGCGCGCTTTCGGTACCGCGGGTCGCCCTCGTCGGTGGAGGTGGTTTCCGCGTCGTCCGGTTAAAATATGACGCACTGATATTTAGTTACTCTCTCCGTGCCCGCTGGCTTGCCCGGACCCTAAGAGACGTGGAAACCGCAAAAAAGGTAGTTGCTTAAATATGATTGCAGGGCCCCTTTAAGTTGCATCCCCCATTCACCGCACCATTGTTCTATTCGATCTAGGTCAGCCTGCAGTTGTCCGGAACCCTCCCCGTTCTTTATACGCGTATACACAGCGCAATCATCAGCAAATAATCTCATCTGGGAAGTTACATTGACATGAATATCATTGATAAATATTAAGAATAACAATGGCCCCAGAACCGACCCCTGTGGTACACCAGACGTAACTTCAAGAAAATGAGACGCCTCGCCGTTTAAAATTACACATTGCTGACGCGAACTCAGGTATGACTGAATCCATTTTAGTGTGGTAATATCTATGCTCAAACAATTCAATTTGTGAAGTAAGAACGAGTGCGACACTGTGTCAAACGCTTTCCTATAATCAAGAAAAACACAATCAGTCTGTTCACCCTTATCTACGGACATGACAAGATCATGATAGAGCTCGGTTAGTTGCGTGACACAAGAATAACCTCTCCTAAATCCATGTTGTGAATCTATGAAAAAATTATGGTAACTAAGATGTTGCATTATCTGGCTGTACAAAATGTGCTCAAGTAGTTTGCAACAAATTGATGTTAAAGAAATCGGCCTGTAATTTGTAACATCTTTTTTGGGTCCCTTCTTGTGTATTGGTATTACATGAGCTACTTTCCAATCATTCGGTAATGACCCCTCAAGCAAAGACTGGTTGAAGATTATAAAAAGATATGGGGCAATGGCGTGAGCACAGCGCTTCAGAACCCTAGGCGAAATTTGATCAGGGCCAATCGCTTTAGTTTCGTCTAAATTTTTTAGTAGCTTTAGGACTCCCTCGACACCAACCTCAACTGGAGGCATATCATCGTATCTGTTTGTAAGCGTTACTGGCGTTATATTGTTCGCAGGCAAAAATACCGATTGAAAATATTCATTAAAGATGCAAGCTTTTTGACGGGCATCTGTAATTAGTTCGTTATTTACTAATAGGTCAGGTATTCCCATCTGGTCATTTCCGCAACGTTTCATAAACTTCCAGAACTGTTTATTGTTATTTTTCATTCCGTCTTCGAGCCGCTGTAGGTAATCGCCTTTTGCTTTCCTCACGGTGACTTTGTACTTTGTCGTCAGTTCTTTCAGTTTCCCATGGTTTACTCCTGACTTTTTCTTTTTGTACCGTGCGTAAGCACGCTTTCGTTTTTTTGTTAATCGTAGAACACTTCCGTTGATCCATGGTTTGGCTATATTTTTTAATTTGGATGCATCAATACATGGTATGTATTTCTCTGTTAGCTTTATCACTCTCTGCCTGAACAGTAACCACGTGTTGTGCACATCTGTTTCTTCGGCAACCCATTCAAACGAAAGAAAGCCACTAGAAAGCTCAGAGCTAATGCCTTCATAATTTCCCTTTTCATACAAAAACACCTTTCGATCTGAACTCAACTTTACACGTGCAGATTGAAAACGAAGCGTCGCGACTACAGCGTCATGGTCGCTTATGCTCGGTATGACATCGATTCGTTTAACAATGTCGGGATGATTGCACAACAACAAGTCGAGTATGTTGTGTCCGCGCGTAGGTACAAGTACATGCTGGGTAAAACCTAGACTATCAACCATGCACTTCATATCAATATTAAGTCGAGTCATTGTTTTACAGGCACACCCGTCATCGCTCCATGTCAAGTCTGGCAGATTAAAATCGCCACCAAGTACCACACATTCGTTGGTAACACTAGAAACTATTTCGTTTAGGGTGTCTATACAAGTAGAATCAGAATTTGGAGGCCTGTAAAAAACTCCTACGGTAAAACATAGGTTATTGGGCAGCCTGACCCGACACCATACGGATTCTATGTTTTCAGCTAGATCGAGTTGGTGGCTTTGCAAATTATTGTTAACCAACAGAAAAACCCCTCCCCCGTGTAACGACCTATCCTTTCTGTAGACGTTAAAGCATCTAGGGAATACTTCATGATCTAAGATAGAGTCGTCAAGCCATGATTCAATGCCGAGAATGATATCGGCTTGAACAGATAGGATTAAACCCGATAATTCTTCTACTTTATTTTTTACGCTTCTGCAATTCACGACCATCACAGTGATATCCTTTTACACCGCTTTCTTTGGATTCGTTTGACGTCAGTTACGTTGCACAGGTACAACCTCCTCTCTTTCACTGTTCCAAGTAAACATTTTCCCATTAATTACAAGCTTATCGTTGTATGTCAGTATTAATTACAAGCTTATCGTTTTATGGCAGTAGTTAAAGACATCTACGGTGTGCCGCTTGTATCGCGATTCTTTGCCTGACTTAGGTATCTCGTTACGTTTGTTGTCGCTTTTACAATAAAATTAAAAGATGAAAACATCTGCTTTGTGCAAGGTGCTTTGGAATTTAGACAAGAGCCCACCCAGTGATCAATCAGAGTCACCAACGTTAGCATTAAAAAAAAACTGTCGATTACAAAAGGTTACTTGCAAGGATAACACAATACGCTCCCCCTCTAAAGCCCTCCACAGTTTCCAAGTTAGCAGAGCGAACGATGTAGAAGAGATGAGTGGAGAAATGTTTCGGCTCTGTTGCCCAATGTCCCCATACAATGGGTTACTCAGAAGCATATACGATGTCAGCTTGAGTCGTGCCCTCTCTGCAAAAGAGGGCTTGTTTCATGCAGAAGACTTTCGTCAAGCATGGCACGCAGTCTTTACCGTTCAGTAACTATGTGGTTCACCCAAGGTGACATGTCTTTAGAGGAATGTTTTATAGATAAAAGGTTCGAGGTAAGGGTAAATGCCTAAAATGACACAAAGAAGAGGAGTGCTAGCCTAAATTACCATTTGCATTCGCCACCTCCTCTCCACGTAGTACCGTTTGGAAACAAATGTATTTCTATAATTATATGTATCTTTATTCCGCAATACTTTTTCGCTGTTTCTGCAGAAGTATCTCGGGGATATACCATTGTATAAAAGACAAATGTATCTCAGTATATGTATCTTAAAATACACGTATCCCAGTATTTCGATTTTCAAATGCTTTCTGGATTATCTCTGCCCTGTCCTGTGCTTGGGCGGGAAGCACTTTGGGTTGAATTCACGGATACTTGGGGACTTCGGATTTATTTTTTTTCCAACATGAACGCGAGAGAATCGTCAAGTTATACAGACTACCTGCAGACTACGTTCAGTGGGTTTTCAAGTTCAAATGGCCGCCTGATTGTTCAAACTGCCGTCTGCTCTTTTTAATATTTCTGGTTGTCATCTGCTCTTTCAGACGACACCAGCCCGCAGGCCAAACGTTGGCCCGGTATTTGCGATAAGTAGGTGCAGGCCTAAAACAATTGCGAGTTTGAAGGTTGTTTGCGGTAAGCAGGCTCGGTGTAAACAGTAGATGCAAGGAAATTTTGATCAATGTTACCAATGGCTATCACTGACCTGTTACACCTGATTCACTTGGTCCGATTCAGCTTCCGTGTTTCAGTATCGACGTCGACAATTTCAGCTACGGTTCACGCTTTTGGAGCCCGAGCGACCTAGCCACTGAAAATTGCGAGTGGAACCTTATGATGCGAACTAGGCCTTGGCGTCCATTCTGCGACGTCCACGCGGAATAAATCGCCGCATTTCACATCATTCACGCGCCGAGGCCGCTGACGAAGTCAGACATTGCCAGGAAGACGTAGAATCAACAATTCCAACGCGAAAAAGAGCACGGAGACTCACACTGACGTCGACAACATCGCATTTCAATGGTTTGTTTATAGGCCTGTTTCTCACGGTCAGGGGGCGCTGAGGCGTTGACGGGACGCGACCACAAAAGAGGCGCCTCCGATAGCGTCCGCTAGATGCGACCGTTTACTGCTGACGTGAAGCGGCGTCCCAGCGTTCCATCATGTACCCTCCACGGGCGTAAACTAGCGTCTCTCAGTTTCCCTCGGCGTGTGCTCATGGTTCACGCCATAGCATCACGCTTACTAACAAAGCGTTTGAGAGGACGCAACGCTACGCATAGTGGAAATGCGACCTAAAAATATCCGATGTTTCTCGCCGGGGGCGCCGTTCAAAACTTGAGAGCTACAGGTCTACGGGCGACGGCGAGGTTCCTGCCCACACTCCATCGCGCATGCGCGGCGCCAGTGGCGCCCGCTCCGGGCGCTCCGGTTTGTTTCTAAACATGCGTATGTCTATAATGCCATATGTTCAATCCTATTCTTTTTTTGGACACGCCTCTCTACACAGGCCTCAATGCTGAAGCTAAAGAAGCATTGTACCACTTGATGCTATACTTGATACCTGAAGATGATATTATTTGCTGTGGGGAGGTCGCTTCCACCGTACATCGTGAAACCCATCGTGGCATCAGGAGTAACGCCAAACATTTCTTCGCATTGCTCGATTTTCAAAGTAAGATTCCATGTGTCGGGATAAAACATGTCTTTTCCATTTCTGCATACCGGATTGATCAGCTCGGTGCATCCCTGAAAAAAGGCGTGTTAAAAACGAGAGGCGTGCATAGAAACAAATCAATACACAGGGCACATTTCAGGCTAGAGAAGCTGAAGATCATGAACGCGCTTTGCCTCCCACGCTTGTGGAAATCGGTTGTGGTGTTCAAAGTTCATGAAAACAAACGATTAAGACGCATAAAAGATAGTTTGAATTGACAAAATGCTCCGGCACGTTCTTGTTGTTATTGTCATGGTTATTGTTATAGTCAGAAGTGTGCTCGTAAAAAGCCGCGCCCAACATTTCTCAATTCTCCAGTGACTCTGTTAGTTGACAACTATGCATATGTGATTTCGGTACACACATAAAACTGTTCAATTTAAAGGGTTAAACGCTGCTAAACTTGAAAAAAAGAAGAAAAACGTTACGACTAAAATAAAAGTATGTTCATTTATCTTATCGAAGAAACATGTCATTTTTTTTTTAGTTTGGTTTATATCAGTCGTTAAGACTCAATAACTGAACTGTATTTATTTCTGAGATCTTCCCACACAGGTAGTTTTTATTTTAAACACAGAAAATAGTTGCGTGCGTAAGGCTAGAAGGAGACACGAAGAGTGTACTACTAAGCTTCGTGTAACTTTAGTGTAAGCTACAAATATTGGAGGCTAAGGAAGGCAGGGTACGGCTAATCATTGTGGCACTCGTGAACTCGTCTTAGACTACTGATTGTTTTCGGTCGATTACACGTGATCTCAAAGGATATCCAGAGATAATGATATTGTAGAGCTATAGACAAAGTTGAGGAGACTGCCACGCCGGTTGCGCTAACTTCGAGACCGCATAAATTCCGGACACTTTCAATCAAAGTGGCTTTAATGTTCTTCACGTTGTAATTTAAACACAGGTTTTATGTCGAACATACGTGTAATTTACACATGTGATCGGAGTCGTCATACCCTGCCGGTTCGTGACTCGTCACGAATTAGTGATAGAAGCAGCTCCAGGCACTCTCGTACTGTAGAACGTTGTCGGCGCCATCCCAAACCTGCACTCTAACAAACGTTTCTGCGTTTCGTTTCCTGGCAAAACAAGGAGAAAGTCGATGGTGGCGAAAAAATAGAAGCATTGTAGCGAACGATGATACTCGGCGCAAAATTAGACGAAAAAAAAAGGTGCGCGCAGCGACGGTGAACGAGTAAGACGTGAACTTCATTACACGTCGCGTTTTTCAGAATCGTACTTCAAGCTTTGGCATTCGCGTGACTCCTTCTATCGTTCGCCGTGACTGGTTGTTTCGCTGTTTTGCAAAACAAGTAAAATCACACTTTCTTTTTGGGTCTGAAATGTGCAAATTGGTAACATTTTTCGTGACGCACTCACATACCTGATAGATCCAACCAGGATCACCTGTTTCATAAATAGTGACGTCGTTGCAATCCGTTTTGCCCGTGTAATTAAAAAACAAGTTCGTCACTTTCGAAACTGCGTCCACGAGTTCCGTTCCACTGGAGCCGACGTTCTTAAAAAATCTGCACGCCTCCTACAAGTGGACATAAAATGAATAATACAATTAAGCTCCCCCACCCCTCCCCCTCCGATACAGTGCTGGAAAATCTAACCGCGGATGCACGTCAGAATTTCAGTTAAACTCGTTAGCACAGAGGTATCACAACGATCATGCTGCTGCTTCACATTGAAATAATTGTTAATGCATGAATTGTGTGTCATGCTATGGCCCTTCCGTGTGAGGGCCTTATTTGATCCTTTGAAGTTAGCTGAGGAAAAATAAATATATATGACGAACGAGTAAATCCTATGCTTTTATTTCGGTTTGTTGTGAATAGCCGCTTTTTCAAAACGGCAGGGGTGGGATTGGAACCCATGGCTCCTGGGTTCAATACAATGCTCAACACATTCCTCAAAAAGAGGAACGGAAGCTCGTTCTTCGTTCCTTCTGATTTTTGACAAGCGTGCCCGTTACAAGTTTTATCTGTGAGAAAGGAACTCGTTTCCGTTACTGTATGAAAAATAGAACGTATCGTTTCATGTACGTTACTTTTGTATTTTGCTGATATCCATATTTAGTAAGAACAAACAAAGTTGCTTTTATATATACCCCGTCAAATGGCAACATACAAGTTTGAATGCCGCGTTGAAAGGGGGCGGCGGAGAAAATCTCACCGGAGAAAAGCTAACCGCAATACCGGCAAATCCGAGAAAAGCTTCACCGCCCCTGAGCAAATGCGAAAAAAGGCTCACCGAAATAATTATTCTATTTTCTGTAATACATATACTTAAAGTTTATTGGGCATATTGTTCAGAAATTAGTGATCCCTCATTTTTCTCTATTAAGCATTCCACAGTATAAATCAGAAGATAGGACACCCGTAAAAAGTACAATTTATTGAGAGGTTAACAGTCTCCGTCGGAAGTTCTGTCAGTTAATGACGCTTGTTTCTTGTAAGCTAATATGAACAGCGTTGTGTAAGCCGTTTCAACTCCGAAGATTTTGTGGGGCCTGATGGATGAGTAAGTGTGTGTATATGTATACAATTTCGGCTGCGCTGTTTTCTTTTTCTGGTTTCGTTCACTAATAAAACTTAAATTGCGAGAACAGCTTCGTCCTGTAGTGCTTGTTGTCTTGACTCCCTCTTCGCCGTTTGAGCTGTTTTCATCATGTATAATGTTTACAAACTCCCCCAATTTGCAACCTTAGTACGGGGGACTAGTTCTTATATAGGTCACGTTTAACTATGGTTGTAGCGTGCAGCTCCGAAAGTCATGGGTGGTTCGCCGTTGAAGGGCACTACCACAAAAAGACAACGTGAGGAAAAAACCAGCACGAACGGCTTGGAAACGCGCATTTCCGTGGAAGAAAGAAATCTCAATGTCCTACTAACCGTTCTATCCTGTTTTCGTAATAAGGGCAGTTCGTCAAAAGACATTTCGTAATAGGGCAACTCGTAGCAGGGCTGTCCGTCAAATAAGAAAATTCGTCATATGGCAATTGGCCACTGGGACAAGTCGTCAACAAACCGGAGAAAATGCTTGAAATTTTTTTGAAGATCCCTCGCTTTTGTTATTCTGCTTCTGTGTAGTGTCCTGTTTAATAAGTCTAGTCTTTTGTTTCTTTTTTAGATTGGAAAACATTGTAGTTCACCTTGGAAGCATAGAGTATAAAACTTTCAGGAGCGCGACAGAGCTACTGCGGATGCGCGACACAAATGACATATGCGCGACACAGAAATTATCTAACTGGTCCACCTGCTCGACACAGGCAGACTACCCATGAGCGACAGCGACACAGACTGCGAGTGCAGGACACAAACAACGACTGCACATGCGCGACCAAAACGTTTCAGTTAACAGCCTAGAATCGCCTAGCAATTCGTAATCCAATTTGCCACGATTTTGGTCGACAAGTCATAATTATTTTGTGCCAATTAGAAATAAGAAAGTCTGATTTGTTGTGTAAAAAAATGAATTAAATCAAGGAAGGGGGTCGCTGGTACTTGTACTCAGAAGGACTATGCTCGATAAACATAAAAAAATGCTACAAATATGAGACTTATATTTTGATAGTTTTATGAATCGTATTAGTGATGAACTGCTCTACAACAAATTGCGCTATGCGACGAATAGTCATTCGGCCAGTTGACGTGTGACGAATTGTCATTCGACGAACGGTCCTACTGCCCCTGTTTTCAAAGATTAACACACGTTTCAAAAATAATTCCAGACACGATGTTGTTCCATATTTACTTTCGGATTTGCGGACATTTACAGTTTGGCATTTTAGGCTTTAGGCTGGCGTTATAATGTTTTCGAGCCTTTTCCTGTTTTCCAAGTTTATAACGTTTTCAATTAGGCTTTCGTTGCCTACAGAGTAGACCACAGAACACCCTTTCCCGCAATTCTTCATTTCGGAGCAATATACTCAATAGGTTTCGCAAATGTTACAAGAAAAGGACATAATAAAAAAAAAAAAAAGTGACGAATTTTTATGGTAATAAGTTGGTATAGGTTAAGCCTGCTCCGACTGCTTCGCTATGGAAAGAAAAAAAAAATCGGTGAACTTTCTTCCGCATCTGCTCAAGTGCCGGCGATCTTTTCTCACCATTCGGCGGTTTTGCGTTGAGCTTTTCTCCGGTGAGCTTTTCTCTGTCGAGCTTTTGTCCAGTGAGCTTTACCCCGGGATTCAGTTTTGCGGCCCTAAGATGCGTAACAGATTGCATCAGTACCCCTCGTACATGGTGCATATCACCATTGAATGAGCACAAATATTTAGGACCTTTTTTTCCTACAAAAAGGTGCAGGTACTGAGCAAAATATTGATATAATGCCGACTGCTTAAATATTAAAAAAAATAAAAAAAAAAACATAAGAAGAAGTGAATGGTACTGAAGTTCCAAACATATTGATAATATTTGTGTATTACGCGCTAAATTTCATCATATGAACATCTGTGTTTGCTATTACAGAGTCTAAGCCTGTAAAATTTTCATTTGTGAATATTTTTTTTTCAATGTTTTCGACATCTAGGAAAGACATGCAAAACACCATGGGAAAGCACTTTCTTGGCCGTTCGTTTTCCTTGGCAGCTCTCAATATAATTCCGCAGAAACTTGAACTGAGCAAAACCGTCCGTGTGAAAGAGAAATGGGGAAAAAATATATTTATGTATACATATATTACACAGTTATACCTCGTTAATGCTAACCCCGTTAATATGTCCGCATTGTTGACAACTTTTGGAGGAACAGATCGTTCGTCATGCAATTCTGCTCCATTATTATGGAAACCCCCTATCTGCATTATAAGCAGGTATTTTGAAGACAAACTAGGTAAATGCAGGCATTTTTGCCTTAATTAAAGACGGCATTATCCCAGTTTAAAAAAAATGTCCAAAAACGCTCCTAGAATATTAGTGAACCCAGGAGCTCACAGTGCGCACTTCGGTGTTCGTTGCCGGTCTTGAAATGAAAGATGCGCATCAAAATATATATATTTTTTTTAAAAGAAGGAGCTAGTATTGGGTCAGGACATTTCGTCGAACGTCCTTGCATCAAACGCCGCTTCATCGGCGCAATAAAATCCGTGCATGTGTCGTTGAAGGAAAAAGAAAACATTTTTCGTCCACTCAGTTAAGCTCGGGCTGTTGTGTGACGGCCGACAGAGGGCGCAAGTTTGCAGCTGCCGCATGTCTCGGAATTTCGGGGTTTGGGCACTCAAACAAGAATCAATATCCACCAGCTCAACTGCACGCTACTGTTACCAAGCGAGGACTCCACAAATTAAACCCTGAAAGAAGTAACAAAAACTTAACGGAATCCTGCTCTTCCTAAAAAAAGTAGAAAAAAAACACATTGCTTTATGCATTTTGGAGTCTAGCTCCTAGAAGTAAAATAAAATTTACCTCTCTCGAAAAAAAAAGGAAAGAAACGCCGTTTATTTTTCCATTTCCGTAAAACCGTAACCAGTTCCCTTCCCGTTCGACCGATGCAAGATAGAACGGAGGCGTTCCTTCAATCCTCCTTTAAGGAACGTGCTCCAGGAATATATATTTGACAGCTTGAACCAGGGGAAGATATAGAGAATTTGAGACAGGAGAGAATAGACAGCTGACTACCAACGATTATTTAGTGGGAACTTCTTTTTCCTCGCGTGTTTTCAGACACCAACAAAAATTATTACATATTAAAACCTATTATACTAATATAATAATGCATGTGTATGTTTACAAAATTTTCACATTATCTAAACCTAAACTAATATTTTAAATTCACCCGCCACAAGCTCATACTGCCATTTTCTGGACCGTGACCCACCGTAGATATTGTCTCTCCTTTTTGTGAATAGTGATGGACGGGGTGCTGACGCACCCACTCGCTTGTTCTTCGATGGCAAGCGCCTCGAGCATCTCGCGCGCATGAGTATTGTTATTACTGGCTAGGATGGTTATGTCCTTGAACGCTGCACTGCAGTGACAAGTCCTGCAATGAGCTGCAAGATGCCCTGCCGACGTTCCTTTAAGGGATGCTGCGTGCTCGCGGGCTCTGTCGTTAATGCATCGGCCCGTCTGGCCGATGTAGCACTTCCCGCATGAAAGGGGAATGTTGTAAACCACTCCTGTCATGCATGGTACATATTGTTTTCTGTGGGCAATGTCGCACGTTTTTTCTTTGCCTGTTCTGTTGTTAACTCGTCTGCACATGGAGTACGCTTTGTCAGGCGCGGAATATACTACTTGGATCTCATTCCTCGCGGCGATCTTTTTCAATTTGTGCGTAATCCCGTGAACGTATGGTAGCACAGCGATCTTCCTTCGGGTTTCCTCGTTTACTTTTTTGCCCGACTTTGCACTCTTCAAGTTTCTGCTGATGGTCTCACAAACGGGTACCAAGATACTTGTTGGGTATCCCGAATTCCGTAATCGTGACATCTGCTTTTCAAAGCTCTGCCCTATCTGGTGTTTACATGATTTGTTTAAGGCAGAAACTAACGCCGTGCTGGCGATACCTCTCTTAATAGTTCTTGAGTGGCCAGAGGTAAACGGCAGAAACCCTTTTGCTGACCGGGGTTCGTACCTCCAGCGAACGTGCCCGTGTTGGAAAATTAGCGCGAGGTCTAGGAATTTGATATTTTTGTCCACAGGTGATTCATGTGTGAACACCAATTCGGGGCAACTTTTTTGAAACACTTGCAGAATAGTATCCTTGCATTCTTCACTCTGGTCATCACCTTCTGTGGCACAAAGTACTAAAAAATCGTCCACATATCGGAAGATGGCTGTGACCTTTGTATCTGTCAGATTACTTGCGATGATCTTTCCGCATGCCCCCGGGAATAAGTCACACAATTGCGGCGCTACCCGAGACCCAATACACACTCCACTCTTTTGCACATATTGTTGATCTTGAAAGTCTACTACAGTGGAAGTCAAATATACACCTAATAGTTCCAACAAGGTGCTCCCACTTAGTCCAGCAGTATTCTGAAACGCTGTAGAGCCCTGCTCCTCGATGGTGGATCGGAGAATTGCCATGAGTCTTCTGTGTGGGATTGAGTAATACATATCTTGGATATCGATGGAAAATCCAGATGTGACGCTTTCTCCATTCTTCTTAAGATATTCAATTAAATGTTCCGAATTCTTAATTCTGTACGGATCGTCGGATTCTATCAAGGACAACTGTTTCGCCAGGAACGTCGACAAATGGACTTGCCAGGTTCCTCTTTCCGACACAATGGCCCGAAACGGTATGCCTTCCTTATGTGTTTTTGCTGAGAAAAAAACTTGCAGGTGTCCCTTCTTCGTTTTCTTTATTTTTGTGCTGAGGCTGTTAAGCTCGTTGTTATCAAGTATCTTCAGGGCTGCTGGTTTAGACTTCTTGCTTCTTTTTTCTTCCACATGAATGAAGTTCTTAGCCATTGCAGCAGAAGCTTTTTCTTCGTATGCGTCTGAATCTAAGACCACAAATCCGCCGTCCTTATCAGAAACACAGAGCTTAAGATCTTTGCTGATGAGCTCATGTACTGTGGTACCAAAGCTCCTATTTGCTTTTGCTGAGCTTCTTTGGCTTGCGATGCAGTCAATCCCTTCACTGATTATGCTTGAAGCGCTCTCATCTTGAGCCTTGGATGCGATGTTTCTGACCAAGGCAACCTTGTCAATGGGCTGTAGCCGTGGTGGTAGAGCAAACTTCGGCCCTTGTTCTAGTATGTTTCTCGCCTTATTTGAGATACTGATATCTCCGATGACTTGAAGGGCCTGTCTTTTTGGATGTTCCTTGTCCTTCCTTGCCAGGTGCTCCTTGAAATATGGGAGATACTGTGTTGTCCACATGGTCTCTGTTGAATGCCTTGCGATAGTCAGGTGGTTAGTAAAAACATTGTAGTGGGGACACTTGGCACGTAGAAAATCTGTGAGAAGACGTTGTTGTCGCCAAGTCTCTGACCTGAGGATCTTGCTTACTCGCATAGCATGTCCCTGCGACGGAGATATAAGGCCGAAGACTTGCCTTACATCATCTAGGTTGATGTTCTTGTTGATGCTACGTGCTAGTAGCCTACCTTGGCACGTGGTGGTGGCAATAAGATAGCTTAGAGTCTGCGGGGCCATTGATTGAATGCGTAGGGAGGGGCTCAAATAACTAGAAAGAAACTGAGTAACATTTAATTGAATATGTTAAGAAGAATGGAGAAAGCGTCACATCTGGATTTTCCATCGATATCCAAGATATGTATTACTCAATCCCACACAGAAGACTCATGGCAATTCTCCGATCCACCATCGAGGAGCAGGGCTCTACAGCGTTTCAGAATACTGCTGGACTAAGTGTGAGCACCTTGTTGGAACTATTAGGTGTATATTTGACTTCCACTGTAGTAGACTTTCAAGATCAACAATATGTGCAAAAGAGTGGAGTGTGTATTGGGTCTCGGGTAGCGCCGCAATTGTGTGACTTATTCCTGGGGGCATGCGGAAAGATCATCGCAAGTAATCTGACAGATACAAAGGTCACAGCCATCTTCCGATATGTGGACGATTTTTTAGTACTTTCTGCCACAGAAGGTGACGACCAGAGTGAAGAATGCAAGGATACTATTCTGCAAGTGTTTCAAGAAAGTTGCCCCGAATTGGTGTTCACACATGAATCACCTGTGGACAAAAATATCAAATTCCTAGACCTCGCGCTAATTTTCTAACAAGGGCACGTTTGCTGGAGGTACGAACCCCGGTCAGCAAAAGGGTTTCTGCCGTTTACCTCTGGCCACTCAAGAACTATTAAGAGAGGTATCGCCAGCACGGCGTTAGTTTCTGCCTTAAACAAATCATGTAAACACCAGATAGGGCAGAGCTGTGAAAAACAGATGTCACGATTACGGAATTCGGGATACCCAACAAGTATCTTGGTACCCGTTTGTGAGACCATCAGCAGAAACTTGAAGAGTGCAAAGTCGGGCAAAAAAGTAAACGAGGAAACCCGAAGGAAGATCGCTGTGCTACCATACGTTCACGGGATTACGCACAAATTGAAAAAGATCGCCGCGAGGAATGAGATCCAAGTAGTATGCTCCGCGCCTAACAAAGCGTACTTCATGTGCGGACGAGTTAACAACAGAACAGGCAAAGAAAAAACGTGCGACATTGTCCACAGAACACAATGTGTACCATGCATGACAGGAGTGGTTTACAACATTCCCCTTTCATGCGGAAAGTGCTACATCGGCCAGACGGGCCGATGCATTAACGACAGAGCCCGCGAGCACGCAGCATCCCTTAAAAAAACGTCGGCAGGGCATCTTGCAGCTCTTGGCAGGACTTGCCACTGCAGTGCAGCGTTCAAGGACATAACCATCCTAGCCAGTAATAACAATACTCATGCGCGCGAGATGCTCGAGGCGCTTGCTATCGAAGAACAAGCGAGAGGGTGCGTCAGCACCCCGTCCATCACTATTCACAAAAAGGAGAGACAATATCTACGGTGCGTCACGGTCCAGAAAATGGCAGTATGAGCTTGTGGCGGGTGAATTTAAAATATTAGTTTAGGTTTAGGTAATGTGAAAATTTTGTAAACATACACTTGCATTATTATATTAGTATAACAGTTTTTAATATGTATTAATTTTTGTTGGTGTCTGAAAACACGCAAGGAAAAAGAAGTTCCCACTAAATAATCGTTGGTAGTCAGCTGTCTATTCTCTCCTGTCTCAATTTCTCTATATCTTCCCCTGGTTCAAGCTGTCAAATATATATACAAGTATGTACCAACAAGCTCCACTATCAACCGTTGCTCCAGGAACATAGTTCCATGAAACGTCGTTCCGTTCATCACTGGTTCAATCCCCAGCCCTATCCGTTTCGATCTGGATGAGCATCGCACCGAAGTGCGGTCGTGTATCACTAGGGGAGCTTCGAAGACCCCAGGCTAGCTGTTGTATTGGCCTGGCTAAATGTTTTCATCCACACCTGAGATATAAGACGGTCATTGGTGTTGGGAACGTTCGGAACGGACGACGGCCCAGTAACAGCAGCCCAGCTCGTGACCACATTTAAAAATCCCCTTTTATTTCCACGCGCCGGTCCTTATATAAGCGCTCCATAAATAACGGTGTCGCCTGGCGAGCAATAAGAAAAACACCACCACCTGAGTAGCGCCCATTACAATTGGGGCTGATTAACATCCGGTATCACATACCTTGACGGGGTGTCCTGGAAGAGCTTTCAGAAATGTGTCGGCATCACCGTAGTTGACGAGTGCGATGACTTCGTATGTTTCCCTTATCCAGTTTCTTAGTCTGGTGTAATTTGACGAACCAATGCTTTGACAGATACGAAACTTCTCTTGCAGTTTCCTTGCTCCGTCATCTAAATTGAAAAGCAATCAAAAGTCCTCGTGATATTTTGCTCAGCTAAGTCGGCCCCGTAAGGAATCTTAGGTATTGGCTTAGCTCTATGAGTGAGAATAAAAAAAAAAAGAAAAGAAGAAATGTGTGCATGGAACATTTGCCGACACAGAGTTTGAAGATGATGCTCGACGTGATAGGTTAGTGTAATATTTTAATGATATGGCTATTATTTTTTACATTTTATTAAAAATTGTGTTTATGTTTGTGCCCCTATATTAACATTTTACTCTGCCGTCGCTACGGCAAAAGATTATCTAAAAATTATAATATAAGGCAGTATAGTATACTCCTTAGAAGGCACAACACTTCAAACTAAATGCAAAAAAGGCGTTCACCCAGTTGGAAGGAATTTTTACTGAAAAGAATCAATTGCTCAGAAAGCTAGAAAATAAGCACGAGTTATGCGTTTCTTCCATTGATTAGATCATTGAAATTACTTGACGCCTACAAGGACTAAAGTCCCGTTACGAGCTAATACATTATAACTGATTCGCTAATTGAATTATGCGGAATACCGGTTTCATACTTGTTCAAAATCCACAGTTAAAACTGCACACGTGACTGGACTTCCCCAGTGAATATCGGGATTCGACAACTGCAATGAAGGAAAAGAGCTCCGCGATTCACAAGGCCCAAAATTAATTTCGACTTCAAGATTAGTCTATAATGTGACACCAACCATGACATGAGCCTGCAGAAATGCCACGCTCAGAGTGAAAAACATGTTTTACTTTGAGGTCCAGATGTATTTTGCCTCGTAATCGGCCGACAGCTCCCTTGAGGAATTGCGGCGACTTGCTCTAAAAATACTTTGCAGGAAATTAGATATGGCATAGCCTTTATAAGGGGGGGGGGGGGGGGGTTCATAGATGTGAGAGTAGCACATCGAATCAATATTTTATCTTATCCGTTAATTGGCGAGAGGGCGTCCTACAAGACGAGATCGTTTAATAGTGAAGGTAGCGTTTGAGAGACGCGACCGTAAAGGCGGCGCTGTAGCGACGGAGAATGTACGAGGTAGATTCGAATGCAAGCGTCTGTCAGCGTCTGGCTATGCGCGCTAACAAAGTTCCTCAAAAATATAAAATCAATAAACAAGTATATACAGGTGGCGGCCTCAGCGTTTTATGGAAACGCTAAGGGTGCGGCAGTTTCAGCTGCTTTGTTTACATTTTTTATAGCGTCCGTTAACAACATGACCATAATGACACGCAAGCGATACGCGACCTCAACATGTTTTAATGTGCTCGCCGGGGGTGCTTTAAGGGTTGAAAGCTACATACAAGCTTATATAATCGACTGGATTTTTTTTACCGCGGGGGGGTGGCGAGTGGCGTACAACTAAGCCTCTTAAGGTTTTACCTTAGCTAAACCAATACCCAGGGGGGCTCGAAATGGTCAATGGTCATCTTGGAGACGTCCAAAACACTCTTCGGCCTATCAAGCAGGTTCATCCCAAGAGAAGACAGGTGACTAACGACCCCAAGTCTCCTTCACTCCGGAGTCCGTACCATGGCTCAATGTATACACCGGATATTTTGACGCTCTCTTTACGTAGACCCAAAGGCACAACAACTCAGGTGGCCATCAGCTCGTCAAAGTTCGTTTCAACACAAGATCTTTCAGCCGACTTGTGACGTCTGTAACCGCACCACGGCGTAAGCATACCGCCAAGATTTTTTGCACACGATTTAGAGGACCAGACAAAGCCCGATCATCAAACCGCGGCACGGCCCAAGCATACCGCGAAGGCATGGGCTTGGAATTTGAGAAAACAATCATGAAACGCAGATATACATTTAAGATTCATTCATGACTTTCAAGCGCTTCAGGCCTCTAAAGCAGTTCTGAAGGGATCTCCGACCAAAATGGATGGCGTTGGGTCTAATTTGGTGACAACCCGAATAACATTAATTTGGCCTTAGATTAAATTGATCAGGAATAGTATTAAAGTGGAGTGAAATTGGAATAACGTTCTCGGAGGATCGTAATAAAAAGCTGCTATTTGGACTAATAACAGCGGGAAAACCTAAAAATGAAATACCGTACCAAAGTCAATACGAGGAGCTTGTGCATAGATACGCTATTTCACGCGCCCTGAAAAAAAATGGCGAGTAAACTGGTGGTTGTTACAACTTTGTTATTCGTGTGTCTAGTGTTTTGATGTATGACTTAAGATCTAGTTGACAATTTGGGCCAATTAATGTCTCTGCCCTTCTATGAAACTAATGACTGGCTTCAGAGGAGGGGAAAAGCCAGAAAAGCAGTGGCTGTTAATTCGATAGGGCAATAGTTAATCTCATCTTAATATATGCAGTGCAACGAATTAGAATGAAATGCAATCTTGTGCTGCAAACCTTTTGTTACTGCTCTAAAAGGAGGAAAATGACTCAATGCAATCTCGTTGCTGAAAGTTTTACCTGAAAATGTTGATGAAATCAACCATAAAGGAGGATTTTTCATGAGACAACATTATATATAAAAAAGGGTAACGCTGATTTGTGAACTTGATTCCAGCTTCCATCAAAAACGTAAGTGCAGTAAAAGCTGGAACGAGTACAACTTATCGTGTGCACTCGAACTTCCTAACTAGTAGCTGTGCTTGAGTTCTGAGGTATGTTGGCCACAGGACATATGCTATATCGGTGCTCAGAGCCCTACCTACTCGAGTACATGTTTGATATAGAGTGGTTTCCTACATCGGGGATTCACTGTAGCTATCTTCGCAGATAATTCTACAGACAAATTACAAGGTATATATTTGTAATGCTTGATTTTGTACTGAATAAATAAATTTAGAAAATAATAAAAAAGTTTATAAGTTTGTTTAGGTAGAAGCACTAACCAGAGAAGCATAAGTTAAAAGAGGTTATACAGTTTCCTATAACTAAACACATATCTCATTTTAACATAACATTTCTTGCAGACGACTCGTGGACATGGACCAGGAAGAGGGGTCCCGCCAGGTTTTATGAAATGTGACGCTGGTGCACCGGAAAATCCAAGGAGACCTTCAAGAACTTTTGAACTTCACGGAGTGGCAGGAGACTTTAGCACTCTAGCTTGTTACAACATAAGAAGCGCAGCATAGTCTCCCCTACAAAGCCCTCCACGCTTGCCACTTGAGTAGAGCGAAAGCTGGAAAGGAGGCAATTAGAAAGGAGGATACAACTAATTCATGGCAACCAGAGAGCTTTAGGAGTGCCTCGGGGCGCGTTACTTAACTTACCACAGACTGTAGGTTACAGTTCTTAAATAAGGGTAATGGCGCAGGCTATGTCATGAACGATCATACATGTGCTGATAAATAGAGTTCTTAGATTCAGGGCTAAATTTTTGTCAACGACTATTTTAACGTCAGCCAAGTTTTATAATGTTCTGCGGGTGGTATCCCTATTCTTCTCCGTGTGTCCTCGTTTAGGTTTGCCCTTGCTTTTCTGTGCCCCCTAGTTTTGGGTTGAAAGCTCCCAAAGTTTTTCATGGGGCTTGCCCACTTTCCTGTTGGGGTAATGCGGCTTAACCTTGATTTTATTTGGTATGCTTTTCCGTTAAGATCGTAGTCCGAAACGATTTGAAAAAAAAAAATGCTTTTGTTAAAAGGACGTGAAAATGAAACGAAAACTCCCCCCGTTCAAAAATTAATGTCAAGGACGTGATAATGAAAATGAAATCCGAAAGCAAAAAATCCTTACTTCTAAACCCCGAGACAGGAGAACAAACGAAGAGAAAGAAAGAAATGGGACAACCGACGTCTTTTGAGAAGTTAGTGTGTTATCCCCTTTGTCTCTCTCTTCCATTGTTCCGCTGTCTCGGCGTTTATAAGTATAACTCTATAGGTTAGACATTTTTTTTTATTTATCTAATAATTGTTTTTTTAGCACTATTTGTCTCTATTGGAAATGTTAATATTGATCCAAGAAGCGTTGTTTTCTCAATCATTATGACAGATTTCTTCACAAATAATTTTCCTTATGGAATTTGTAAGTTGATAACATGCCATTGTTCTATTCAGCAGGCATTGTTCATTTTTGAAATGAATGCTTAGGTTTTTTTATGCAATAAACGTTTTACTTCTCTTCTATATCTGCTCACTTCAATGGTTCAATACCGTCAGGACCCAAGTATGGATATTTCACCTTTCTTTGAATCTTTATGAAGTAGGAAGAATATTTTTCCTTCGTACATGCTTATATCATAGAGATGTAGTCCTTGCACAAAAGATGCGGCATCCACAGCATGAAGAAGTTAGGCCTCGCAAGCTATATATGCATGTACGTATGGCACAACAGGAGCATACAACTACCTTCATAAAATGGTACATCTTGCAGATTTGGACTTACGATTCCAGTCCAATGATACAGCGTGTCCCATCAAATATTTAAAGTGTTTCTTCACAGCAAAACTAAATTACGCATTTCCTAAACGCTGAGTCTCCGCTCAAAGATAGCGCTAGCAGTTCGCACCAGAGGCCAATGTTTCAGAACTTGCCTCTTATTGGAAAGGTTTAGGTGATTTTCGGAAAGTATCATTAGGAACGTAAGGCCCATTCATGTAAGCTCATGGTATTTATCATCATGTATTCGTTTGCATCCATTTTAATAAACGAAAAATTCTGAAAATCACTTTTAACGTTTGAATCGAATAACCACAGGCTCTGAAACTTTTTCATTTGGTCCAGACTGCTTGCGCTGAATTTGGGGTGAACTGAACTTTCGCCAATGCATAGTTCATTTTTTCCAGAACAAACAACATTTTTGGGAATCACCTTGTACCAAATCGTGAGTGTGCAGTTTGATGTAAAAACAGAGCATGTACTGACATCGTTTCAAAAATAACATATGCTGTTTTTGAACATCATGGCACACTCCCCGTTGCTAGTAGCAAACTGCACTTACACCATTACAGTGGTTTACGGGACACAATCCTGCTAACCTGTTTGCCACAACATGTTCCGTCCCTAAGAAAGATGGTACATGTTCTGTAGTTTTGTGATATGGAACATATTGTGGCAACAAGGTTAGCAATGATATGTCCCGTACTTAAACGGTCGTTTTTCTAACGGTGTAGAGTTTGAAAGCAAAGAAACAAATCACAAAGTAAGAAGCGGGTAGACCACGCTCTGCGTTGCTTAAAGTCTCGGAGGACTTCAAAGTAAATAAAGGGGGCAGCAACAAAAATTAGAGTATTACCGGTAGATGCTATCCTCTGCAGTACATTCCATGATTTGCGTATGGCGGAGCTGCACGCTTCAGACTCTCGTGCGTATGATTCAGTGACTGCAGCACTGAATGCGCCACATGGAGTGAGGCCAGGAAATATCCTGAGGGGAGCACTGCTCGCCAGGGCACTGAAAAAACGACAGATGAGGCGCCCAGATATCAACTGAATATTTAAGTACTGCTCTCGATTTGTGACCCGGTTATTCAAAGACGCCACACTGTATTTCAAATGACATCAGGACGTGCGTTGGTAATGTTCGAGGAGTAAGAGGGCTCATCGTCACGCAAAGTGGTCAGAAATATATATTCAGTTATGTATACGAGATGTGCAACGGTAAACAAAAACAAATACTGTAGGAACTTCCGTGCGGAGTACGTATCTTCCGGTTGGCTATTGTTCTTGCTTGTTTTGAGGACCCTTAGCGACTTGCGAGCACTTCAAATGTTTTACCGTCGAGGACTCAATCCTGTATCTGCAAAAATTGATTTATATGGAGTCGACACGACTTCGTTTGACTTCCATGAAAAAAAAGAGCACTTGTTCCTTAGTGAAATTTAAAATCTGCCAAAGGTATTGTGGGCACATCTTCAGGATTACCTATTCGACTAGCCTGGCCCCATATACCTGAAAACGACTTGAAGATACAAATCCCTATACGCGTTCAACTACTTTGTGAACGGCGAGGCATCGGCGATCGTCAATTACCTTCCCCAGGCGCCGAAGATACGAGCCAAGCTTCCCCGCAGGGGTCGCCGAGCCGCGTCTTAGTTATGACATACAATCTTCCGAACATTTATTTTATTATTACGCTTTCTTTGGCAGAACGCGAGTCTCTGTAATGCACAATTTTCTAGTGTTTCGTCTTGCTTGCTTTGGTATTCAAGGTCACTTTCCCGTGTCACGGTGCATATCACATTTGTTCGTGCCGTAATGGCCCACGTCTCTACAGAAAGATGAGTCGGTCAAAGCGCAGGGTTGAAGGTGGAGCATTTTAGCGTTTGTCGCGTTCCGCCATCTGTCGGCAGAACATCGAAGCAGGCAAGCACAATCTATCAATGCCGTCGTCCTGCGATCTCCTAGGCCCGGCGTCGTGGGATGCATCCCTCGTCTCGACATAATCGAAATAGCTTCACTTGTGACATTTTTGTGAGGGCCGGTACGCATCGGCAACTTAAAGGCACGGCACTTGGGCTAGAGCGTAGCTCTCGGGGAAGTGCTCAATTGAGAACCAAGCGTCGTCGAACACCCACGCAAACACAAGGTAAACGTAGGAGAGCCAAATGTATTTCTGTCTTCCTGTCATGGGGCCGGGAGTGGCCCACACGCCTTGCATAGTAGAGCCACCAAATTCAAAATAAATGGCATTGTTATCATTTGCGCGGGTGCAACCTCTTCTAAACTTCGATTGAAATTTTACTGGCGAAATCGGAAATGCTTGTTCAGCCCTCAAAATTAAGATGTCGATACGCTTGCTCTCCTATAAAGTCTAAAATGTACCATCCTACCTGAGGAATTGTAATTATTTATTATCTATTTCTCTGGAACGTAAAAATGTTTAAACCTGAACCTGTACAGTCACACGGCACATGTTGGGAATCTTGCACTTGATTTAAATACTGTCAGTGAATGAATCGTGTCAGAAAGGCTAAACGGAGAGATTATTTAAACGGAATGTTGCTGGTTGGGACGTTTTTCAGCCACAGTGGCAAGCCAGGTAGAGCAAGAACAGTTATTGTCTAAATATGAATCTAAGAAAAAGTTTCTTTTCTTTCCCTAGTTTTTGCGCAGAGCAGTGATTCCCCATAGTGTCTAGCTTTAAAATAAGCAGGACAACTCTCCTTCAGAAGGATTTCTGCTCTCTGTGATTAGTGATTTTCTTCTCTTCACTCGCTCCTCTCCAGCGTTCGCTCTGCTAAAGCAAAAAAAGTAAATGATTTTTTAGGAGGAGCTTGTCATGCGTTTCTTTTCTTGCGTCAAACTATAAGCTTGTTTAACTAAGGGAGCCTTTAACGATTTTGCTTATATACTTTCTTTTGTACCCTAAATGCTTGCACGGGTATTACATACTGGGGAGGCACAAAATACAATAACTTGAACAAAAAAAAAAACAAGCATAAATAACAAGAAGCAACATACACAAAAAAGTGAAACATACAATGCAGGCGCACAAAAAGAACATTTCCACGCAGTGCGACATTTTTAGTAGTAAATGAAATCTATATAAATACATACTGTTACGAAGATGTGCGGCCGGCAGCAAATGACAATGACGCGTCCACTCAATGAGATAGAAAGGATTTTATGCAAGCCGGGCCGTGGGCGCGGAGCCTGGCGCGAGATGGTCAGGCACGCCACTGCCCCAGCGTCGTCGTCGTCTTCGTCACATTTCCCCCTCCTTTAAAGAGGACGACCCGGCCGATGAATGACGAAAACACGAGAGTTAACTGAAAACACACACATACATAGAAGAGAAGGTCGAAGAAAGATGAACAGACGAATGACTGCTGCCGGCCGCGTAGAATGATAATGTTCTTGAACCTGCAGCCTCTCTCCACAGCACTGCCGACTTCTGTACCAGCCACAGCCCCACGACGTCACGATCCGGACTGGGGAATTCATTCGACCGCTATTAACACAAGCGGGGCTGTGGAAAGGGCAGGGGACCATAAACTCGCGTCCGTCTTGCGATTTCGTCCATAGTTCAGCTTGTTCACGGCACTCTTCATAAAAGTTCTCGTAGCTCACATTCTTTGAAACTCTGTCTCGAACACTGGAGCAAAAAGAATACATCTTGAAAAGCTTCGAAGAAAAAAAAAATGACTCTTGGTATTTTTATTGATTTCAGCAAAGCATTCGATCACTTAAATCACAGTCTGCTACTAAAAAAATTACAAATGTATGGATTTCGTGGACATGCATCAACTCTCATAACATCTTATCTTGCACATCGTAAACAGTACGTTCATATAAATGGTTATTCATCTGACATTAAACCCATTCTATCTGGCGTTCCACAAGGAAGCATATTAGGTCCCTTCCTTTTTAATTTACATGTTAACGATATTGTCAATATTAATAAAAGTGTTAAATACGTAATTTACGCTGATGATACAAGTTTATTTTTTACCGGTAACTGCTGTCAGGAACTAGCAATAAAGGCAAATCAAACGTTGAAAGACCTCGCTACTTGGAGTAAATGTAATGCTTTAAAAATAAATGATAACAAAACAAAAGCAATTTTATTTCGCCCAAAAAGTAAGAATGATTATATAACTACTGATATTGTTTTAAATGGAACCAAAATAGAGATTGTATCTAGTTTTAAGACACTTGGCGTTATATTCACGGATCGAATGAGTTGGGATGAACACGTAAATTATATTTCGGTAAAATTGTCACGAGTCGCAGGCTTAATGTATCGTCATCGCCATATTCTGCCCACAAATGTAAAATTAATTATTTATAATGCAATGTTTCTCTCCCACATTCATTATTCCTTCTTAGTCTGGGGTACTACTACAAATACAAATTTAAACAAAATACTTGTGATACAAAAGAAAATATTGCGAAGTATTTGTAACGTGTCATACGATCACCCTAGCGAACCTCTCTTTAAACGTTTAAATTTGATGCCTGTAAATAGATTATATAAATATCGTTTATGCATGACCTATAAATCCGAAGTACAAACAAATCTTCATGCCCTTAGTGAATTGGCGTCTCTCTCGCTAAGAGTAGCAACATATCCTACTCGAAACACGGAAATTTGGACGCTCCCTATTTGCAAAACTAACTACGGTGAACAAATGTTAAAGTATGCACTTCCTCGACTGCTTAATTTTCTTGTTACTCACAACATTGACCTTCCGACAACATCTGTAAAAAATCTCCGAGCATTTTTTTCTTTTCCAAATGTGATTGCTTAGTTGTCATGTTTCATAAACTAAATTTTTGCTGAATTGTATAATGCTTTGCTTGCATGTGCTTTGATTTTGTTTGCCTTTTATATATAGTCGCACCTTTTTTGTAATATTGTCCTGTTCTTATCTCTGAAATTGTTATCTTTTCTCTTGGTTTTCTTTTTGGATTACTTGTGCCACTGCTGCCATGTGTAAGGAGGGGGGCCGAGGGCCCGTCAAGCTGCATGATGCAGCTTTTTTCCTCGGTCTCCCTCCGTCATTTGTGTTTTGACGGAAAATAAACATTATTATTATTTCAGGCAGTTCACAGGGCGGGGGCTGTGCGGCGGGGCTATGGTGCGGCGCTCAATCGGCTGTGGCGAAGGACTGCTGCAACCAAGGTCCGGAGCGATGATGACGATGAACGAAAGATGATGTACCCCGCACCTCCACCAAATGTTACGAAGATGTGCGGCCGGCAGCAAATGACAATGACGCGTCCGCTCAATGAGATAGACCATCTCGCGCCAGGCTCCGCGCCTGGCGCTCTCGCGCCAGGCGCGGAGCCTGGCGCGAGATGGTCAGGCACGCCACTGCCACAGCGTCGTCGTCGTCTTCGTCACAATATATATATAATAATAATAATAATAATTAGGGCTGGGCAATTGAACGATTAACCTTCCGATTAATCGATTAATGCTTTAATCGCGATCAATTTTTTTAACCAGTTAATCGGTTAAAATGAGGCGAACAAAAGTAAATAAATATACGTTTTTTTTCCTTTCTCCTGCTGCCGTTCCCTCTAAAACGAACATACAAACTTGCTCCTTGTTCATCTCGTAGGTAACACCCAACAAACAAATCATTCGTCGTGCGTCACGCGGGATTGGAAGAAAAAAGCGAAAACAGAAGCAGAATGAAAGCAGGCTTTACGGAAGTCCGGTGACCTCGGTCATGAATTTGGACGTTATAGCTACGCGCTCTTTTTGAGCACACGCAGCAGCTTTTTTTTTTTTTTTTTTTTTTTTGAAGGCACGCAAGCATGTTGGCTTACGGGTTTGCAGCGACAAAGCTAGAGCTCTTCCGAAGGCTGCCTTGATCCCCATTGTAGGTTATGCTCCGTCCTTGCGGTCGCTACAACGTGACCTCGCTCGTCTCTCCGCTCGTTCAGCGTGGTGCAAAGCCGGCCGGGTTCGTGGCTTGCTTCAGTATTCGACCCTGTGTTTTATTTGTGTGGTTGGAATTTCTCTCTCGGCGTCGCTTTTGCCTCTTGACGCAACGACCTTGGCGGACCTGCACTGCCCGTGGCAAAGTGCTTCCAGATGTTCCCCCGTTCTCTCGTCGTCTTTGACGAGTTGGCGCCGCGCGCAGCCGGATGGGCTCGTTCCCCTTTTCCCCGTAAAAAGGGGCCTTTCCTTCGCCGGGGATTTTCTGTTTGTTGAAAGCTTCAAGGACGTCGTGGAATTAGAGCGTGCGGGTAAAGTTACATGAACGACGAAGATGTTTCATCCTGTTTTTGTCCTTCACGTACTACTCCTATAACACCTTCAGGGACGTCCTCGACGGATCGACGCTCCCCAATTATCCCCGTCTGCCTTGCCCCCGTCTTTCCTCATCCATTCATGTCGCGCCGCAGTCACTTGTTTGAGAAGTATCTCATCACAACACCCTGCGCAGGCATGGACGAATACAGGAGTATGAAGGGCAACCTTTCAGGGAAATTCGGGTTTAGAGTAAATTTCTCCGCGGGCGAAGTTTTTGACTTAAAGAAAGTTCACTGCCTCATCTGCAAAAAAGCTTTCGCATATAGCGGAAGTGTAAGCTCGCTTCAATACCATCTCAGAGCTAAGCACCCAAGCATCTCGCTGCCACAAGAATCATCTGCAAAAAAGCAGACGACTACCGACGTTTTCTCTTCGAGGCCGGTTTCTCTGAAGAAAAAAGAAACTATTGCACAAGCCCTTACATCTTGGCTTGTTTCTTCTAGCCGGCCTCTCAACATTGTGGAAGATCACGGACTAGCGAAAGTTTTTCAGATTGCCTTGGATTCTCCGTCTTACCAGCCGCCGTCCCGTCGTGCAGTGAGTGCCAAGGTGGATGCCCTGTATACCTCGAGACGGGAGCGTCTTCAAGCAGAACTCTCGGCAGCCAGCTTCATCAGCTTAACAGCGGACTTCTGGACCTCCATCGCCAATGACGCCTATTTCGGGATAACGGCGCATTGGATCGACGACGACTGGATGCTTCGATCGGCAACATTGCAGGTGAGAAACGTACCTGAGCGCCATACAGCGGAACAATGTGCCAGTGAGGTATTGGAGACTGCTACAGATTGGGGAATCGTTGAAAAGGTAAAAGCTGTCTGTACCGATAACGCCCGCAACATCTGTCTTGGGGTGGAGAGAGCAAACTTTCAGAGTCTGAAGTGCGCAGCTCACACGCTTCAGCTGTGCGTCCACAAGGCGCTCAGCGTGACGGGTGTGGAGCGACTGCTAGCCGCCTGTCGTCGTACTGTGGGTCACTTTAAGCGCAGTTCGAACAACCAGGCCGTCCTTTCAAAACATGCCGCTGAACTCGGAGCACCTAAGAAGAAGCTTCAGCAGGACATCGCAACACGGTGGAACAGTACGTACATAATGATATGCAGCCTGCTTGAACTGAAGGAGCCTTTGCGCCGCTCCATGGAGGACAGCAGTACCATTAAATCGTCGATTCCCCACCTCACAGACGTCTATTGGGACATGTTGGAGCAGCTTCGGGAAGTTTTGAAGCCCCTGCTCGACATTACTGAGCTCCTTGGAGGGGACAAGTACGTTACTCGGTCTGTACTTATTCCAGCCTTAAAACTGCTAAAGAATAAAATGAAGACGAATGACTGTGACCCTGCCTTCATCTGCCGCTTCAAGGCCATGCTGGTGGACTCTATCGATGAGAGGCTTCGCGCGTGGCCGCAATACAACGACTATGAACTGGCAACGTGTCTCGATCCTCGTTTCAAGAGCCTCGCATGAATCGAAAAAGATCGCCGCGAACTTGTGTGGGAAAGGCTTTCCCAGCTAACACATGCGTCTTCGGACGATTCTACTGATCTAACGCCCAAGAAAAAAAGAAAATACGTTTTCTCGGAGGAAAATGAAGAGCCCACCATCTCCTGCCAAGTGTCGCTTTATCGATCGATGGCCGAGGTGACGGACGATGAACTGGACCCACTACAGTGGTGGCGAGCTCAGGGCTCCCTGTTTCCTCAAATTGTGCCAATTGTGAAGAGTGTGATGTGTGTCCCAGTCACCTCAACGCCCTGCGAGCGTCTGTTCAGCGCAGCAGGGATGATCGTCAACAAACAAAGAAACTCGCTCCTGCCGGAAAATGTCAACAAACTTCTTTGCCTCCGCAGCTGGGGTTGTGATCTGTGAGTGCGTTACATCAACGTTTATTCTCAATCAAGTTTGAATATATGCGCCGTTTATCATACAATAAAACATATTGTAAGGACAAAATGTCTACTTTTGCTTTTTACTAAAGTCAACCGATTAATCGATTAATTAATCGATTAAAGGGTAGCGATTAATCGGGTTAAAATTTTTAATCGACGCCCAGCCCTAATAATAATATAATAATATGTTTTATTTTCCGTCAGAAGTGTATGACGGAGGGAGACCGAAGAAAAGAGCTGCATGATGCAGCTTGACAGGTCCTCGGCCCCCCATCCTTACATTTGGCAGCAGTGGCACAGAAAACAAAACAAAAAAAGAGAAAAATTCACGTAAAAGAATGTTCACAGAAAAATAATACATACACGCAAAGCACAGTTCAAATCAACAAAGTAAGGTAATACATTTATGTTAGTATTGTCCAAAAGGTAAATATTATACATTTGCTACACACTCATATTAGAAGAAAATAATGCTCGAAGGTCTTTAAATGACATGGTAAGAGGGTGGATGTTTTCGGTGTGGAGAAGGTTAAGTAGTCTAGGTAGTGTACATGATGTCATTTGCTCGCCATATGTTGTTTTGTATTTTTGTAGCATCCAGTACTCCGTGTTACGGGTGGGATATGCGGTCATTCTTGGTGTTAGGGACACAAGTTCCAGAAATTTTTGAGCATTCTTTTCTACGTGTGATTTATAGGTTATACACAGTCAATATTGATAGAGACACATTACAGGCATCAGACTCAGGCTTTGAAAAAGAGGCGCACTAGGATGGTCATATGGAACACTAGAAATGTTTCTTAAAACCTTTTTTTGAAGGACAAGTATTTTATTTAAATTAGCATTTGTTGTATTTCCCCAGACTAGATGGCAATAGTTCAGATGGGAAAGAAATAATGAATTATAAATTAGTAATTTTACATGTTTTGACAAAATATGGCGGTGACGGTACATCGCGCCAACCACGCGTCACAGCTTTATCAATACATAATTCATATGCTCGTCCCATCTCATTCGATCTGTGAAAATGACACCAAGCGTTTTAAAACTAGAAATAACTTCTATTATTTTTGAATTTAGGATAATATTGCTGGTAATATTATCATTCTTGTTTCTTGGACGAAATAAGATTGCTTTTGTTTTGCTCTCATTAATTTTTAAGGAATTAGAACTACTCCAGGTAACCAGGTTCTTGAGAGTTTTATTTGCTTTAATTACTAATTCGTCGCAGCAGTTGCTTGAAAAAAATAAGCTCGTGTCGTCAGCATAGATTATATATTTAATATCTGGGTTTACGTTTACAATATCATTCACATACAGGTTAAACAAAAAAGGTCCCAAGATACTCCCCTCTGGAACACCGGATAATATTGGTTTCACATCAGAACAGAAGCCGTTAATGTGAACATATTGTTTTCGATGCGATAGGTATGACGTAATTAAAGTTGAGGCATAACCACGAAATCCGTATAATTCCAGCCTTCTGATTAATAGATTGTGATTTAAATGATCGAATGCTTTGCTGAAGTCGATCAAAATTCCGAGTGTCATCTTTTTATCTTCAAAACTGCGCAAAATGTAATCTTTTTGTTTTAAAAGTGCAAGTTCTGTAGATCGGTTTTTGCGAAATCCAAATTGTGACGAAGTGATTATATCATGCTTATCAGAAAAATTCACTAGGCGTGAATGCAGAATTTTTTCTAGCCCTTTCGAAAAGACTGATAATATTGAAATCGGCCTGTAGTTGCCTATGTCATTCCTATCACCCTTTTTATACAAAACACTGACCTTTGCAATCTGCATTCTTTTGGGAAATACCCCGTGCTGTAAGCACAAATTAAAGATATGGGTCAAAACGGGAGATATGAGATCTATAACATACTTTATGGGACTTATCTGCAGGTCGTCGGAGTCGCAACTTGTACTGTTTTTTAGCGATTGAAATGTCCGCGTCACTTCCATTTCTACAGCAGGCTCAAGAAAGATCGAGCTTACATTTCCACGCTGAATATATGCGCAAGCGTTTTCGTTAGGGGTTTCTCTAGCTAAGTTTACAAAATAATCATTAAAGGCATTTGCTAGTGGTCGTTCTGTTAATTCTATGCCATTAAGATAAAGTTTTTCAATTTCCTTTTTACCGTGGGAACGGTTTAAAACGTTGTTTAGTTTTTTCCATGTCACGTCAGTTCGCATTACAGAAGACATAAAGTAATTGCTAAAATACCTTGCTCTAGCATTCTTTAGTTCTTTTGTAAGTCTATTACGGTATATTTTAAAAGTTTTAAGGTTTCCAGGGTCCCTTGTTACAATGAATAGTTTATATAAAGCATTTATTTTATTAATTTTTATTCGAAGTTCCTGAGATACCCAGGGCTTGCGACTCTTTTTCGACAACCTAACAGGCCTATTGGGAAAATACTCTTTATATGTGCGCTGAAATTTGTTTAAGAAGAAGTTGTACGCTTCATCAGCGTCTAGTTCATCGTAAACATCATTCCAGTCGAGCTCTGAAAGTTTTGATCTGAATTCACAAATGCTGCTTTCTGTAATATTCTGAAAGGATCCACGAAATCGGTTCCTCGTAGTTTTGGCTTTTTTTTTTCTCCACAGAAAGAAATATACCCTGATGGTCACTGATGGCCGTGCTAATTATCCCCGAGTTTAGATTAGCTAAGTCAAAATTTGTTATAAATAAGTCGAGTAATGTTGAGGATTCTGTCGTGATTCGCGTAGGCGATGTAATTACGTTTATACAACCACTACTGTTTAGTAACAGTTCTAGTTGTATTTTATTAGGTGTATCCTGCAGCATGTTAAGATTAAGATCGCCTCACAAAATAATATCATATCCATTCTCGGTTGCAAATCTAAAGCAAGTTTCTAAAAAATGAAATAAAGATACCACGTTTCCATCCGGCGGCCTATAGATTACGGAGATAGTTTTATCAACCAGCAAGGACAGCACTTCGTAATCTTGACTGACACATGAGTAATCTTCTATTTTTTCACCACACATATTATTTCTCAGCATTAATGACACCCCCCCCCCCCGCGTCCAATTGTTCTGTTCAAATAGTATCCATTATAATCCGGTAGACTGAAAACGTCACTTTCATTAGAATACCACGTTTCCGTAAACATAATAACATCAAATAAAAAATTGAATTCGTCAAAGAGGAGACCAAGCTCAACAGTTTTATTTCGAGCAGATCGCGTATTTAAATGAAAACAATTGAACGATTTGCAGTGGTCTTTTTCAAGGTGAGCCTTCAACTCAGAAGCAGTAAACAGGTTTTGTTCTGACATAAGTACGTTAACGATACGCAACTGGCAGGAACAGTAGCATAGTTCACCTCAAGTTTTGCAAGTCCACCTCGCATTTCACAAGAATCACTCTTTCTCCGTCCCTCCGCCTCAGAAAAATTTGTCCATTTCGGTGCCATGAATACCGGTAGCCATTTTCCTTCGCCCATTCCTTTGCTGCTGAAAGCAGAGCACGGTCTTGTCTTGTCATGTTCTCGAGGATATAACAGTCCTCATCTGTGTGATTAAGTTTCCTTCTTTTGTCAAGCCACTGATCGCGTGTGGCCTGTCTTGCGAAACGAACGATTATACAAGGTACTTTATCGGGTCGAGCTGGCAATCTGTGCAAGGCTGCAATATCAGTTTCTGCTAGTGCGGGCACCTCCACTTTTTCTGCCACCAGGTTCAGCTTTCCCAGCAAAACTTCATGCTCAGAAACCGGGATTCCATGCACTTCAAGGTTCATTTTTCTGGTTTGCCACTCTAGCGCATTCATGTCTTGGGCGATCTGTTGCACATTTGTCTCTCTTTCGCGGTTTTCAATACTTGTTACTCTGTTTTTCAAACTTTTTATGTCACCGTCGCGCTGACGCATGTGCTTGAGAACTTCATCATATTTTGCCGGCATCATGCTTACAGACTGTTCAAGAGCCGTGACAGACTTTTTTGACCCCATTAGAAACTCTAGTTTTTCGTTTATGCCAACGAGTATGGTGGTCACGTCGATCTCGTCTGGCTTTTATTTTGGCTCTGGCTTGCTTTGGCTGCTCCTTAACTTGGCTGTTCTACACGTTTGGCAGCGCCACGAATTATGCCAAGAAGCACCTTTTGTTTTAAATGTCGATTCGGAGACACCGGAACAAGCTCCCAGGTGATAAGAATGAGTGCATTCTGTGCATTGCATTACATTATCCTTGTCATACGGCTCATCACAACACACACAACCGTCAGCCATACCACAAGACACTTCTATTAGCTGAAAACAGCGCTGTGATATAACTGCACAAAAAGACTGGATTGAAAGCTCAGAAATTTACAACGTGGCAGCAGCAGCAGCAGAAAAAAAAACAGCTCAGTTGAACACGAAATGTAATAGTAAGCAGTGATATTCAACCTGGAATGTATATAGGTAGATTTAGTCTTGCGTTCCCTCTGCCGCCACCGCTGCCAATGCGCCGAGTCGTTGGAGCGCAGTCCTTTTTATCGGCGGTCCCCATGCGGCGTGTTGTTCGTTGTGTCCAGGGCTGGATGGAAACTGCAGCGTTGTTGTCGTCACACACGTGCCCTCAGTCGATGAAAAGCAGCCTGCAAACTGCAGCGTCGCTGTCGTCCAACACCAGCCCTCAGTCGATGAAAAGCGGCCTGGAATGTATATAGGTAGATTTAGTCTTGCGTTCCTTCTGCCGCCACCGCTGCCAATGTGCCGAGTCGTTGGAGCGCAGACCTTTTTATCGGCGGTCCCCTTGCGGCGTGTTGTTCGTTGTGTCCAGGGCTGGATGGAAACTGCAGCGTTGTTGTCGTCCAACACGTGCCCTCAGTCGATGAAAAGCAGCCTGCAAACTGCAGCGTCGCTGTCGTCCTACACCAGCCCTCAGTCGATGAAAAGCGGCCTGGAATGTATATAGGTAGATTTAGTCTTGCGTTCCTTCTGCCGCCACCGCTGCCAATGCGCCGAGTCGTTGGAGCGCAGTCCTTTTTATCGGCGGTCCCCTTGCGGCGTGTTGTTCGTTGTGTCCAGGGCTGGATGGAAACTGCAGCGTTGTTGTCGTCACACACGTGCCCTCAGTCGATGAAAAGCAGCCTGCAAACTGCAGCGTCGCTGTCGTCCAACACCAGCCCTCAGTCGATGAAAAGCGGCCTGGAATGTATATAGGTAGATTTAGTCTTGCGTTCCTTCTGCCGCCACCGCTGCCAATGTGCCGAGTCGTTGGAGCGCAGACCTTTTTATCGGCGGTCCCCTTGCGGCGTGTTGTTCGTTGTGTCCAGGGCTGGATGGAAACTGCAGCGTTGTTGTCGTCCAACACGTGCCCTCAGTCGATGAAAAGCAGCCTGCAAACTGCAGCGTCGCTGTCGTCCAACACCAGCCCTCAGTCGATGAAAAGCGGCCTGGAATGTATATAGGTAGATTTAGTCTTGCGTTCCTTCTGCCGCCACCGCTGCCAATGCGCCGAGTCGTTGGAGCGCAGTCCTTTTTATCGGCGGTCCCCTTGCGGCGTGTTGTTCGTTGTGTCCACGGCTGGATGGAAACTGCAGCGTTGTTGTCGTCCAACACGTGCCCTCAGTCGATGAAAAGCAGCCTGCAAACTGCAGCGTCGCTGTCGTCCAACACCAGCCCTCAGTCGATGAAAAGCGGCCTGGAATGTATATAGGTAGATTTAGTCTTGCGTTCCTTCTGCCGCCACCGCTGCCAATGTGCCGAGTCGTTGGAGCGCAGTCCTTTTTATCGGCGGTCCCCTTGCGGCGTGTTGTTCGTTGTGTCCAGGGCTGGATGGAAACTGCAGCGTTGTTGTCGTCCAACACGTGCCCTCAGTCGATGAAAAGCAGCCTGCAAACTGCAGCGTCGCTGTCGTCCAACACCAGCCCTCAGTCGATGAAAAGCGGCCTGGAATGTATATACGTAGATTTAGTCTTGCGTTCCTTCTGCCGCCACCGCTGCCAATGTGCCGAGTCGTTGGAGCGCAGTCCTTTTTATCGGCGGTCCCCTTGCGGCGTGTTGTTCGTTGTGTCCAGGGCTGGATGGAAACTGCAGCGTTGTTGTCGTCCAACACGTGCCCTCAGTCGATGAAAAGCAGCCTGCAAACTGCAGCGTCGCTGTCGTCCAACACCAGCCCTCAGTCGATGAAAAGCGGCCTGGAATGTATATAGGTAGATTTAGTCTTGCGTTCCTTCTGCCGCCACCGCTGCCAATGTGCCGAGTCGTTGGAGCGCAGTCCTTTTTATCGGCGGTCCCCTTGGGGCGTGTTGTTCGTTGTGTCCAGGGCTGGATGGAAACTGCAGCGTTGTTGTCGTCCAACACGTGCCCTCAGTCGATGAAAAGCAGCCTGCAAACTGCAGCGTCGCTGTCGTCCAACACCAGCCCTCAGTCGATGAAAAGCGGCCTGGAATGTATATAGGTAGATTTAGTCTTGCGTTCCTTCTGCCGCCACAGCTACCAATGTGCCGAGTCATTGGAGCGCAGTCCTTTTTATCGGCGGTCCCCTTGCGGCGTGTTGTTCGTTGTGTCCAGGGCTGGATGGAAACTGCAGCGTTGTTGTCGTCCAACACGTGCCCTCAGTCGATGAAAAGCAGCCTGCAAACTGCAGCGTCGCTGTCGTCCAACACCAGCCCTCAGTCGATGAAACGCGGCCTGGAATGTATATAGGTAGATTTAGTCTTGCGTTCCTTCTGCCGCCACCACTGCCAATGTGCCGAGTCGTTGGAGCGCAGTCCTTTTTATCGGCGGTCCCCTTGCGGCGTGTTGTTCGTTGTGTCCAGGGCTGGATGGAAACTGCAGCGTTGTTGTCGTCCAACACGTGCCCTCAGTCGATGAAAAGCAGCCTGCAAACTGCAGCGTCACTGTCGTCCAACACCAGCCCTCAGTCGATCAAAAGCGGCCTGGAATGTATATAGGTAGATTTAGTCTTGCGTTCCTTCTGCCGCCACCGCTGCCAATGTGCCGAGTCGTTGGAGCGCAGTCCTTTTTATCGGCGGTCCCCTTGCGGCGTGTTGTTCGTTGTGTCCAGGGCTGGATGGAAACTGCAGCGTTGTTGTCGTCCAACACGTGCCCTCAGTCGATGAAAAGCAGCCTGCAAACTGCAGCGTCGCTGTCGTCCAACACCAGCCCTCAGTCGATGAAAAGCGGCCTGGAATGTATATAGGTAGATTTAGTCTTGCGTTCCTTCTGCCGCCACCGCTGCCAATGTGCCGAGTCGTTGGAGCGCAATCCTTTTTATCGGCGGTCCCCTTGCGGCGTGTTGTTCGTTGTGTCCAGGGCTGGATGGAAACTGCAGCGTTGTTGTCGTCCAACACGTGCCCTCAGTCGATGAAAAGCAGCCTGCAAACTGCAGCGTCGCTGTCGTCCAACACCAGCCCTCAGTCGATGAAAAGCGGCCTGGAATGTATATAGGTAGATTTAGTCTTGCGTTCCTTCTGCCGCCACCGCTGCCAATGTGCCGAGTCGTTGGAGCGCAGTCCTTTTTATCGGCGGTCCCCTTGCGGCGTGTTGTTCGTTGTGTCCAGGGCTGGCTGGAAACTGCAGCGTTGTTGTCGTCCAACACGTGCCCTCAGTCGATGAAAAGCAGCCTGCAAACTGCAGCGTCGCTGTCGTCCAACACCAGCCCTCAGTCGATGAAAAGCGGCCTGGAATGTATATAGGTAGATTTAGTCTTGCGTTCCCTCTGCCGCCACCGCTGCCAATGCGCCGAGTCGTTGGAGCGCAGTCCTTTTTATCGGCGGTCCCTTTGCAGCATGTTGTTCGTTGTGTCCTGGGCTGGATGGAAACTGCAGCGTTGTTGTCGTCCAACACGTGCCCTCAGTCCATGAAAAGCAGCCTGGAATGTATATAGGTAGATTTAGTCTTGCGTTCCTTCTGCCGCCACCGCTGCCAATGTGCCGAGTCGTTGGAGCGCAGTCCTTTTTATCGGCGGTCCACTTGCGGCGTGTTGTTCGTTGTGTCCAGGGCTGGATGGAAACTGCAGCGTTGTTGTCGTCCAACACGTGCCCTCAGTCGATGAAAAGCAGCTTGGAATGTATATAGGTAGATTTAGTCTTGCGTTCCTTCTGCCGCCACCGCTGCCAATGTGCCGAGTCGTTGGAGCGCAGTCCTTTTTATCGGCGGTCCCCTTGCGCCGTGTTGTTCGTTGTGTCCAGGGCTGGATGGAAACTGCAGCGTTGTTGTCGTCCAACACGTGCCCTCAGTCGATGAAAAGCAGCCTGCAAACTGCAGCGTCGCTGTCGTCCAACACCAGCCCTCAGTCGATGAAAAGTGGCCTGGAATGTATATAGGTAGATTTAGTCTTGCGTTCCCTCTGCCGCCACCGCTGCCAATGCGCCGAGTCGTTGGAGCGCAGTCCTTTTTATCGGCGGTCCCCTTGCGGCGTGTTGTTCGTTTTGTCCAGGGCTGGATAGAAACTGCAGCGTTGTTGTCGTCCAACACGTGCCCTCAGTCGATGAAAAGCAGCCTGGAATGTATATAGGTAGATTTAGACTTGCGTTCCTTCTGCCGCCACCGCTGCCAATGTGCCGAGTCGTTGGAGCGCAGTCCTTTTTATCGGCGGTCCCCTTGCGGCGTGTTGTTCGTTGTGTCCAGGGCTGGATGGAAACTGCAGCGTTGTTGTCGTGCAACACCAGCCCTCAGTCGATGAAAAGCGGCCTGGAATGTATATAGGTAGATTTAGTCTTGCGTTCCCTCTGCCGCCACCGCTGCCAATGCGCCGAGTCGTTGGAGCGCAGTCCTTTTTATCGGCGGTCTCCTTGCGGCGTGTTGTTCGTTGTGTCCAGGGCTGGATGGAAACTGCAGCGTTGTTGTCGTCCAACACGTGCCCTCAGTCGATGAAAAGCAGCCTGCAAACTGCAGCGTCGCTGTCGTCCAACACCAGCCCTCAGTCGATGAAAAGCGGCCTGGAATGTATATAGGTAGATTTAGTCTTGCGTTCCCTCTCCCGCCACCGCTGCCAATGTGCCGAGTCGTTGGAGCGCAGTCCTTTTTATCGGCGGTCCCCTTGCGGCGTGTTGTTCGTTGTGTCCAGGGCTGGATGGAAACTGCAGCGTTGCTGTCGTCCAACACGTGCCCTCAGTCGATGAAAAGCAGCCTGGAATGTATATAGGTAGATTTAGTCTTGCGTTCCTTCTGCCGCCACCGCTGCCAATGTGCCGAGTCGTTGGAGCGCAGTCCTTTTTATCGGCGGTCCCCTTGCGGCGTGTTGTTCGTTGTGTCCAGGGCTGGATGGAAACTGCAGCGTTGTTGTCGTCCAACACGTGCCCTCAGTCGATGAAAAGCAGCCTGGAATGTATATAGGTAGATTTAGTCTTGCGTTCCTTCTGCCGCCACCGCTGCCAATGTGCCGAGTCGTTGGAGCGCAGTCCTTTTTATCGGCGGTCCCCTTGCGGCGTGTTGTTCGTTGTGTCCAGGGCTGGATGGAAACTGCAGCATTGTTGTCGTTTAACACGTGCCCTCAGTCGATGAAAAGCAGCCTGGAATGTATATAGGTAGATTTAGTCTTGCGTTCCCTCTGCCGCCACCGCTGCCAATGTGCCGAGTCGTTGGAGCGCAGTCCTTTTTATCGGCGGTCCCCTTGCGGCGTGTTGTTCGTTGTGTCCAGAGCTGGATGGAAACTGCAGCGTTGTTGCCGTCCAACACGTGCCCTCAGTCGATGAAAAGCAGCCTGGAATGTATATAGGTAGATTTAGTCTTGCGTTCCCTCTGCCGCCACCGCTGCCAATGTGCCGAGTCGTTGGAGCGCAGTCCTTTTTATCGGCGGTCCCCTTGCGGCGTGTTGTTCGTTGTGTCCAGGGCTGGATGGAAACTGCAGCGTTGTTGTCGTCCAACACGTGCCCTCAGTCGATGAAAAGCAGCCTGGAATGTATATAGGTAGATTTAGTCTTGCGTTCCTTCTGCCGCCACCGCTGCCAATGTGCCGAGTCGTTGGAGCGCAGTCCTTTTTATCGGCGGTCCCCTTGCGGCGTGTTGTTCGTTGTGTCCAGGGCTGGATGGAAACTGCAGCGTTGTTGTCGTCCAACACGTGCCCTCAGTCGATGAAAAGCAGCCTGCAAACTGCAGCGTCGCTGTCGTCCAACACCAGCCCTCAGTCGATGAAAAGCGGCCTGGAATGTATATAGGTAGATTTAGTCTTGCGTTCCCTCTGCCGCCACCGCTGCCATTGTGCCGAGTCGTTGGAGCGCAGTCCTTTTTATCGGCGGTCCCCTTGCGGCGTGTTGTTCGTTGTGTCCAGGGCTGGATGGAAACTGCAGCGTTGTTGTCGTCCAACACGTGCCCTCAGTCGATGAAAAGCAGCCTGCAAACTGCAGCGTCGCTGTCGTCCAACACCAGCCCTCAGTCGATGAAAAGCGGCCTGGAATGTATATAGGTAGATTTAGTCTTGCGTTCCCTCTGCCGCCACCACTGCCAATGTGCCGAGTCGTTGGAGCGCAGTCCTTTTTATCGGCGGTCCCCTTGCGGCGTGTTGTTCGTTGTGTCCAGGGCTGGATGGAAACTGCAGCGTTGTTGTCATCCAACACGTGCCCTCAGTCGATGAAAAGCAGCCTGGAATGTATAGGTAGATTTAGTCTTGCGTTCCTTCTGCCGCCACCGCTGCCAATGTGCCGAGTCGTTGGAGCGCAGTCCTTTTTATCGGCGGTCCCCTTGCGGCGTGTTGTTCGTTGTGTCCAGGGCTGGATGGAAACTGCAGCATTGTTGTCATTTAACACGTGCCCTCAGTCGATGAAAAGCAGCCTGGAATGTATATAGGTAGATTTAGTCTTGCGTTCCCTCTGTCGCCACCGCTGCCAATGTGCCGAGTCGTTGGAGCGCAGTCCTTTTTATCGGCGGTCCCCTTGCGGCGTGTTGTTCGTTGTGTCCAGGGCTGGATGGAAACTGCAGCGTTGTTGTCGTCCAACACGTGCCCTCAGTCGATGAAAAGCAGCCTGGAATGTATATAGGTAGATTTAGTCTTGCGTTCCTTCTGCCGCCACCGCTGCCAATGTGCCGAGTCGTTGGAGCGCAGTCCTTTTTATCGGCGGTCCCCTTGCGGCGTGTTGTTCGTTGTGTCCAGGGCTGGATGGAAACTGCAGCGTTGTTGTCGTCCAACACGTGCCCTCAGTCGATGAAAAGCAGCCTGCAAACTGCAGCGTCGCTGTCGTCCAACACCAGCCCTCAGTCGATGAAAAGCGGCCTGGAATGTATATAGGTAGATTTAGTCTTGCGTTCCCTCTACCGCCACCGCTGCCAATGTGCCGAGTCGTTGGAGCGCAGTCCTTTTTATCGGCGGTCCCCTTGCGGCGTGTTGTTCGTTGTGTCCAGGGCTGGATGGAAACTGCAGCGTTGTTGTCGTCCAACACGTGCCCTCAGTCGATGAAAAGCAGCCTGCAAACTGCAGCGTCGCTGTCGTCCAACACCAGCCCTCAGTCGATGAAAAGCGGCCTGGAATGTATATAGGTAGATTTAGTCTTGCGTTCCCTCTGCCGCCACCACTGCCAATGTGCCGAGTCGTTGGAGCGCAGTCCTTTTTATCGGCGGTCCCCTTGCGGCGTGTTGTTCGTTGTGTCCAGGGCTGGATGGAAACTGCAGCGTTGTTGTCATCCAACACGTGCCCTCAGTCGATGAAAAGCAGCCTGCAAACTGCAGCGTCGCTGTCGTCCAACACCAGCCCTCAGTCGATGAAAAGCGGCCTGGAATGTATATAGGTAGATTTAGTCTTGCGTTCCTTCTGCCGCCACCGCTGCCAATGTGCCGAGTCGTTGGAGCGCAGTCCTTTTTATCGGCGGTCCCCTTGCGGCGTGTTGTTCGTTGTGTCCAGGGCTGTATGGAAACTGCAGCGTTGTTGTCGTCTAACACGTGCCCTCAGTCGATGAAAAGCAGCCTGCAAACTGCAGCGTCGCTGTCGTCCAACACCAGCCCTCAGTCGATGAAAAGCGGCCTGGAATGTATATAGGTAGATTTAGTCTTGCGTTCCCTCTGCCGCCACCGCTGCCAATGTGCCGAGTCGTTGGAGCGCAGTCCTTTTTATCGGCGGTCCCCTTGCGGCGTGTTGTTCGTTGTGTCCAGGGCTGGATGGAAACTGCAGCGTTGTTGTCGTCCAACACGTGCCCTCAGTCGATGAAAAGCAGCCTGCAAACTGCAGCGTCGCTGTCGTCCAACACCAGCCCTCAGTCGATGAAAAGCGGCCTGGAATGTATATAGGTAGATTTAGTCTTGCGTTCCTTCTGCCGCCACCGCTGCCAATGTGCCGAGTCGTTGGAGCGCAGACCTTTTTATCGGCGGTCCCCTTGCGGCGTGTTGTTCGTTGTGTCCAGGGCTGGATGGAAACTGCAGCGTTGTTGTCGTCCAACACGTGCCCTCAGTCGATGAAAAGCAGCCTGCAAACTGCAGCGTCGCTGTCGTCCAACACCAGCCCTCAGTCGATGAAAAGCGGCCTGGAATGTATATAGGTAGATTTAGTCTTGCGTTCCTTCTGCCGCCACCGCTGCCAATGCGCCGAGTCGTTGGAGCGCAGTCCTTTTTATCGGCGGTCCCCTTGCGGCGTGTTGTTCGTTGTGTCCACGGCTGGATGGAAACTGCAGCGTTGTTGTCGTCCAACACGTGCCCTCAGTCGATGAAAAGCAGCCTGCAAACTGCAGCGTCGCTGTCGTCCAACACCAGCCCTCAGTCGATGAAAAGCGGCCTGGAATGTATATAGGTAGATTTAGTCTTGCGTTCCTTCTGCCGCCACCGCTGCCAATGTGCCGAGTCGTTGGAGCGCAGTCCTTTTTATCGGCGGTCCCCTTGCGGCGTGTTGTTCGTTGTGTCCAGGGCTGGATGGAAACTGCAGCGTTGTTGTCGTCCAACACGTGCCCTCAGTCGATGAAAAGCAGCCTGCAAACTGCAGCGTCGCTGTCGTCCAACACCAGCCCTCAGTCGATGAAAAGCGGCCTGGAATGTATATACGTAGATTTAGTCTTGCGTTCCTTCTGCCGCCACCGCTGCCAATGTGCCGAGTCGTTGGAGCGCAGTCCTTTTTATCGGCGGTCCCCTTGCGGCGTGTTGTTCGTTGTGTCCAGGGCTGGATGGAAACTGCAGCGTTGTTGTCGTCCAACACGTGCCCTCAGTCGATGAAAAGCAGCCTGCAAACTGCAGCGTCGCTGTCGTCCAACACCAGCCCTCAGTCGATGAAAAGCGGCCTGGAATGTATATAGGTAGATTTAGTCTTGCGTTCCTTCTGCCGCCACCGCTGCCAATGTGCCGAGTCGTTGGAGCGCAGTCCTTTTTATCGGCGGTCCCCTTGGGGCGTGTTGTTCGTTGTGTCCAGGGCTGGATGGAAACTGCAGCGTTGTTGTCGTCCAACACGTGCCCTCAGTCGATGAAAAGCAGCCTGCAAACTGCAGCGTCGCTGTCGTCCAACACCAGCCCTCAGTCGATGAAAAGCGGCCTGGAATGTATATAGGTAGATTTAGTCTTGCGTTCCTTCTGCCGCCACCGCTACCAATGTGCCGAGTCATTGGAGCGCAGTCCTTTTTATCGGCGGTCCCCTTGCGGCGTGTTGTTCGTTGTGTCCAGGGCTGGATGGAAACTGCAGCGTTGTTGTCGTCCAACACGTGCCCTCAGTCGATGAAAAGCAGCCTGCAAACTGCAGCGTCGCTGTCGTCCAACACCAGCCCTCAGTCGATGAAAAGCGGCCTGGAATGTATATAGGTAGATTTAGTCTTGCGTTCCTTCTGCCGCCACCGCTGCCAATGTGCCGAGTCGTTGGAGCGCAGTCCTTTTTATCGGCGGTCCCCTTGGGGCGTGTTGTTCGTTGTGTCCAGGGCTGGATGGAAACTGCAGCGTTGTTGTCGTCCAACACGTGCCCTCAGTCGATGAAAAGCAGCCTGCAAACTGCAGCGTCGCTGTCGTCCAACACCAGCCCTCAGTCGATGAAAAGCGGCCTGGAATGTATATAGGTAGATTTAGTCTTGCGTTCCTTCTGCCGCCACCGCTACCAATGTGCCGAGTCATTGGAGCGCAGTCCTTTTTATCGGCGGTCCCCTTGCGGCGTGTTGTTCGTTGTGTCCAGGGCTGGATGGAAACTGCAGCGTTGTTGTCGTCCAACACGTGCCCTCAGTCGATGAAAAGCAGCCTGCAAACTGCAGCGTCGCTGTCGTCCAACACCAGCCCTCAGTCGATGAAACGCGGCCTGGAATGTATATAGGTAGATTTAGTCTTGCGTTCCTTCTGCCGCCACCACTGCCAATGTGCCGAGTCGTTGGAGCGCAGTCCTTTTTATCGGCGGTCCCCTTGCGGCGTGTTGTTCGTTGTGTCCAGGGCTGGATGGAAACTGCAGCGTTGTTGTCGTCCAACACGTGCCCTCAGTCGATGAAAAGCAGCCTGCAAACTGCAGCGTCGCTGTCGTCCAACACCAGCCCTCAGTCGATCAAAAGCGGCCTGGAATGTATATAGGTAGATTTAGTCTTGCGTTCCTTCTGCCGCCACCGCTGCCAATGTGCCGAGTCGTTGGAGCGCAGTCCTTTTTATCGGCGGTCCCCTTGCGGCGTGTTGTTCGTTGTGTCCAGGGCTGGATGGAAACTGCAGCGTTGTTGTCGTCCAACACGTGCCCTCAGTCGATGAAAAGCAGCCTGCAAACTGCAGCGTCGCTGTCGTCCAACACCAGCCCTCAGTCGATGAAAAGCGGCCTGGAATGTATATAGGTAGATTTAGTCTTGCGTTCCTTCTGCCGCCACCGCTGCCAATGTGCCGAGTCGTTGGAGCGCAATCCTTTTTATCGGCGGTCCCCTTGCGGCGTGTTGTTCGTTGTGTCCAGGGCTGGATGGAAACTGCAGCGTTGTTGTCGTCCAACACGTGCCCTCAGTCGATGAAAAGCAGCCTGCAAACTGCAGCGTCGCTGTCGTCCAACACCAGCCCTCAGTCGATGAAAAGCGGCCTGGAATGTATATAGGTAGATTTAGTCTTGCGTTCCTTCTGCCGCCACCGCTGCCAATGTGCCGAGTCGTTGGAGCGCAGTCCTTTTTATCGGCGGTCCCCTTGCGGCGTGTTGTTCGTTGTGTCCAGGGCTGGCTGGAAACTGCAGCGTTGTTGTCGTCCAACACGTGCCCTCAGTCGATGAAAAGCAGCCTGCAAACTGCAGCGTCGCTGTCGTCCAACACCAGCCCTCAGTCGATGAAAAGCAGTCTGGAATGTATATAGGTAGATTTAGTCTTGCGTTCCCTCTGCCGCCACCGCTGCCAATGCGCCGAGTCGTTGGAGCGCAGTCCTTTTTATCGGCGGTCCCTTTGCGGCGTGTTGTTCGTTGTGTCCAGGGCTGGATGGAAACTGCAGCGTTGTTGTCGTCCAACACGTGCCCTCAGTCGATGAAAAGCAGCCTGGAATGTATATAGGTAGATTTAGTCTTGCGTTCCTTCTGCCGCCACCGCTGCCAATGTGCCGAGTCGTTGGAGCGCAGTCCTTTTTATCGGCGGTCCCCTTGCGGCGTGTTGTTCGTCGTGTCCAGGGCTGGATGGAAACTGCAGCGTTGTTGTCGTCCAACACGTGCCCTCAGTCGATGAAAAGCAGCTTGGAATGTATATAGGTAGATTTAGTCTTGCGTTCCTTCTGCCGCCACCGCTGCCAATGTGCCGAGTCGTTGGAGCGCAGTCCTTTTTATCGGCGGTCCCCTTGCGCCGTGTTGTTCGTTGTGTCCAGGGCTGGATGGAAACTGCAGCGTTGTTGTCGTCCAACACGTGCCCTCAGTCGATGAAAAGCAGCCTGCAAACTGCAGCGTCGCTGTCGTCCAACACCAGCCCTCAGTCGATGAAAAGTGGCCTGGAATGTATATAGGTAGATTTAGTCTTGCGTTCCCTCTGCCGCCACCGCTGCCAATGCGCCGAGTCGTTGGAGCGCAGTCCTTTTTATCGGCGGTCCCCTTGCGGCGTGTTGTTCGTTTTGTCCAGGGCTGGATAGAAACTGCAGCGTTGTTGTCGTCCAACACGTGCCCTCAGTCGATGAAAAGCAGCCTGGAATGTATATAGGTAGATTTAGACTTGCGTTCCTTCTGCCGCCACCGCTGCCAATGTGCCGAGTCGTTGGAGCGCAGTCCTTTTTATCGGCGGTCCCCTTGCGGCGTGTTGTTCGTTGTGTCCAGGGCTGGATGGAAACTGCAGCGTTGTTGTCGTGCAACACCAGCCCTCAGTCGATGAAAAGCGGCCTGGAATGTATATAGGTAGATTTAGTCTTGCGTTCCCTCTGCCGCCACCGCTGCCAATGCGCCGAGTCGTTGGAGCGCAGTCCTTTTTATCGGCGGTCTCCTTGCGGCGTGTTGTTCGTTGTGTCCAGGGCTGGATGGAAACTGCAGCGTTGTTGTCGTCCAACACGTGCCCTCAGTCGATGAAAAGCAGCCTGCAAACTGCAGCGTCGCTGTCGTCCAACACCAGCCCTCAGTCGATGAAAAGCGGCCTGGAATGTATATAGGTAGATTTAGTCTTGCGTTCCCTCTCCCGCCACCGCTGCCAATGTGCCGAGTCGTTGGAGCGCAGTCCTTTTTATCGGCGGTCCCCTTGCGGCGTGTTGTTCGTTGTGTCCAGGGCTGGATGGAAACTGCAGCGTTGTTGTCGTCCAACACGTGCCCTCAGTCGATGAAAAGCAGCCTGGAATGTATATAGGTAGATTTAGTCTTGCGTTCCTTCTGCCGCCACCGCTGCCAATGTGCCGAGTCGTTGGAGCGCAGTCCTTTTTATCGGCGGTCCCCTTGCGGCGTGTTGTTCGTTGTGTCCAGGGCTGGATGGAAACTGCAGCATTGTTGTCGTTTAACACGTGCCCTCAGTCGATGAAAAGCAGCCTGGAATGTATATAGGTAGATTTAGTCTTGCGTTCCCTCTGCCGCCACCGCTGCCAATGTGCCGAGTCGTTGGAGCGCAGTCCTTTTTATCGGCGGTCCCCTTGCGGCGTGTTGTTCGTTGTGTCCAGAGCTGGATGGAAACTGCAGCGTTGTTGCCGTCCAACACGTGCCCTCAGTCGATGAAAAGCAGCCTGGAATGTATATAGGTAGATTTAGTCTTGCGTTCCCTCTGCCGCCACCGCTGCCAATGTGCCGAGTCGTTGGAGCGCAGTCCTTTTTATCGGCGGTCCCCTTGCGGCGTGTTGTTCGTTGTGTCCAGGGCTGGATGGAAACTGCAGCGTTGTTGTCGTCCAACACGTGCCCTCAGTCGATGAAAAGCAGCCTGGAATGTATATAGGTAGATTTAGTCTTGCGTTCCTTCTGCCGCCACCGCTGCCAATGTGCCGAGTCGTTGGAGCGCAGTCCTTTTTATCGGCGGTCCCCTTGCGGCGTGTTGTTCGTTGTGTCCAGGGCTGGATGGAAACTGCAGCGTTGTTGTCGTCCAACACGTGCCCTCAGTCGATGAAAAGCAGCCTGCAAACTGCAGCGTCGCTGTCGTCCAACACCAGCCCTCAGTCGATGAAAAGCGGCCTGGAATGTATATAGGTAGATTTAGTCTTGCGTTCCCTCTGCCGCCACCGCTGCCAATGTGCCGAGTCGTTGGAGCGCAGTCCTTTTTATCGGCGGTCCCCTTGCGGCGTGTTGTTCGTTGTGTCCAGGGCTGGATGGAAACTGCAGCGTTGTTGTCGTCCAACACGTGCCCTCAGTCGATGAAAAGCAGCCTGCAAACTGCAGCGTCGCTGTCGTCCAACACCAGCCCTCAGTCGATGAAAAGCGGCCTGGAATGTATATAGGTAGATTTAGTCTTGCGTTCCCTCTGCCGCCACCACTGCCAATGTGCCGAGTCGTTGGAGCGCAGTCCTTTTTATCGGCGGTCCCCTTGCGGCGTGTTGTTCGTTGTGTCCAGGGCTGGATGGAAACTGCAGCGTTGTTGTCATCCAACACGTGCCCTCAGTCGATGAAAAGCAGCCTGGAATGTATATAGGTAGATTTAGTCTTGCGTTCCTTCTGCCGCCACCGCTGCCAATGTGCCGAGTCGTTGGAGCGCAGTCCTTTTTATCGGCGGTCCCCTTGCGGCGTGTTGTTCTTTGTGTCCAGGGCTGGATGGAAACTGCAGCATTGTTGTCATTTAACACGTGCCCTCAGTCGATGAAAAGCAGCCTGGAATGTATATAGGTAGATTTAGTCTTGCGTTCCCTCTGCCGCCACCGCTGCCAATGTGCCGAGTCGTTGGAGCGCAGTCCTTTTTATCGGCGGTCCCCTTGCGGCGTGTTGTTCGTTGTGTCCAGGGCTGGATGGAAACTGCAGCGTTGTTGTCGTCCAACACGTGCCCTCAGTCGATGAAAAGCAGCCTGGAATGTATATAGGTAGATTTAGTCTTGCGTTCCTTCTGCCGCCACCGCTGCCAATGTGCCGAGTCGTTGGAGCGCAGTCCTTTTTATCGGCGGTCCCCTTGCGGCGTGGTGTTCGTTGTGTCCAGGGCTGGATGGAAACTGCAGCGTTGTTGTCGTCCAACACGTGCCCTCAGTCGATGAAAAGCAGCCTGGAATGTATATAGGTAGATTTAGTCTTGCGTTCCTTCTGCCGCCACCGCTGCCAATGTGCCGAGTCGTTGGAGCGCAGTCCTTTTTATCGGCGGTCCCCTTGCGGCGTGGTGTTCGTTGTGTCCAGGGCTGGATGGAAACTGCAGCGTTGTTGTCGTCCAACACGTGCCCTCAGTCGATGAAAAGCAGCCTGCAAACTGCAGCGTCGCTGTCGTCCAACACCAGCCCTCAGTCGATGAAAAGCGGCCTGGAATGTATATAGGTAGATTTAGTCTTGCGTTCCCTCTGCCGCCACCGCTGCCAATGTGCCGAGTCGTTGGAGCGCAGTCCTTTTTATCGGCGGTCCCCTTGCGGCGTGTTGTTCGTTGTGTCCAGGGCTGGATGGAAACTGCAGCGTTGTTGTCATCCAACACGTGCCCTCAGTCGATGAAAAGCAGCCTGCAAACTGCAGCGTCGCTGTCGTCCAACACCAGCCCTCAGTCGATGAAAAGCGGCCTGGAATGTATATAGGTAGATTTAGTCTTGCGTTCCCTCTGCCGCCACCACTGCCAATGTGCCGAGTCGTTGGAGCGCAGTCCTTTTTATCGGCGGTCCCCTTGCGGCGTGTTGTTCGTTGTGTCCAGGGCTGGATGGAAACTGCAGCGTTGTTGTCATCCAACACGTGCCCTCAGTCGATGAAAAGCAGCCTGCAAACTGCAGCGTCGCTGTCGTCCAACACCAGCCCTCAGTCGATGAAAAGCGGCCTGGAATGTATATAGGTAGATTTAGTCTTGCGTTCCTTCTGCCGCCACCGCTGCCAATGTGCCGAGTCGTTGGAGCGCAGTCCTTTTTATCGGCGGTCCCCTTGCGGCGTGTTGTTCGTTGTGTCCAGGGCTGTATGGAAACTGCAGCGTTGTTGTCGTCTAACACGTTCCCTCAGTCGATGAAAAGCAGCCTGCAAACTGCAGCGTCGCTGTCGTCCAACACCAGCCCTCAGTCGATGAAAAGCGGCCTGGAATGTATATAGGTAGATTTAGTCTTGCGTTCCCTCTGCCGCCACCGCTGCCAATGTGCCGAGTCGTTGGAGCGCAGTCCTTTTTATCGGCGGTCCCCTTGCGGCGTGTTGTTCGTTGTGTCCAGGGCTGGATGGAAACTGCAGCGTTGTTGTCGTCCAACACGTGCCCTCAGTCGATGAAAAGCAGCCTGCAAACTGCAGCGTCGCTGTCGTCCAACACCAGCCCTCAGTCGATGAAAAGCGGCCTGGAATGTATATAGGTAGATTTAGTCTTGCGTTCCCTCTGCCGCCACCGCTGCCAATGCGCCGAGTCGTTGGAGCGCAGTCCTTTTTATCGGCGGTCCCCTTGCGGCGTGTTGTTCGTTGTGTCCAGGGCTGGATGGAAACTGCAGCGTTGTTGTCGTCCAACACGTGCCCTCAGTCGATGAAAAGCAGCCTGCAAACTGCAGCGTGGCTGTCGTCCAACACCAGCCCTCAGTCGATGAAAAGCGGCCTGGAATGTATATAGGTAGATTTAGTCTTGCGTTCCCTCTGCCGCCACCGCTGCCAATGTGCCGAGTCGTTGGAGCGCAGTCCTTTTTATCGGCGGTCCCCTTGCGGCGTGTTTTTCGTTGTGTCCAGGGCTGGATGGAAACTGCAGCGTTGTTGTCGTCCAACACGTGCCCTCAGTCGATGAAAAGCAGCCTGCAAACTGCAGCGTCGCTGTCGTCCAACACCAGCCCTCAGTCGATGAAAAGCGGCCTGGAATGTATATAGGTAGATTTAGTCTTGCGTTCCCTCTGCCGCCACCGCTGCCAATGTGCCGAGTCGTTGGAGCGCAGTCCTTTTTATCGGCGGTCCCCTTGCGGCGTGTTGTTCGTTGTGTCCAGGGCTGGATGGAAACTGCAGCGTTGTTGTCGTCCATCACGTGCCCTCAGTCGATGAAAAGCAGCCTGCAAACTGCAGCGTCGCTGTCGTCCAACACCAGCCCTCAGTCGATGAAAAGCGGCCTGGAATGTATATAGGTAGATTTAGTCTTGCGTTCCCTCTGCCGCCACCGCTGCCAATGTGCGGAGTCGTTGGAGCGCAGTCCTTTTTATCGGCGGTCCCCTTGCGGCGTGTTGTTCGTTGTGTCCAGGGCTGTATGGAAACTGCAGCGTTGTTGTCGTCCAACACGTGCCCTCAGTCGATGAAAAGCAGCCTGCAAACTGCAGCGTCGCTGTCGTCCAACACCAGCCCTCAGTCGATGAAAAGCGGCCTGGAATGTATATAGGTAGATTTAGTCTTGCGTTCCCTCTGCCGCCACCGCTGCCAATGTGCGGAGTCGTTGGAGCGCAGTCCTTTTTATCGGCGGTCCCCTTGCGGCGTGTTGTTCGTTGTGTCCAGGGCTGTATGGAAACTGCAGCGTTGTTGTCGTCCAACACGTGCCCTCAGTCGATGAAAAGCAGCCTGCAAACTGCAGCGTCGCTGTCGTCCAACACCAGCCCTCAGTCGATGAAAAGCGGCCTGGAATGTATATAGGTAGATTTAGTCTTGCGTTCCCTCAGCCGCCACCGCTGCCAATGTGCCGAGTCGTTGGAGCGCAGTCCTTTTTATCGGCGGTCCCCTTGCGGCGTGTTGTTCGTTGTGTCCAGGGCTGGATGGAAACTGCAGCGTTGTTGTCGTCCAACACGTGCCCTCAGTCGATGAAAAGCAGCCTGCAAACTGCAGCGTCGCTGTCGTCCAACACCAGCCCTCAGTCGATGAAAAGCGGCCTGGAATGTATATAGGTAGATTTAGTCTTGCGTTCCCTCTGCCGCCACCGCTGCCAATGTGCCGAGTCGTTGGAGCGCAGTCCTTTTTATCGGCGGTCCCCTTGCGGCGTGTTGTTCGTTGTGTACAGGGCTGGATGGAAACTGCAGCGTTGTTGTCGTCCAACACGTGCCCTCAGTCGATGAAAAGCAGCCTGCAAACTGCAGCGTCGCTGTCGTCCAACACCAGCCCTCAGTCGATGAAAAACGGCCTGGAATGTATATAGGTAGATTTAGTCTTGCGTTCCCTCTGCCGCCACCGCTGCCAATGCGCCGAGTCGTTGGAGCGCAGTCCTTTTTATCGGCGGTCCCCTTGCGGCGTGTTGTTCGTTGTGTCCAGGGCTGGATGGAAACTGCAGCGTTGTTGTCGTCCAACACGTGCCCTCAGTCGATGAAAAGCAGCCTGCAAACTGCAGCGTCGCTGTCGTCCAACACCAGCCCTCAGTCGATAAAAAGCGGCCTGGAATGTATATAGGTAGATTTAGTCTTGCGTTCCCTCTGCCGCCACCGCTGCCAATGTGCCGAGTCGTTGGAGCGCAGTCCTTTTTATCGGCGGTCCCCTTGCGGCGTGTTGTTCGTTGTGTCCAGGGCTGGATGGAAACTGCAGCGTTGTTGTCGTCCAACACGTGCCCTCAGTCGATGAAAAGCAGCCTGCAAACTGCAGCGTCGCTGTCGTCCAACACCAGCCCTCAGTCGATGAAAAGCGGCCTGGAATGTATATAGGTAGATTTAGTCTTGCGTTCCCTCTGCCGCCACCGCTGCCAATGTGCCGAGTCGTTGGAGCGCAGTCCTTTTTATCGGCGGTCCCCTTGCGGCGTGTTGTTCGTTGTGTCCAGGGCTGGATGGAAACTGCAGCGTTGTTGTCGTCCATCACGTGCCCTCAGTCGATGAAAAGCAGCCTGCAAACTGCAGCGTCGCTGTCGTCCAACACCAGCCCTCAGTCGATGAAAAGCGGCCTGGAATGTATATAGGTAGATTTAGTCTTGCGTTCCCTCTGCCGCCACCGCTGCCAATGTGCGGAGTCGTTGGAGCGCAGTCCTTTTTATCGGCGGTCCCCTTGCGGCGTGTTGTTCGTTGTGTCCAGGGCTGTATGGAAACTGCAGCGTTGTTGTCGTCCAACACGTGCCCTCAGTCGATGAAAAGCAGCCTGCAAACTGCAGCGTCGCTGTCGTCCAACACCAGCCCTCAGTCGATGAAAAGCGGCCTGGAATGTATATAGGTAGATTTAGTCTTGCGTTCCCTCTGCCGCCACCGCTGCCAATGTGCGGAGTCGTTGGAGCGCAGTCCTTTTTATCGGCGGTCCCCTTGCGGCGTGTTGTTCGTTGTGTCCAGGGCTGTATGGAAACTGCAGCGTTGTTGTCGTCCAACACGTGCCCTCAGTCGATGAAAAGCAGCCTGCAAACTGCAGCGTCGCTGTCGTCCAACACCAGCCCTCAGTCGATGAAAAGCGGCCTGGAATGTATATAGGTAGATTTAGTCTTGCGTTCCCTCAGCCGCCACCGCTGCCAATGTGCCGAGTCGTTGGAGCGCAGTCCTTTTTATCGGCGGTCCCCTTGCGGCGTGTTGTTCGTTGTGTCCAGGGCTGGATGGAAACTGCAGCGTTGTTGTCGTCCAACACGTGCCCTCAGTCGATGAAAAGCAGCCTGCAAACTGCAGCGTCGCTGTCGTCCAACACCAGCCCTCAGTCGATGAAAAGCGGCCTGGAATGTATATAGGTAGATTTAGTCTTGCGTTCCCTCTGCCGCCACCGCTGCCAATGTGCCGAGTCGTTGGAGCGCAGTCCTTTTTATCGGCGGTCCCCTTGCGGCGTGTTGTTCGTTGTGTACAGGGCTGGATGGAAACTGCAGCGTTGTTGTCGTCCAACACGTGCCCTCAGTCGATGAAAAGCAGCCTGCAAACTGCAGCGTCGCTGTCGTCCAACACCAGCCCTCAGTCGATGAAAAACGGCCTGGAATGTATATAGGTAGATTTAGTCTTGCGTTCCCTCTGCCGCCACCGCTGCCAATGCGCCGAGTCGTTGGAGCGCAGTCCTTTTTATCGGCGGTCCCCTTGCGGCGTGTTGTTCGTTGTGTCCAGGGCTGGATGGAAACTGCAGCGTTGTTGTCGTCCAACACGTGCCCTCAGTCGATGAAAAGCAGCCTGCAAACTGCAGCGTCGCTGTCGTCCAACACCAGCCCTCAGTCGATGAAAAGCGGCCTGGAATGTATATAGGTAGATTTAGTCTTGCGTTCCCTCTGCCGCCACCGCTGCCAATGTGCCGAGTCGTTGGAGCGCAGTCCTTTTTATCGGCGGTCCCCTTGCGGCGTGTTGTTCGTTGTGTCCAGGGCTGGATGGAAACTGCAGCGTTGTTGTCGTCCAACACGTGCCCTCAGTCGATGAAAAGCAGCCTGCAAACTGCAGCGTCGCTGTCGTCCAACACCAGCCCTCAGTCGATGAAAAGCGGCCTGGAATGTATATAGGTAGATTTAGTCTTGCGTTCCCTCTGCCGCCACCGCTGCCAATGTGCCGAGTCGTTGGAGCGCAGTCCTTTTTATCGGCGGTCCCCTTGCGGCGTGTTGTTCGTTGTGTCCAGGGCTGGATGGAAACTGCAGCGTTGTTGTCGTCCATCACGTGCCCTCAGTCGTTGAAAAGCAGCCTGCAAACTGCAGCGTCGCTGTCGTCCAACACCAGCCCTCAGTCGATGAAAAGCGGCCTGGAATGTATATAGGTAGATTTAGTCTTGCGTTCCCTCTGCCGCCACCGCTGCCAATGTGCCGAGTCGTTGGAGCGCAGTCCTTTTTATCGGCGGTCCCCTTGCGGCGTGTTGTTCGTTGTGTCCAGGGCTGTATGGAAACTGCAGCGTTCTTGTCGTCCAACACGTGCCCTCAGTCGATGAAAAGCAGCCTGCAAACTGCAGCGTCGCTGTCGTCCAACACCAGCCCTCAGTCGATGAAAAGCGGCCTGGAATGTATATAGGTAGATTTAGTCTTGCGTTCCCTCTGCCGCCACCACTGCCAATGTGCGGAGTCGTTGGAGCGCAGTCCTTTTAATCGGCGGTCCCCTTGCGGCGTGTTGTTCGTTGTGTCCAGGGCTGTATGGAAACTGCAGCGTTGTTGTCGTCCAACACGTGCCCTCAGTCGATGAAAAGCAGCCTGCAAACTGCAGCGTCGCTGTCGTCCAACACCAGCCCTCAGTCGATGAAAAGCGGCCTGGAATGTATATAGGTAGATTTAGTCTTGCGTTCCCTCTGCCGCCACCGCTGCCAATGTGCGGAGTCGTTGGAGCGCAGTCCTTTTTATCGGCGGTCCCCTTGCGGCGTGTTGTTCGTTGTGTCCAGGGCTGTATGGAAACTGCAGCGTTGTTGTCGTCCAACACGTGCCCTCGTTCGATGAAAAGCAGCCTGCAAACTGCAGCGTCGCTGTCGTCCAACACCAGCCCTCAGTCGATGAAAAGCGGCCTGGAATGTATATAGGTAGATTTAGTCTTGCGTTCCTTCTGCCGCCACCGCTGCCAATGTGCCGAGTCGTTGGAGCGCAGTCCTTTTTATCGGCGGTCCCCTTGCGGCGTGTTGTTCGTTGTGTCCAGGGCTGGCTGGAAACTGCAGCGTTGTTGTCGTCCAACACGTGCCCTCAGTCGATGAAAAGCAGCCTGCAAACTGCAGCGTCGCTGTCGTCCAACACCAGCCCTCAGTCGATGAAAAGCGGCCTGGAATGTATATAGGTAGATTTAGTCTTGCGTTCCCTCTGCCGCCACCGCTGCCAATGCGCCGAGTCGTTGGAGCGCAGTCCTTTTTATCGGCGGTCCCTTTGCGGCGTGTTGTTCGTTGTGTCCAGGGCTGGATGGAAACTGCAGCGTTGTTGTCGTCCAACACGTGCCCTCAGTCGACGAAAAGCAGCCTGGAATGTATATAGGTAGATTTAGTCTTGCGTTCCTTCTGCCGCCACCGCTGCCAATGTGCCGAGTCGTTGGAGCGCAGTCCTTTTTATCGGCGGTCCCCTTGCGGCGTGTTGTTCGTTGTGTCCAGGGCTGGATGGAAACTGCAGCGTTGTTGTCGTCCAACACGTGCCCTCAGTCGATGAAAAGCAGCTTGGAATGTATATAGGTAGATTTAGTCTTGCGTTCCTTCTGCCGCCACCGCTGCCAATGTGCCGAGTCGTTGGAGCGCAGTCCTTTTTATCGGCGGTCCCCTTGCGCCGTGTTGTTCGTTGTGTCCAGGGCTGGATGGAAACTGCAGCGTTGTTGTCGTCCAACACGTGCCCTCAGTCGATGAAAAGCAGCCTGCAAACTGCAGCGTCGCTGTCGTCCAACACCAGCCCTCAGTCGATGAAAAGTGGCCTGGAATGTATATAGGTAGATTTAGTCTTGCGTTCCCTCTGCAGCCACCGCTGCCAATGCGCCGAGTCGTTGGAGCGCAGTCCTTTTTATCGGCGGTCCCCTTGCGGCGTGTTGTTCGTTTTGTCCAGGGCTGGATAGAAACTGCAGCGATGTTGTCGTCCAACACGTGCCCTCAGTCGATGAAAAGCAGCCTGGAATGTATATAGGTAGATTTAGACTTGCGTTCCTTCTGCCGCCACCGCTGCCAATGTGCCGAGTCGTTGGAGCGCAGTCCTTTTTATCGGCGGTCCCCTTGCGGCGTGTTGTTCGTTGTGTCCAGGGCTGGATGGAAACTGCAGCGTTGTTGTCGTGCAACACCAGCCCTCAGTCGATGAAAAGCGGCCTGGAATGTATATAGGTAGATTTAGTCTTGCGTTCCCTCTGCCGCCACCGCTGCCAATGCGCCGAGTCGTTGGAGCGCAGTCCTTTTTATCGGCGGTCTCCTTGCGGCGTGTTGTTCGTTGTGTCCAGGGCTGGATGGAAACTGCAGCGTTGTTGTCGTCCAACACGTGCCCTCAGTCGATGAAAAGCAGCCTGCAAACTGCAGCGTCGCTGTCGTCCAACACCAGCCCTCAGTCGATGAAAAGCGGCCTGGAATGTGTATAGGTAGATTTAGTCTTGCGTTCCCTCTCCCGCCACCGCTGCCAATGTGCCGAGTCGTTGGAGCGCAGTCCTTTTTATCGGCGGTCCCCTTGCGGCGTGTTGTTCGTTTTGTCCAGGGCTGGATAGAAACTGCAGCGTTGTTGTCGTCCAACACGTGCCCTCAGTCGATGAAAAGCAGCTTGGAATGTATATAGGTAGATTTAGTCTTGCGTTCCTTCTGCCGCCACCGCTGCCAATGTGCCGAGTCGTTGGAGCGCAGTCCTTTTTATCGGCGGTCCCCTTGCACCGTGTTGTTCGTTGTGTCCAGGGCTGGATGGAAACTGCAGCGTTGTTGTCGTCCAACACGTGCCCTCAGTCGATGAAAAGCAGCCTGCAAACTGCAGCGTCGCTGTCGTCCAACACCAGCCCTCAGTCGATGAAAAGTGGCCTGGAATGTATATAGGTAGATTTAGTCTTGCGTTCCCTCTGCCGCCACCGCTGCCAATGCGCCGAGTCGTTGGAGCGCAGTCCTTTTTATCGGCGGTCCCCTTGCGGCGTGTTGTTCGTTTTGTCCAGGGCTGGATAGAAACTGCACCGTTGTTGTCGTCCAACACGTGCCCTCAGTCGATGAAAAGCAGCCTGGAATGTATATAGGTAGATTTAGACTTGCGTTCCTTCTGCCGCCACCGCTGCCAATGTGCCGAGTCGTTGGAGCGCAGTCCTTTTTATCGGCGGTCCCCTTGCGGCGTGTTGTTCGTTGTGTCCAGGGCTGGATGGAAACTGCAGCGTTGTTGTCGTGCAACACCAGCCCTCAGTCGATGAAAAGCGGCCTGGAATGTATATAGGTAGATTTAGTCTTGCGTTCCCTCTGCCGCCACCGCTGCCAATGCGCCGAGTCGTTGGAGCGCAGTCCTTTTTATCGGCGGTCCCTTTGCGGCGTGTTGTTCGTTGTGTCCAGGGCTGGATGGAAACTGCAGCGTTGTTGTCGTCCAACACGTGCCCTCAGTCGATGAAAAGCAGCCTGGAATGTATATAGGTAGATTTAGTCTTGCGTTCCTTCTGCCGCCACCGCTGCCAATGTGCCGAGTCGTTGGAGCGCAGTCCTTTTTATCGGCAATCCCCTGGCGGCGTGTTGTTCGTTGTGTCCAGGGCTGGATGGAAACTGCAGCGTTGTTGTCGTCCAACACGTGCCCTCAGTCGATGAAAAGCAGCTTGGAATGTATATAGGTAGATTTAGTCTTGCGTTCCTTCTGCCGCCACCGCTGCCAATGTGCCGAGTCGTTGGAGCGCAGTCCTTTTTATCGGCGGTCCCCTTGCGCCGTGTTGTTCGTTGTGTCCAGGGCTGGATGGAAACTGCAGCGTTGTTGTCGTCCAACACGTGCCCTCAGTCGATGAAAAGCAGCCTGCAAACTGCAGCGTCGCTGTCGTCCAACACCAGCCCTCAGTCGATGAAAAGTGGCCTGGAATGTATATAGGTAGATTTAGTCTTGCGTTCCCTCTGCCGCCACCGCTGCCAATGCGCCGAGTCGTTGGAGCGCAGTCCTTTTTATCGGCGGTCCCCCTGCGGCGTGTTGTTCGTTTTGTCCAGGGCTGGATAGAAACTGCAGCGTTGTTGTCGTCCAACACGTGCCCTCAGTCGATGAAAAGCAGCCTGGAATGTATATAGGTAGATTTAGACTTGCGTTCCTTCTGCCGCCACCGCTGCCAATGTGCCGAGTCGTGGGAGCGCAGTCCTTTTTATCGGCGGTCCCCTTGCGGCGTGTTGTTCGTTGTGTCCAGGGCTGGATGGAAACTGCAGCGTTGTTGTCGTGCAACACCAGCCCTCAGTCGATGAAAAGCGGCCTGGAATGTATATAGGTAGATTTAGTCTTGCGTTCCCTCTGCCGCCACCGCTGCCAATGCGCCGAGTCGTTGGAGCGCAGTCCTTTTTATCGGCGGTCTCCTTGCGGCGTGTTGTTCGTTGTGTCCAGGGCTGGATGGAAACTGCAGCGTTGTTGTCGTCCAACACGTGCCCTCAGTCGATGAAAAGCAGCCTGCAAACTGCAGCGTCGCTGTCGTCCAACACCAGCCCTCAGTCGATGAAAAGCGGCCTGGAATGTGTATAGGTAGATTTAGTCTTGCGTTCCCTCTCCCGCCACCGCTGCCAATGTGCCGAGTCGTTGGAGCGCAGTCCTTTTTATCGGGGGTCCCCTTGCGGCGTGTTGTTCGTTGTGTCCAGGGCTGGATGGAAACTGCAGCGTTGTTGTCGTCCAACACGTGCCCTCAGTCGATGAAAAGCAGCCTGGAATGTATATAGGTAGATTTAGTCTTGCGTTCCTTCTGCCGCCACCGCTGCCAATGTGCCGAGTCGTTGGAGCGCAGTCCTTTTTATCGGCGGTCCCCTTGCGGCGTGTTGTTCGTTGTGTCCAGGGCTGGATGGAAACTGCAGCATTGTTGTCGTTTAACACGTGCCCTCAGTCGATGAAAAGCAGCCTGGAATGTATATAGGTAGATTTAGTCTTGCGTTCCCTCTGCCGCCACCGCTGCCAATGTGCCGAGTCGTTGGAGCGCAGTCCTTTTTATCGGCGGTCCCCTTGCGGCGTGTTGTTCGTTGTGTCCAGGGCTGTATGGAAACTGCAGCGTTGTTGTCGTCTAACACGTTCCCTCAGTCGATGAAAAGCAGCCTGCAAACTGCAGCGTCGCTGTCATCCAACACCAGCCCTCAGTCGATGAAAAGCGGCCTGGAATGTATATAGGTAGATTTAGTCTTGCGTTCCCTCTGCCGCCACCGCTGCCAATGTGCCGAGTCGTTGGAGCGCAGTCCTTTTTATCGGCGGTCCCCTTGCGGCGTGTTGTTCGTTGTGTCCAGGGCTGGATGGAAACTGCAGCGTTGTTGTCGTCCAACACGTGCCCTCAGTCGATGAAAAGCAGCCTGCAAACTGCAGCGTCGCTGTCGTCCAACACCAGCCCTCAGTCGATGAAAAGCGGCCTGGAATGTATATAGGTAGACTTAGTCTTGCGTTCCCTCTGCCGCCACCGCTGCCAATGCGCCGAGTCGTTGGAGCGCAGTCCTTTTTATCGGCGGTCCCCTTGCGGCGTGTTGTTCGTTGTGTCCAGGGCTGGATGGAAACTGCAGCGTTGTTGTCGTCCAACACGTGCCCTCAGTCGATGAAAAGCAGCCTGCAAACTGCAGCGTCGCTGTCGTCCAACACCAGCCCTCAGTCGATGAAAAGCGGCCTGGAATGTATATAGGTAGATTTAGTCTTGCGTTCCCTCTGCCGCCACCGCTGCCAATGTGCCGAGTCGTTGGAGCGCAGTCCTTTTTATCGGCGGTCCCCTTGCGGCGTGTTGTTCGTTGTGTCCAGGGCTGGATGGAAACTGCAGCGTTGTTGTCGTCCAACACGTGCCCTCAGTCGATGAAAAGCAGCCTGCAAACTGCAGCGTCGCTGTCGTCCAACACCAGCCCTCAGTCGATGAAAAGCGGCCTGGAATGTATATAGGTAGATTTAGTCTTGCGTTCCCTCTGCCGCCACCGCTGCCAATGTGCCGAGTCGTTGGAGCGCAGTCCTTTTTATCGGCGGTCCCCTTGCGGCGTGTTGTTCGTTGTGTCCAGGGCTGGATGGAAACTGCAGCGTTGTTGTCGTCCATCACGTGCCCTCAGTCGATGAAAAGCAGCCTGCAAACTGCAGCGTCGCTGTCGTCCAACACCAGCCCTCAGTCGATGAAAAGCGGCCTGGAATGTATATAGGTAGATTTAGTCTTGCGTTCCCTCTGCCGCCACCGCTGCCAATGTGCGGAGTCGTTGGAGCGCAGTCCTTTTTATCGGCGGTCCCCTTGCGGCGTGTTGTTCGTTGTGTCCAGGGCTGTATGGAAACTGCAGCGTTGTTGTCGTCCAACACGTGCCCTCAGTCGATGAAAAGCAGCCTGCAAACTGCAGCGTCGCTGTCGTCCAACACCAGCCCTCAGTCGATAAAAAGCGGCCTGGAATGTATATAGGTAGATTTAGTCTTGCGTTCCCTCTGCCGCCACCGCTGCCAATGTGCGGAGTCGTTGGAGCGCAGTCCTTTTTATCGGCGGTCCCCTTGCGGCGTGTTGTTCGTTGTGTCCAGGGCTGTATGGAAACTGCAGCGTTGTTGTCGTCCAACACGTGCCCTCAGTCGATGAAAAGCAGCCTGCAAACTGCAGCGTCGCTGTCGTCCAACACCAGCCCTCAGTCGATGAAAAGCGGCCTGGAATGTATATAGGTAGATTTAGTCTTGCGTTCCCTCTGCCGCCACCGCTGCCAATGTGCCGAGTCGTTGGAGCGCAGTCCTTTTTATCGGCGGTCCCCTTGCGGCGTGTTGTTCGTTGTGTCCAGGGCTGGATGGAAACAGCAGCGTTGTTGTCGTCCAACACGTGCCCTCAGTCGATGAAAAGCAGCCTGCAAACTGCAGCGTCGCTGTCGTCCAACACCAGCCCTCAGTCGATGAAAAGCGGCCTGGAATGTATATAGGTAGATTTAGTCTTGCGTTCCCTCTGCCGCCACCGCTGTCAATGCGCCGAGTCGTTGGAGCGCAGTCCATTTTATCGGCGGTCCCCTTGCGGCGTGTTGTTCGTTGTGTCCAGGGCTGGATGGAAACTGCAGCGTTGTTGTCGTCCAACACGTGCCCTCAGTCGATGAAAAGCAGCCTGCAAACTGCAGCGTCGCTGTCGTCCAACACCAGCCCTCAGTCGATGAAAAGCGGCCTGGAATGTATATAGGTAGATTTAGTCTTGCGTTCCCTCTGCCGCCACCGCTGCCAATGCGCCGAGTCGTTGGAACGCAGTCCTTTTTATCGGCGGTCCCCTTGCGGCGTGTTGTTCGTTGTGTCCCGGGCTGGATGGAAACTGCAGCGTTGTTTTCGTCCAACACGTGCCCTCAGTCGATGAAAAGCAGCCTGCAAACTGCAGCGTCGCTGTCGTCCAACACCAGCCCTCAGTCGATGAAAAGCGGCCTGGAATGTATATAGGTAGATTTAGTCTTGCGTTCCCTCTGCCGCCACCGCTGCCAATGTGCCGAGTCGTTGGAGCGCAGTCCTTTTTATCGGCGGTCCCCTTGCGGCGTGTTGTTCGTTGTGTCCTGGGCTGGATGGAAACTGCAGCGTGTTTGTCGTCCAACACGTGCCCTCAGTCGATGAAAAGCAGCCTGCAAACTGCAGCGTCGCTGTCGTCCAACACCAGCCCTCAGTCGATGAAAAGCGGCCTGGAATGTATATAGGTAGATTTAGTCTTGCGTTCCCTCTGCCGCCACCGCTGCCAATGTGCCGAGTCGTTGGAGCGCAGTCCTTTTTATCGGCGGTCCCCTTGCGGCGTGTTGTTCGTTGTGTCCAGGGCTGGATGGAAACTGCAGCGTTGTTGTCGTCCAACTCGTGCCCTCAGTCGATGAAAAGCAGCCTGCAAACTGCAGCGTCGCTGTCGTCCAACACCAGCCCTCAGTCGATGAAAAGCGGCCTGGAATGTATATAGGTAGATTTAGTCTTGCGTTCCCTCTGCCGCCACCGCTGCCAATGTGCCGAGTCGTTGGAGCGCAGTCCTTTTTATCGGCGGTCCCCTTGCGGCGTGTTGTTCGTTGTGTCCAGGGCTGTATGGAAACTGCAGCGTTGTTGTCGTCCAACACGTGCCCTCGTTCGATGAAAAGCAGCCTGCAAACTGCAGCGTCGCTGTCGTCCAACCCCAGCCCTCAGTCGATGAAAAGCGGCCTGGAATGTATATAGGTAGATTTAGTCTTGCGTTCCCTCTGCCGCCACCGCTGCCAATGTGCCGAGTCGTTGGAGCGCAGTCCTTTTTATCGGCGGTCCCCTTGCGGCGTGTTTTTCGTTGTGTCCAGGGCTGGATGGAAACTGCAGCGTTGTTGTCGTCCAACACGTGCCCTCAGTCGATGAAAAGCAGCCTGCAAACTGCAGCGTCGCTGTCGTCCAACACCAGCCCTCAGTCGATGAAAAGCGGCCTGGAATGTATATAGGTAGATTTAGTCTTGCGTTCCCTCTGCCGCCACCGCTGTCAATGCGCCGAGTCGTTGGAGCGCAGTCCATTTTATCGGCGGTCCCCTTGCGGCGTGTTGTTCGTTGTGTCCAGGGCTGGATGGAAACTGCAGCGTTGTTGTCGTCCAACACGTGCCCTCAGTCGATGAAAAGCAGCCTGCAAACTGCAGCGTCGCTGTCGTCCAACACCAGCCCTCAGTCGATGAAAAGCGGCCTGGAATGTATATAGGTAGATTTAGTCTTGCGTTCCCTCTGCCGCCACCGCTGCCAATGCGCCGAGTCGTTGGAACGCAGTCCTTTTTATCGGCGGTCCCCTTGCGGCGTGTTGTTCGTTGTGTCCCGGGCTGGATGGAAACTGCAGCGTTGTTTTCGTCCAACACGTGCCCTCAGTCGATGAAAAGCAGCCTGCAAACTGCAGCGTCGCTGTCGTCCAACACCAGCCCTCAGTCGATGAAAAGCGGCCTGGAATGTATATAGGTAGATTTAGTCTTGCGTTCCCTCTGCCGCCACCGCTGCCAATGTGCCGAGTCGTTGGAGCGCAGTCCTTTTTATCGGCGGTCCCCTTGCGGCGTGTTGTTCGTTGTGTCCAGGGCTGGATGGAAACTGCAGCGTGTTTGTCGTCCAACACGTGCCCTCAGTCGATGAAAAGCAGCCTGCAAACTGCAGCGTCGCTGTCGTCCAACACCAGCCCTCAGTCGATGAAAAGCGGCCTGGAATGTATATAGGTAGATTTAGTCTTGCGTTCCCTCTGCCGCCACCGCTGCCAATGTGCCGAGTCGTTGGAGCGCAGTCCTTTTTATCGGCGGTCCCCTTGCGGCGTGTTGTTCGTTGTGTCCAGGGCTGGATGGAAACTGCAGCGTTGTTGTCGTCCAACACGTGCCCTCAGTCGATGAAAAGCAGCCTGCAAACTGCAGCGTCGCTGTCGTCCAACACCAGCCCTCAGTCGATGAAAAGCGGCCTGGAATGTATATAGGTAGATTTAGTCTTGCGTTCCCTCTGCCGCCACCGCTGCCAATGTGCCGAGTCGTCGGAGCGCAGTCCTTTTTATCGGCGGTCCCCTTGCGGCGTGTTGTTCGTTGTGTCCAGGGCTGGATGGAAACTGCAGCGTTGTTGTCGTCCAACACGTGCCCTCAGTCGATGAAAAGCAGCCTGCAAACTGCAGCGTCGCTGTCGTCCAACACCAGCCCTCAGTCGATGAAAAACGGCCTGGAATGTATATAGGTAGGTTTAGTCTTGCGTTCCCTCTGCCGCCACCGCTGCCAATGCGCCGAGTCGTTGGAGCGCAGTCCTTTTTATCGGCGGTCCCCTTGCGGCGTGTTGTTCGTTGTGTCCAGGGCTGGATGGAAACTGCAGCGTTGTTGTCGTCCAACACGTGCCCTCAGTCGATGAAAAGCAGCCTGCAAACTGCAGCGTCGCTGTCGTCCAACACCAGCCCTCAGTCGATGAAAAGCGGCCTGGAATGTATATAGGTAGATTTAGTCTTGCGTTCCCTCTGCCGCCACCGCTGCCAATGTGCCGAGTCGTTGGAGCGCAGTCCTTTTTATCGGCGGTCCCCTTGCGGCGTGTTGTTCGTTGTGTCCAGGGCTGGATGGAAACTGCAGCGTTGTTGTCGTCCAACACGTGCCCTCAGTCGATGAAAAGCAGCCTGCAAACTGCAGCGTCGCTGTCGTCCAACACCAGCCCTCAGTCGATGAAAAGCGGCCTGGAATGTATATAGGTAGATTTAGTCTTGCGTTCCCTCTGCCGCCACCGCTGCCAATGTGCCGAGTCGTTGGAGCGCAGTCCTTTTTATCGGCGGTCCCCTTGCGGCGTGTTGTTCGTTGTGTCCAGGGCTGGATGGAAACTGCAGCGTTGTTGTCGTCCATCACGTGCCCTCAGTCGATGAAAAGCAGCCTGCAAACTGCAGCGTCGCTGTCGTCCAACACCAGCCCTCAGTCGATGAAAAGCGGCCTGGAATGTATATAGGTAGATTTAGTCTTGCGTTCCCTCTGCCGCCACCGCTGCCAATGTGCCGAGTCGTTGGAGCGCAGTCCTTTTTATCGGCGGTCCCCTTGCGGCGTGTTGTTCGTTGTGTCCAGGGCTGTATGGAAACTGCAGCGTTCTTGTCGTCCAACACGTGCCCTCAGTCGATGAAAAGCAGCCTGCAAACTGCAGCGTCGCTGTCGTCCAACACCAGCCCTCAGTCGATGAAAAGCGGCCTGGAATGTATATAGGTAGATTTAGTCTTGCGTTCCCTCTGCCGCCACCACTGCCAATGTGCGGAGTCGTTGGAGCGCAGTCCTTTTAATCGGCGGTCCCCTTGCGGCGTGTTGTTCGTTGTGTCCAGGGCTGTATGGAAACTGCAGCGTTGTTGTCGTCCAACACGTGCCCTCAGTCGATGAAAAGCAGCCTGCAAACTGCAGCGTCGCTGTCGTCCAACACCAGCCCTCAGTCGATGAAAAGCGGCCTGGAATGTATATAGGTAGATTTAGTCTTGCGTTCCCTCTGCCGCCACCGCTGCCAATGTGCGGAGTCGTTGGAGCGCAGTCCTTTTTATCGGCGGTCCCCTTGCGGCGTGTTGTTCGTTGTGTCCAGGGCTGTATGGAAACTGCAGCGTTGTTGTCGTCCAACACGTGCCCTCGTTCGATGAAAAGCAGCCTGCAAACTGCAGCGTCGCTGTCGTCCAACCCCAGCCCTCAGTCGATGAAAAGCGGCCTGGAATGTATATAGGTAGATTTAGTCTTGCGTTCCCTCTGCCGCCACCGCTGCCAATGTGCCGAGTCGTTGGAGCGCAGTCCTTTTTATCGGCGGTCCCCTTGCGGCGTGTTTTTCGTTGCGTCCAGGGCTGGATGGAAACTGCAGCGTTGTTGTCGTCCAACACGTGCCCTCAGTCGATGAAAAGCAGCCTGCAAACTGCAGCGTCGCTGTCGTCCAACACCAGCCCTCAGTCGATGAAAAGCGGCCTGGAATGTATATAGGTAGATTTAGTCTTGCGTTCCCTCTGCCGCCACCGCTGTCAATGCGCCGAGTCGTTGGAGCGCAGTCCATTTTATCGGCGGTCCCCTTGCGGCGTGTTGTTCGTTGTGTCCAGGGCTGGATGGAAACTGCAGCGTTGTTGTCGTCCAACACGTGCCCTCAGTCGATGAAAAGCAGCCTGCAAACTGCAGCGTCGCTGTCGTCCAACACCAGCCCTCAGTCGATGAAAAGCGGCCTGGAATGTATATAGGCAGATTTAGTCTTGCGTTCCCTCTGCCGCCACCGCTGCCAATGCGCCGAGTCGTTGGAGCGCAGTCCTTTTTATCGGCGGTACCCTTGCGGCGTGTTGTTCGTTGTGTCCAGGGCTGGATGGAAACTGCAGCGTTGTTTTCGTCCAACACGTGCCCTCAGTCGATGAAAAGCAGCCTGCAAACTGCAGCGTCGCTGTCGTCCAACACCAGCCCTCAGTCGATGAAAAGCGGCCTGGAATGTATATAGGTAGATTTAGTCTTGCGTTGCCTCTGCCGCCACCGCTGCCAATGTGCCGAGTCGTTGGAGCGCAGTCCTTTTTATCGGCGGTCCCCTTGCGGCGTGTTGTTCGTTGTGTCCAGGGCTGTATGGAAACTGCAGCGTTGTTGTCGTCCAACACGTGCCCTCAGTCGATGAAAAGCAGCCTGCAAACTGCAGCGTCGCTGTCGTCCAACCCCAGCCCTCAGTCGATGAAAAGCGGCCTGGAATGTATATAGGTAGATTTAGTCTTGCGTTCCCTCTGCCGCCACCGCTGCCAATGTGCCGAGTCGTTGGAGCGCAGTCCTTTTTATCGGCGGTCCCCTTGCGGCGTGTTTTTCGTTGCGTCCAGGGCTGGATGGAAACTGCAGCGTTGTTGTCGTCCAACACGTGCCCTCAGTCGATGAAAAGCAGCCTGCAAACTGCAGCGTCGCTGTCGTCCAACACCAGCCCTCAGTCGATGAAAAGCGGCCTGGAATGTATATAGGTAGATTTAGTCTTGCGTTCCCTCTGCCGCCACCGCTGTCAATGCGCCGAGTCGTTGGAGCGCAGTCCATTTTATCGGCGGTCCCCTTGCGGCGTGTTGTTCGTTGTGTCCAGGGCTGGATGGAAACTGCAGCGTTGTTGTCGTCCAACACGTGCCCTCAGTCGATGAAAAGCAGCCTGCAAACTGCAGCGTCGCTGTCGTCCAACACCAGCCCTCAGTCGATGAAAAGCGGCCTGGAATGTATATAGGTAGATTTAGTCTTGCGTTCCCTCTGCCGCCACCGCTGCCAATGCGCCGAGTCGTTGGAGCGCAGTCCTTTTTATCGGCGGTACCCTTGCGGCGTGTTGTTCGTTGTGTCCAGGGCTGGATGGAAACTGCAGCGTTGTTGTCGTCCAACACGTGCCTTCAGTCGATGAAAAGCAGCCTGCAAACTGCAGCGTCGCTGTCGTCCAACACCAGCCCTCAGTCGATGAAAAGCGGCCTGGAATGTATATAGGTAGATTTAGTCTTGCGTTCCCTCTGCCGCCACCGCTGCCAATGTGCCGAGTCGTTGGAGCGCAGTCCTTTTTATCGGCGGTCCCCTTGCGGCGTGTTGTTCGTTGTGTCCAGGGCTGGATGGAAACTGCAGCGTTGTTGTCGTCCAACACGTGCCCTCAGTCGATGAAAAGCAGCCTGCAAACTGCAGCGTCGCTGTCGTCCAACACCAGCCCTCAGTCGATGAAAAGCGGGCTGGAATGTATATAGGTAGATTTAGTCTTGCGTTCCCTCTGCCGCCACCGCTGCCAATGTGCCGAGTCGTTGGAGCGCAGTCCTTTTTATCGGCGGTCCCCTTGCGGCGTGTTGTTCGTTGTGTCCAGGGCTGGATGGAAACTGCAGCGGTGTTGTCGTCCAACACGTGCCCTCAGTCGATGAAAAGCAGCCTGCAAACTGCAGCGTCGCTGTCGTCCAACACCAGCCCTCAGTCGATCAAAAACGGCATGGAATGTATATAGGTAGATTTAGTCTTGCGTTCCCTCTGCCGCCACCGCTGCCAATGCGCCGAGTCGTTGGAGCGCAGTCCTTTTTATCGGCGGTCCCCTTGCGGCATGTTGTTCGTTGTGTCCAGGGCTGGATGGAAACTGCAGCGTTGTTGTCGTCCAACACGTGCCCTCAGTCGATGAAAAGCAGCCTGCAAACTGCAGCGTCGCTGTCGTCCAACACCAGCCCTCAGTCGATGAAAAGCGGCCTGGAATGTATATAGGTAGATTTAGTCTTGAGTTCCCTCTGCCGCCACCGCTGCCAATGTGCCGAGTCGTTGGAGCGCAGTCCTTTTTATCGGCGGTCCCCTTGCGGCGTGTTGTTCGTTGTGTCCAGGGCTGGATGGAAACTGCAGCGTTGTTGTCGTCCAACACGTGCCCTCAGTCGATGAAAAGCAGCCTGCAAACTGCAGCGTCGCTGTCGTCCAACACCAGCCCTCAGTCGATGAAAAGCGGCCTGGAATGTATATAGGTAGATTTAGTCTTGCGTTCCCTCTGCCGCCACCGCTGCCAATGTGCCGAGTCGTTGGAGCGCAGTCCTTTTTATCGGCGGTCCCCTTGCGGCGTGTTGTTCGTTGTGTCCAGGGCTGGATGGAAACTGCAGCGTTGTTGTCGTCCATCACGTGCCCTCAGTCGATGAAAAGCAGCCTGCAAACTGCAGCGTCGCTGTCGTCCAACACCAGCCCTCAGTCGATGAAAAGCGGCCTGGAATGTATATAGGTAGATTTAGTCTTGCGTTCCCTCTGCCGCCACCGCTGCCAATGTGCCGAGTCGTTGGAGCGCAGTCCTTTTTATCGGCGGTCCCCTTGCGGCGTGTTGTTCGTTGTGTCCAGGGCTGGATGGAAACTGCAGCGTTGTTGTCGTCCAACACGTGCCCTCAGTCGATGAAAAGCAGCCTGCAAACTGCAGCGTCGCTGTCGTCCAACACCAGCCCTCAGTCGATGAAAAGCGGCCTGGAATGTATATAGGTAGATTTAGTCTTGCGTTCCCTCTGCCGCCACCGCTGCCAATGCGCCGAGTCGTTGGAGCGCAGTCCTTTTTATCGGCGGTCCCCTTGCGGCGTGTTGTTCGTTGTGTCCAGGGCTGGATGGAAACTGCAGCGTTGTTGTCGTCCAACACGTGCCCTCAGTCGATGAAAAGCAGCCTGCAAACTGCAGCGTCGCTGTCGTCCAACACCAGCCCTCAGTCGATGAAAAGCGGCCTGGAATGTATATAGGTAGATTTAGTCTTGCGTTCCCTCTGCCGCCACCGCTGCCAATGCGCCGAGTCGTTGGAGCGCAGTCCTTTTTATCGGCGGTCCCCTTGCGGCGTGTTGTTCGTTGTGTCCAGGGCTGGAGGGAAACTGCAGCGTTGTTGTCGTCCAACACGTGCCCTCAGTCGATGAAAAGCAGCCTGCAAACTGCAGCGTCGCTGTCGTCCAACACCAGCCCTCAGTCGATGAAAAGCGGCCTGGAATGTATATAGGTAGATTTAGTCTTGCGTTCCCTCTGCCGCCAGCGCTGCCAATGAGCCGAGTCGTTGGAGCGCAGTCCTTTTTATCGGCGGTCCCCTTGCGGCGTGTTGTTCGTTGTGTCCAGGGCTGGATGGAAACTGCAGCGTTGTTGTCGTCCAACACGTGCCCTCAGTCGATGAAAAGCAGCCTGCAAACTGCAGCGTCGCTGTCGTCCAACACCAGCCCTCAGTCGATGAAAAGCGGCCTGGAATGTATATAGGTAGATTTAGTCTTGCGTTCCCTCTGCCGCCACCGCTGCCAATGTGCCGAGTCGTTGGAGCGCAGTCCTTTTTATCGGCGGTCCCCTTGCGGCGTGTTGTTCGTTGTGTCCAGGGCTGGATGGAAACTGCAGCGTTGTTGTCGTCCAACACGTGCCCTCAGTCGATGAAAAGCAGCCTGCAAACTGCAGCGTCGCTGTCGTCCAACACCAGCCCTCAGTCGATGAAAAGCGGCCTGGAATGTATATAGGTAGATTTAGTCTTGCGTTCCCTCTGCCGCCACCGCTGCCAATGTGCCGAGTCGTTGGAGCGCAGTCGTTTTTATCGGCGGTCCCCTTGCGGCGTGTTGTTCGTTGTGTCCAGGGCTGGATGGAAACTGCAGCGTTGTTGTCGTCCAACACGTGCCCTCAGTCGATGAAAAGCAGCCTGCAAACTGCAGCGTCGCTGTCGTCCAACACCAGCCCTCAGTCGATGAAAGACGGCCTGGAATGTATATAGGTAGATTTAGTCTTGCGTTCCCTCTGCCGCCACCGCTGCCAATATATATATATATATATATATATAAGTAAAAAAGCCACCGAGGTTCAAACAACCTTGGATAGTTTAATCGCACGTTTCGGAGGGGGACCCTCCTTCTTCAAGCGTGACATAAAAGTGAATATGGTTACATGATGGCCGAGATTCTCACTCGGAGAGGGAACGGAGAAAGCAGTACATGAGAGGGGACGAAAGAAGGCACAACATGACAACACAAATGCCCCAAAAAGTTACGGCAACAGCAATTATATGTGAAGTTAAGATTTACGACAGGCGGAACACAACGGTGTCCCTAGCCCCGAAAAACCTCCCCCGGTGACGGAACTGCGATGGCAGGGCCCCAAGGGCAAGAAGCCACACGCGGCCGGCAGAGCGAGGCATCTGGGGCGGACCCCCGCCCGCCCCGCCACAGGCGAGTCCCGCACACTTGCTCCCATGCTTGTCCCGACTCCGACACCGGACCAGAAGCGCCAAAGGGCACAGCTCACAATACATCTGCTAGACAAAGAGCGAGAGGGGGGCAGAGAGGGGGGGGGGGGGGTATCGGAAGTGGCGACAATTTGTCCGTTCACACGAGCTGTATGCAACTCGGTCTCCCCGGGCTCTCATTAAAGGGGCACTCAAGTGGTTTTTGAGTTCGTGTTTTGATGATGACAGCTGAATTTAGACGCCCTAAGTATCCCTAAAAACCAAAAAGTATAGTCATACGGTGATTATTTCTTTAATAAAAATGTAATTGAAGGCCGCCAAACCTCGGATCCACCCGAAAACGAAACCACTCTCATTGGTCGTCGCACGCTTATCAAAAGGATCTCGGGCCAATGGCGTTGGACGACGTTCCGTCGCGCAGTGATCCCGAGGTAGCCGCATCGGCCGAACCTCTTTGTCATTCGAGCTTCGATCATGGCGGAGTTCTCTACGCTCGAGGACCTGACGCCGTTAGAGGTTGAAGTTCTTCGGCGGACAGCCGACCCGGGGATGATTTCCTATGACGCCACTCCGACGTGCGATGTGGACGATAGCAGCGCTTCGGAGTCATGTTCGGGTTCCGAGGACGACGAAACGCAGACCTTTTCGGGCGTTCTTCGATTTGCGGTTGGGGCAAGTCGTAACCGAACCAACGTTTGACATCACAGCGTTACCTCTGGTACGTGATGTCAAACGATGTCGCCACGTCGACTTTCGCCTCGGGAGAACGGGGGGAAGGCTGGTTCAGACATGTGCAACGAGCGCGTACCTACGACTGCGTCCGTTGCAACCGGAGCGACCGGAACGACCACACTGCGCCGCGCGTACACACACCTGTAACCACTACAACAAGCGCAGCGGGTCGTCAGCACGGCGACCGCTTCTGTACGCCGCCGTCAGCAGTGTCAGCGGCCCCTCTAAAAAAGGAGACGCACTGCTACTCAATGCCGTAACAGAATATAGACAGACAGTTTTCTGGTCTAAAGCTTTATTATTTTTTCTTGATAGGCTTGCAGGGTACAGCGAATGAAAAAAAAATAAAATAAAAAAATGCAGCGCCGTCTTGGACGATCACGACTCTAATACACGACATTGCAATAGTACAAATATCGCCACACGCCTTTTCTACGATTATAAAAGACAATGTAACCTTAGCAGCGATATAGCAACGTAGAAATATGATTCCGTGATCAGATAGACGTTGCGAGCGTTCAGGATTGCTAACACTAATCCCTTTTCTCCAGTGATGAAAACGCGTGAAATTTCGTATCCTTTATACGGTACGCGCCAGTAATACCTTGAACTTGAGCACACGCATGAAATGCGCCAAATAAGAAATCCGGGCGATGTTCGAGGACACAAATGCTTAGAAAGCACCACTGTAGTCGAAGTAAACAAACACGACGGCACGGGCGTTTCTGCTATCTTGAGAGTGCCGCCACGACATCGCCGCACGAGTAGGTGGATCTTCCCTTCTAGTACGTGCTGGGTTATCATAGCGACACACGACGAAAATTCACAGTCAAGGATAGCGCTTTTACGCGGAACGATGAGCTTTCACCAGGCCGATCATTCCGACGATCACCACCGACGCCACGTTTGCGGATAGAAGGAGCCGGCCGGCCCGCGACCGGCACGACCGGCCTGCAACGCGCGGAGATATGTGCGCTTCCGCGCATCCCTGGGGAACGGGAAATTCACCCCCCGCGGAGGAAGGCAAGGAGAAAACGTAGACCCTTGTTTGTGAAACGATAATTGCGCTATCGCGTATTCTAAACTAGAAATATTTTACGTCTTGTGAAATTATCATGCACAACATATTTAAATGAACTGAAAATTGTTTTTTTAGCGAAACTTTAAAAAGACCGCCAAAATTTTCAAACATACGATAATTTCATTGGTCCTCGCAAGTACAGAAAAGAGTCCGCACGTATTTTATTCCTGCGTGATTAATAGGCGTTTCTGCCTTCTAAAACTGAAGATACTCATTCACTGACACTTCTTTAACACCATCAGAGCAAAAAGTAGCTTCTCCAAAAACCGCTTGAGTGTCCCTTTAATGCCAGACTTGACCGCGCCGAATTCGTATATGAGATGGGCTTCCTTGAGCTCCCGTTCTAGGTTTGATAAAAATCCGGATTGAAGCAGAATGACAGAGAGTTTGTCAAATGAGTGGTATACATACATATATATAAATATATATATATATATATATGGGAAAAACTCTATAAGAATAGAAGAGAAAAAAAAACCACGACGAAAATATCAATTCAACTTAGCCTAATAAACCAGCATCATGTTTACGGTGGCAACAATTTACTTATGTTCACTGACGAAGGCGATTTCCCATTGGAAGGCTGTTTAAATCCAAAATTGCAAGGAGAAGAGGCGACTTTTTCATAATTTTAGTTCCTGCATATTTAGCGTTAACTTTAAAAAGGTGAGCTGAACGGGGTGATATATTCTGAGCTTGCCGTATGAAACCATATTTAGGAGCTGAAGTGCCATGGTTAACTTAATGGCTGAAACAGAAAGTGTCATGTTAAAAAGTTGAATTTAAGAAGGCATCGCGATTCATGGCTACTATTACGAGCTTCTTTATACTTTTAAGTGAAACCAATTTACGCAGTAAGTTTGATGATCTTGGAGCATTCGCAGAAATAGTGAAGCCTGTACACGCGTTGCTAATAAACTTTATAAAACCAAACTATCTTTGTGCCCGTGCAAGTTTGACTCACGCCGCAATGAGGTGCGGGTACTTGATCCTGAACCAGGTAGCCAGCATGCCTCCATATGAGCCACCGAAGGCTACAAACTGACTCTTTGCCGCTCCAGCTAAAGTAGTCTTCAAATAGACCACCAAGTAAGCGTAGTCGGCCAGCGCCTGTTCCGAAGTTAGGTATCCAAGGTTTTTGGGACTCTGAAAAAAAAAAAAAAGAAAAAGAAACAGATAACGAAAACCACAACGTTTCTAAAAAGAGCGTATCGCTCGGCGTTCCGTTTTATTAATTCAAATCTGCATGCGCAACCCTGTTCCTTTATCCTTAGAGCAATATCAGAGAGTTTTGACGTGTGAAAGAAGGATCCTATCTTTATACCCTTACTAAGAACAGATGCGTTGTAGAGATGACGAGAGCTTAAAGTCAGAGTGCGACTGACGAGCCAGTAGGACCGATCGTGCAACTTCAAAAGAGCAACGCCATGAAGCGCATGTCCATCATTAACTGTGAACTCAATCAAGCGGAGCGAATGCGCCTTGGTCTGGTGCTTTTATTTTGTTCCGTTTTTTTTTTTTGTGTTTGCGAAATTTCACCTTTTTTTTACCCAATTTCGCAGTTGATAGTCTCAGTCAGATAGGCGCTCCTCGTTCACTCTAAAAGGGGATGGGACTTCACTTTTTTTACGAACACGGAGAGTGCGAGTCACGGCTAACAAAGAAGGATTGTATCGAATGACGAAGATGAAAATACAATTAGATATGAGCTGCACGATGTGCGAAGCGTTAATAAGCCTGACGCATCACTCGCTCGTTTTCACCGTGAACATCGTAATTTCAGCTCTTATAACATTCCGAGCATAGTCAATCGCTGAGAACCTTCTACTGTTCACCGCCACTGGCTTGCTTCCGTGTTTTGGAGGAAAACAAAGAGAGATATCACTTTTTGGCCTGTGGAGCAAGCACCAAGGATAGACAATGAAATACCGCCACAGTAATGTTAGTCCACGCCGGTTTGTTTCATTAAATAATTCAAAGTTATTAGTGAGTATGCGCGTGCATCGTCGAGATTTCTCTTAACGTGTCAAAACAACAAAAGTAGTGTTGTGTTATTTTGTCTTTTCTTGCGAAAAGAAACGCACATCGCCGAACGAGGTCTTTGCACGATTGCAGCGCCAAGCGGTCCGGACCAGATGCCAATGTTTCAAAACTAACCATTATCTTTTTCTAAGCTATAACGTTTGAACCAGGTTACGGAAATCTCTGAAGCATTGACATCAGGGTGGGACCGATGGCGCTATATACGGAAGGAGACGGAGCGTGCTCTCATCAGTAGCTTATTTCACAGTAATGAAAAACAAAAACAAATGCTTTACAGTTGTTTCTTTTAAGGGGCACCTTGTATGTAGAAAGGACTTTTACCCAGACATATTTTGAGTTGTTGTTGTTGTAGGTCTTGCGCTCTCTCAATTGTTGCCATAAATAATTCAAACTTTTATATCCGCTCTCTTTGAAGAATTTTAGCCCAAAACAGAAAACCCTTAATGGCGACCGCGTAGGAGGTTATACTATTTTTATGCAATTAAAAGCTACCATATTTCTATATATAAATAATGTTGCTTCATCACGGAATTACCTGATAGGACTCATCGCCGAATGGCAAAGATTTTCCGTAGAACCGATGTTCAGCAAACACGACAAGGGCTTTGAAGTCAGGCGGCCATTCCCAGATAACGCCCTAAAATAAAATCAGAAAAATACAACAGAAGAGAAGCGTTACATACCAAACTAACCGTATTTAACAGTATTTTGAAGACACATTGGAGGGCGTAAGGACGTCTTGTTTTTTTTATTATTTTCCGTTTCTGTGGGTTATAAAAATATTCGATAGAAACTTCTCTTAAAGCACTGCAACAGCACTTACTTTAAAAAGTAACAACAAAGAGCATTCTCGAACCTCAAAGAAAAATGTGGGGGGCAACTTTCGGACCTGCCTGCGTCTAAAAAGTATTTTGTTTTGGAAAAGGTTCATATTTTATTGAGCACATCGTCGGCGTGCCGTGCTCGTAAATTTTGAGATATTTAAATAGAAAACGTCAATTAAGCGCGAGACAAATGGACGGCAGAATCGTCCGATGCGACGTCCGAACCGACAGTCCGAAAGCCGCTCCGAATCGCCGCACGCGACAGTTTGAGATACACGCTTCCGACCTTGCATGCGACACGACGATCCGTTCGGCTTCGCCCAAAACCCAGGAGATCCAAGCGTTCCAGCGGACTCCGGGGGTCATCTCTGGTCTCGGATTGACGGTTCAGCTCGCACGAGCGAAATTACGAGCTCGTTCTCGCTAACGCGTGCATTATTTGCTGGGGCCATCTTTCTCGAATGGGTCAGCGAGATTCATGCGTCCGGCTTCCCTCGCCCGTGCCGTTATCGCGTTCGCTTCGCCCAGCCAGACCCAGTACGTCATCATGACGTTCGCGATAGCTGTGCTGTCATTGGCTGGACGCATCCGACAATCCGTCCGCCGTGCGAAACTATCTGGCGCGTTGGACGCACGTCGGATCGCCGATCCGACGTCTGAAGCGACCAAATTTTTCGGATCAGGCAGTCGTACTGCCGGATCGGACGTCGGATCGGATGGTTTTTTCGCGCATGTGTCTCGCGCTTTACAGAGGTACTTACGGCAAAAAGAAATGGGAAGTTCGAAAAAAAAATTTATATGGTCTACTTAAAGCAGAATTTAATAAATACTGTGATCTATTTTTGTTTCTTTTTTGATTGCTTAACAATACATTTTTGGGATATATGCATTTTTCTCTGTACGTCTAGATATATGTCTGGGTGAGATATTTTCCCTGTATATACAGCGAAAAATTAATATTACCTTGACTATAGGCATTATAGGCTTGTCATTTTCGGCGGTACAAGCACGACCGCTTGATACTTAAACTCACGGACTCTGGTCAGTGCTGGCAAAATCACGGGCCCGAGTGGATGGTTTTAGGAAATTCTGTGAGTGTACGAGCGCTTGCGCATGGAAAGCACTTCTGAAAATTACGCGTTCGCGCCTGTACCTTTCTCCGTGCACAAAACAGCTTGTCGGATGAAGTTATAAAGATTTGAGCCTTGAAATCGTCAAGTTGTTTAAATTCTATAAAATACAAATAAATATCCTAGAAGTACTTTTAAGTCGCTCGTATACTTTCAGTGAGGTTAAGTTCTTTCGTAGATTTCGTGTAGTGAATGGCATCCATGTCTTTAAGCTTCGCCGATACGCAGCATAAATATTGTTTAAAAATTTCCGGAACTACATGTCAGTTCTCGAAAAATAATTTTTAAATAACGAATTCTTTTAAAGGAAACCTCCTGACGCCCGAAATGTGCACTTTGTGCGCTTTTTCCCTACATGCGTTCCTGCCTTTTCACGGGAAATTTATCGCTTAAATCGAAATCACGTAAACTTAAGTCGCGTGACCTACGCATCGAGGCTGATTAAATGTAGCGGTGAAAGTGGCGTCAAGTACCTAAACAGAAATTGAGTGCATGTGCTAACTTCAGGGAGAAAGCTGACGACATGTGACCTGACGTTACGTGGCCTATATAATCAATTAAGTTTCCACGCTATATTTAGAGAGAAATTTACGTCACGTCACGTATGAACATAATTTTTTCTCGCCAAATTCAGCGAAAACATTGGCATCACGTGGTCTATACATTAATTAAGTTTCCCAGGTAAACTTAGCGAGAACATTTACAACTACCGGAGATATTTACGTCACGTGACGTAGACACCAATTTAGTTTCCTTGGAAATGTTTGCGGGTAAACTGACGTCACGTGAGGGGACGTTACGTGACGTACAAGGTTTTGCCGCTGCATTTAGTGGAGAACTTTTTAAACAGTACATTTTTTCTTCCCTCGCCAAAGCGGCTGTATAATGTCTTCTAAATAATTTTATAAAATCAATTATTTAAACTGCATTTCATGTATTATATAAACCGATTTTAATAAAAGTTGCTGCCATTTAAAAAATAATCCTTGCTCGGTTATTATTACCATTTTGTTTAATACATCAAGTGTTTGTTTCCATCAAGCAAGAAAACTGTCTATCGTTTACGAATCCGGTGTTATCGTTCTGCTATTTTATGTCAGTTTGGGGTTGCTAAAAACAATATTCTCACCGTTTCCTTTATGAAGGTCTCGTAGGGGTCCTCGTTGCCAGTGTAAAAAAACACGGGGCCCCCTTTTCTGTCCCAGAACTGGTCGGCGATCGCGTACCGCATCTGGTACGTCCGGTTGTCTCGGAAAGTGAAGTGATCGACCTGAAGATAGAGTACGTTCTGTCGAAGAACCGACAAAACATGCACTACTATTGCCTCTACCCCGGTCTCGATGATGGCTGGATGGAGGCAATATTACCTAGACGACAAGGCCTGCTTTTGATGACATCGCAGGTGGACCCCCAACCCGCACCAAACACAAACACGCTGTGCAGCTCAACGAAACGTCGAGTGCGCTGGAGCGCGTATGAGGAAATTGGCTTGACACTACAAAAAAATCATTTGTGTGGCAACGTGTGGGCAGGTATCCTTGGTCAGTACTGAATTGTCGCGTCGTAAATATCAATGTTACATGGTTTAGTCATTTCTATTTAAATCGTCAGACACAGTGAAGAATTCTTTAGCTCGTGAATTATTAGAGGTTTCTCGCATTTTCATTTCTTTTTCTAGCGTGCGGGTGCATTTGCACTGTTTTGTACAGCGCTGAAAAAATGTCTGAGTTATGTCTAATTTCTTAAATGACCTAGACATCGTCCGAGTTATCAAAACATGTATCCTTCGTTTAAGCTTTTCTTTTTTCCCCGTTGAGACCTTTGCTGCTTTCAGAAAAAAAAGTTGACACAATCAAACTGTAGCCAGAGCATTCTTAGAGCGAGTATATTAGCATTCTCGGGCTTGACAACACACAAAGTTGTGAAGCTCCCGTGTGTGTGTTTGTGTTTGGGTGTGTGCGTGTGTGTGTTCGTGCGTGTGTCTTAAAATATTTGTTGTGTGACCAATATTATAAATTCCCGAAATTCATATAATAGGCTTACTTTCGTTGCCAAGTTGTACTCTTTGTATGAAATGTCATCTTGACTTCCCAGCGCAGGCATTATCACAAATAAAGAGGTTGCGAGGCGAAAGAGGATCATTCTTGCTTTCACAGCGCTCTCAGCTTTGTTCCACTGCAAGATTTTGTAAGGAGTTGCTGTGAATAATTTCATGCTTAAACAACTATTGCGAACAGTGTACAAAACACTATTAGGTTATTAATGCTACGTGTTATTTTCATGATACTTAGAAAACGTTAATATAAGAAATTACCAAGGTTCATATTCAGGAGGGTTAACCAAGAAAGCAACGCTGTTAATGAATGCACGCTTTTGGTACATTAAAAAACAAAGACAACGTAGGAAGCCATTCTAAAAAAAGTTGACACAGTATATTACTTGGTAGCATAAGAGCACACTCTCTTCGCTAAAGGCTTTCCATTTAGAAAAATTTAACAATTACATCTTGTAACCTGTAAGCTTTGCCTTAATGTTAGATAAAACAATAACTCAAATTTCACCATAGCGCGAGAACCAAACTGAAACAGGGTCAAACCCAAAAATTCTGCGAATTTTGTGAATCTAGTGTGTGAGTTTTACCACTATATTTGTATAATTATTGGTTCATTTTGTCAAGCATGAGCTTGTAAGTGTTTGAGGTTATTATATATACTTGCAGGCTAGGCTTTGTCTTTTCTGCGAATGCTTTTTGGTTGCAAAAGGAATGCATTTACAATTTTGCTGCCAGCTAATCCAGAATAAGACGGCTTCCAAATTTTTTTAACAATTACAAACAGCTAGCAAAATATACGCCTTATCTAAAGGCTAGCGAAAGAAATTAACTTTCTAATTATAGGTCAATATTAATCCTTTACGGTATTCTTTTTGAAATTTGCCCAGAAACAATATTTTATGAATCTATGACAAAATTGTGTTGCCATAACAATAACAGGTTCTAATTCGGGTACAGAAAGAGTTGGTTAAGAGAGTTAGGTCTCCTTACAGAAGATTCAGACAGGTTCCGAATATTATTGAACATAATTTTTTAGCTCTAGGAATTTTCTTAGACAGCTAGTAAGGTTTCAAAAAGAACAACAAACAGTCATAATTTATTACAAAACTAAATTATATAAAGGAATGTAATTTAGGGATAATATCGTTTGTGTTTTACGACATCATAATTCGCTGTAGTGCGACAGCATGATTAAAAATTGTAATATCTTTACATTCTGAAATTCGTAAAACGCACTGATATATGGCGAACAAAAAATGTAAGACGTCATTAAAGTATTAGAAGATCTCCAACGAGAAATGTGATCGGAATCCCGAGCCCTGAAAACAAGTGTTGATGACTGCAAAAAAAAAAAAAAAAAAAAAATAAAAGCCACAGACGACTTTACGACGGGACGCGACGATGTAAAACTGATGCACAAAGGTGTCGAGAACATTCAGAATGACTCTGATGAGCTACAAAATGAAAATGCTTTCCTGAAACAACAGTTGTCAACAGCTCAAACCGAAATCCAGAACCTTGATCAATACAGTTGAATGCACAACGTAGAAATAAAGGTTTTTCAGAAAGGAAACAACGCGCATGCTTTCGAAATTGCCAAGAGCGTTGGTGTTCTTGTCAAACTTCCACTCGATATACCAACATCGACATTCGCCACTTTTTTTCTGCGCGCTGGAACGAGACTGAGAACACAATGCTCCGGTTTGTGACAAGAGGAAAACGCTACGAGTTTCTTGCTGCGTCACTCAAAGCGACGTTTAACAACAAAGCGGTTGGGTTCCCGGACTCAGAAAAAAAGCCAGTCTTCGTAAATGAGCGTCTGACTCAAGAAAAACAACAGTTACTGGGAGCAGTAGTAGCGAGGAAAAAAGTAAGAAAGGAAAGCACTAGAAGCAGTCAGGACAAGAAATCGAAGGTTTTCACGAGGCAAGCAGATGACTCGTGCACTGTGTAAATCAAGTCTAAAGAAGAAATGTCGAAGATAAACTAAACGTAGGACGACCACCCCAGGAAGTACAGAAAAAAAAAAAACTACTGGTCCACCACAGTTCCTAGATGTTAAAGTATTTAATAGCTTTGTTACAAAAGTGTCCAATACATTTTCTATTCTTCATTTGAATATTAGAAGCCTTCAATATAAGTTTGATGACTTCGAATGTTTTATTAAATCACTAAAACTGAAATTTGATGTATTGAAATTAAGCGAGACTTCGTTTAGAAATATTGACGTATATCTGAACGGACATCACTGCGAATCTGGAGTTTATTGCTTTTTTGTCACAGCTAGCAAACCTAACTGAGCGTGAATCAGTCTTCGATGTTCATCGTAGAGAATTCTGGAAGGTTCCCCATTTCGGTACAAATTATGCACTGCAGTCTCTTGCTCATAATCTACCTACATTGCTTAACAACATTGTAATGAACCGCATCGATATTCATTGTATAACTAAGAAAACATTGCGTACTTTTTTGTGTTGATAAATTAAGAAAAAAAAATGTTCTCTAATGTCGGTGATTTTCAAATTTTATTGGACCATTTTAAATTGTTTGATTTGAATATTGCAAGAAATATTTAGGATTGTTTAAATATGATTGTGTTCCCTGTACATGCAAGGGCACCGGACCCAGTCAAGCTAGCTTCTGTAAGCTTTTTGTCCGGTGTCCTCGGCATAACGTTGCTGAAATAAAGTTCAAAGTTCAAAGTTCAAATCTGTATATCGGCTGCATAAGCCTGGAAATGGCGTTGCTTTGCATATCAATTATATCATTGACTTTGTTTTATTCACGGACCTTTTAGTGACCACGCCCGATTATGAATCTATTGCATTTGTGTGTTGAGCCATTTTTGTGTTTATCCTGTAACGTCTTCCTGATGGGAATAGATCGGTGTGCTTCATATTTCTGAGTTCTGTTCTTCATTATGCTAGCTCCCTTAGACGTAAGGCGATATATGTTGGTGAGACAAATATCGATGTACCGGTTGAAAATGCACAACAAATAAAACTTTTAACGCTTGTACAGTATTTTGGGTGTTATAACGTAATTCACACCCACACTCGTGTCACGTGCACATTCTTCACACTACTTGATGCATGCATCAATGATTTTGACTCGGACGACATACCCTCAGGAACCATCACCACCGGGATAAGTAATTATATGCCAATATTGTGTATTTCGACTAAAATAAATAAACAAACGTACCAATCGATTGGTTCCTCGAAGTTATCGATATATATTGGAAGAAGCGCTGAACACACTTTATAATTTATTAGTGGCAAAACGAAACGGAACCATGTTCTGTCTGAAAGTAACCTGAATAAATCATACGACATATTATCGAAAACAATACTTAGCTCCTACGAGATATCGTTTTCACTGCAATCGAAGAAGCCGAATAAACGAATTGGAAAAGCTTAGAACACGAAAGACCTTTTCTACAGGAGGTAGAAAAACAAATAATATACAAGCTTGGTTCGTCGAGGCTCTAGATAAGACCATTTTTTAATTCAAAATATATGAAACCTAATTAAACTCCGACATTCAAAAATTAAAGCGAAATTTCTTTCAACCCAAGTTTAACAAGGTACACGACGACCCAAAAAAGATACGGGAAACGATACACGAGCTTGTGATACTAAAGCCTCGTCATAACAGCTTACCAGACCTTACAATAGACGAAGAAATCCTATCTGGGATTAAGCTGGCGACAAAATTGAACACACATTTCCGATCGGTCAGCAGAGTACCGAAAACCCCGCGCGAGCGCTTCCGAAGAGAGAGAGAGCTTCGAATGACCATGAAACGAACACCACAAAGGAAAGCTTTTCGGCGTCGATAAACCCCTCTTCAGCCGAAAACGAGGATGACACCGAAGTCAATCCGAACCCGCGGATTGACAAGGGTAGAAAACGATCGCCATCAGGGCGAGGAAGTGCGGCCTCTTTTCCGCCGAGACGCTCCACGATCATCGTCACGCTCCGACCACGGACGAGATTCAACATCGACAGCATTCCCAAAAGAATGATCGCTACTCAACTCATGAGAACTTTGGACCCCGGCGTCAGGTCAGGCCAATGTGGAAACACGACATCTGTCGGAGCAAACCCACTGTCGGTGTCCTTGTTTGAGCCAAGACACCTCGAAAGTCTGCTTACAACAACCTCAGTTCAATAAACACACGAAACGGTGGAGACGCATGCGTACCAAGCACCCACGCGCGGCATGGTAGGCGGGGTCATATACAAAGTGGATCTCGACGAATCGGCCGAGACGCTGACGAGCTGCATTTACTCCGAAACCCACGAAGTGCTTCAAGCAAGGCCCATGGACAGAAGTGGTGCTTGCCTCATCACCTTCAGGGAGGTCCAGATTTTCCCAACACGTGAAATATCGCGGGGGCAATTCTCCATACCGTCCAACAGCGGTCGTCTGCCACAGGTGTCACGGCCTCGACGACAAAGCCTACATCTGTACTAAAAAGGAGCGATGCGACCACAGGATATGCGACTGACGAGAGATTTATAAGCCGAAAAGTGATGTGGCTCGGTCGGCATTTCATTTTTATATTTAGCTTTCAGAAAAGCTGTCCCCAAGTTGAGCAGGAAGCAGGCGCTTGTTCTATTTATTCATTTTCATCAGAATAATTCGAGCAAATACGAGAGCAGGCTCACATGTATTCGCTTTTTTTTTTCTTGAAAGCTGCAACCAACGCCCAATAGAAGGGAGATTTTTTTTTTTAAGCTACGCAGTGCTTCATCTTCGCTCGCTTTGCGCTCGTTTCATGCGCTCGTTTTGGTGAAATGCAGGTGGTGTCTTTCGTTTTTCCGCAGCAGGAAGAGAGTGATAAGGAGGGGGGAGAGGGTGACTCGTACGACACTGCCATTAGTCCGAAGCGCAGACGTAAGCACGCGTCAGCCTCTCCCCCTCCTTCTTTCTCTTTTCTTTTAGCTGACAAACGAAAGACACCGCCGGGCTTTCCTCGAAATGAGCGTTCAATTGCTAACGCGTTAAAAAGCTGGGGCACGGCGTAGCTTCCAGGACAAAGTGTCCCTCTATTCGGGCATTCACATATATATGATAGGGTTAAAATAACTTGGGAAGTTCCACCGACCCCACACGAGGCACTCCCAACACAGGCGAATCAGAAACAGACATAAAAAAATTGCAAGACAACCGCGCAAATTTTGGTTCTTGCGTGAAGCGTTTGGTTCGATCACCCCGCTCAAGGGTGTTTCTCTGGCCAGACGTGTTGGCAATGTCAATTAATAATTTTCTCTTGACAAAGGCCCACTTGTTCTCTTCTCCGTTTCTTGAATGCGTAAGCGCTATCCGCGATACATGGGACATTTTACAAAGTTACGAAATGGGTACACTTGTCACTTTTGTATCTCCTGTCTGACGTGAAACAACGGTTCCCAATGCGGGACTGTTCCGCTAATCGCAGGATTAGTGGCCCCCCAAGTTTCAGTGTGCTTGCAGGAATCTTGATTACGAAAAACAAAAGGAGTAATAAAAAATAACGAAAAAATAATTCAAAAGCCTCAATTATTAAAAAGCAAACGATATCAGCTTCACTGAAAAATAATGACAATGTAATCGGGCGTTTCGTCTTTCTTGCAAAAGGCGTCATGAGGGCGTGCCAAGAGGGGCATGAATGAGTGCAAACGACAAGCAGAAGAGCTATTCGCGTAGCTCTTCGTACACACTTAAGGAAAAGGGCTCCATTGGGATTGTACGACAAATGAATTGGCGCGAATCCACCTCGATTTCAGGTATCTCCTGGGGTCCTGCCCTTGTTTTCACCATAGAGGGACGTCATTTGAGAAGTCAGATGAGTCGCCCCACAATAAGGGGGGAGGGGGACTTTGGAGGCTCCAAATTAGGGCCTATCCTCCGAGAGCAAGGGAAGGGGGCGGATTTAATAATAAGCTTTTTTTCATTTCCCATTACAGGTAATGATGGGGCCAAGAATAAAAGCCGCGATAGACAGCTTAACAAGTTCTCGGCCCCAGTGACATTATGCAGCAGTCAGAGGAAACAAAATAAAACACAAAATCATTCAATCAAAGAACAAGCACATTCAACGGATATTAATTACCCTGTTAATCTTTAAAACATATAAATATAGAAAATCTTCGTTTACATACTAGACACAAATACATGGACACGAGGAGGAATTACCAGGATAACAACTTACCGAGAACATATAGATACAACATCGAGGTATATACAAAACCAAATATCAGTACACTATATCAAAGCTATACATGACAGTACTTAATTCATTTAAACTCAATTTATGTATATCAATATTGCCAAAAATGAGTGAATTGAGAAGTCTTGGGACTCGGCGGGATAACATTTCTTTGCCAACATTCAATCGACACGCTGGTATTGGCCAATAATCGGGGTTACGAGTTTGATACTTTACAAGTTTTTGTAAATTTGACAATGTTACCAAGGAAGAGGTGTTATGTTGCGATTCCATGAACTAGTGTGCTTAATACATGAATACATGAACATATAATAAAACATCGGACGGCCCTTACGCAGCAAGGAAACCTTAATGAAGAGATGCTGTCACGCGCCTATCAGCCCGATGAGTTCGAGTGACCTTGTGAAGCTAAGAAAACAGGCTTTTGAGGGGGCCTCCCTTCTTGCAAGGCGGTTCGTTTGCTGGCGGATTGTAGAGGAGATTTTGCAGTTTTCTGTAATCACTCGCTTCATTTTCTCCCGCTTCGGGATCGAGAGATAGAGCAGCGAGACGATCTTTGAGAAACATAACCAGATGCGGGTTTTTTCGGCGCCCGTAATTCTCAAGCTTGTATTTTTATTGCACAGGCGTCTAAGAAAAGGCTCAGATCGTGATTTTCATAAAAGAAAACGTGGGTGACGCTTCTTGGAGCGCTCTAGAATGCCTTCTGACCGCTTTGTCTGTCGCTGCGCGTTGAAAGGCTGCCTTTGCCGCGAGGTAATTTCAAAGATTTCCTTGTTATAACCCTTTGTGTACCAGCAAAGACTTCCCACTTCGAAAGCCGTTCACTTGCGTGCATCGCCGATGGAAGTGCAATCGAAACATTCAGAATATCATCTACTAAAACTGGAACCCGACTAGAGGTGTTGTAGGGCGTGCCCCCGTCTCCATACTTCCACCATCTCTGGTCATTACATGCAAGTGGAACCAGAAGGAGCAGGAGCTTACTGAAGTACAAAAAAAAAAAAAGAAGAGAGAGTTACGGAGCGAAAAGTTTGTCTCCCATTAGCGATCTTATTTTTCTTCAAACGCGGCAACTAAAAAAAAAAAAATAACCCACCGTTTTTTTTTTAGCCATGGTATTAGGACTATATAATCAACGCCACCATCGTGCGCGGCTTGAAGTGAGAAGCTGTAAACGGTCTCTTGAAACTCGCAAAGTGTGTGAGGCTTACGTGACCTCAACGTACCCATATTCATCTGTATATTTGAATTATGCCAGCCTCACCTGACTCAGCACTCTCGGGATTGTTGTTATGAGATGTTTGCACAAATGTTACCGTGGAAATGTGATTCCCGGCAACAACAACTGTACGCCACGTCTTGCACACTTCTCCCTTCGTTTTCGTCCGTGTTGTTTTGGCGTATTACACCATGAACTACAAAGTGTATTCGAAGGAACACGTTATACAGTTTTTTTCTTTTTTTTTTTGTGCTACGTGGGATTCGATGGTGATCATTTGTCTGTTGTGGCAAGACTCTGTCAAGCTGACTCTACTAAACTTATGGGGTCCAATGACCCTCTTGAGCCGAGAGGAGTCACTTGACTCTGCGCATTTAACTAGACTCATTTGACTCCAGTGTGCTGAGAAAATCCAAACTGCTTTAGACCCCCTCAGACGCGAAGGTGATAATTTGACTCTATTGACGAGGCTCTGTCGTGGTGACTCCACCCATATTAGAATGTCAGGTGCCCCCCCCCCCTCCCCCCCCCCCCCCCCCCCCCCTGGGCCGGAGGGGGTCAGTTAATTCCAGATATAAATGCATACTCGAATGACTCCAGTGCATTAAGGGACTATAAACCGCTTTGGACTCCCTTTGGCTGAAAACAGGAGTCACACCATGCTGCTGAGAAATCAAGGGGAGCCAAAAACGTGTTTGACTGCACCTGACTCCCTTTTTTTGTTCGCGCAGACGCAAAAGGAACCCCAATTCAAGGAACTGCCGAAGCTGCCCGCCTCGCGCTTGTCAACGTTCTCGACTACCAGACCAGGCATGGACTGCACGCGCGGCAAAACGATACAATACTTGACCTTACATTTGGCAGAATCCCAACTTTGTCAGAGACTGGAGATACGGACCGGACCGTATAGGTTCCGAAGATTACACTATATGTCTCGAACACAACATGAGAAACACCGACGAACGCACACGTCCTTCGCAGGTAATTGACTGGGATGCATTCAAATTCGCCGTTGAGGTGTGCGAGGCAACGTTGCCCATCGTCGAGAAGCTACGAAGAGCCGTGAAAGACTCTACAAGAGAGATAGAGGTGCTCGAGAGCGACCCCGTTCCTGAACAGCATCTGTTCAATCCATGGAAAACGCGTCAGCAACTGCACGACCACTACCTTTGGGACATCAACCGTTTCGAAGACTTACTGAAGGTACAGAACAAGACGGCACAAGCGCGTCGCTACGCCAGACGCCTATCAAGATCGTGGTGTTTTGGCCACTGTGAGTCCTTTGATGAGAAGACAGGAACAGGGAAATTATATGGCACTTACCGAGCGCTGATTGGCAAGACCAGAACGGCCAACACAACTCGCAACATCCTGATTTCTACCGATCTTCCCCCGCGGGACTTTGAGAGGTAGGCGACCCGCACGTTCTTTTTGCAACCTGTCACACCTCCAGACCTAAGCACGTACCTTCCGCGCAGGCCTGAGGATGACCATAACACAGAACTCCCCGTTTACGCTACAGAAACTCACCCTGGCCCCCGAATCAGTCAACGTCAGCAGCGCACCGGGCAAGGACGGTATTACGTGGAGTATGCTACGTAATCTAGATGATGAAGGCAGACTTCAGCTCTTCGATGAACTCAACACAGTGGGGATGTCGGACGACCTAAGTGCGGAATGGAAGCGCTCGGTTGTCCATCCGATCCGAAAGCCTGGTAAGAAGCCCGACCGCATACATAATTTAAGACCTGTTTCTTTGACTTCGATGTTGTGCAAACTACAAGAGAAGATGGTCCTCACCCGACTGACTTACCTCGTATAGAGGAGGCCGGAGACGAGCCATGCTATGACAATGCTCAAACAGGGTTCCGTCCCGGGCTGTCCACGCGCGATAGCACATACGTCCACTTCGCGACCTGAGTGGCTGCAGGCGCAGGCGAGGTGTCAAGATTCCCGGCGTACTGGCTGCAGTCGATCTTAGAAAGGCCTTCTAAGCAGCGACGCAGGCAGTGGTTATCAGGAAACCTCAAGAGTTTGGTGCCGGCACACGCATAGTGAATTTCGTCAAATGCTTCCTAAAGGACAGAACGCAGGAGATAACAACTGACATCCGTAATCCGTGCATTTACACCAACGTAGTAGGCGTCCGGCAATGGGCAATCCTCTCGCCGGCGATTTTCAATCTTGTTATGAGAGAAATCGCAACTGAACTCCACACCATCTCGCACTTCCACCACACAATGTACGCCAATGAAATTACTCTGTGAGGTGATCCGAAGAGCACGAAGTTCGACACGCGAGACGTCACGTACACAATGCAACAAGTGCTCGGTACCATCGACCGATGCCTATGCAACACGCGCATGCAGCCGTACCACGATAAGATGCAATATCTCGTCATAGCCTGCCTCTACCTTTACAAATCACAAATACACCCCACTCTAGCCGGCAAACCCATCGAGAACGCCGCGAGTTAAGTTGTTGGTCCTCCCGGTGGTGTGGAAGGCAGGTCCCGCTCCGATACTCTGGAGCGTGGTGGCACGAACGTCGTTGAGTGACGGGTCGACTCACTGCTTGTAGAGAACTATGTGCATTTATTTACACTAGTTACAAGTCCCAACTTGGGAGACCATCCTGCCTCGTCTAGAGTCCCGATTTCTCTAAATCAAATCCAAAGTCCAAAATCTCCCTCCTTGCGAATACTCTCGGCATTCATTTTGTAGGCTCGCAGGGGCCTCTTTTCCCCGCAGGGACCGACCAATCCCTTCAAATTCCACCACTCCCACGTGGTACACTTTTACCCAATGGTCGGCGAGCTGTCAGCCTGGTGCTCCAACCGCCAAAACCAAATTCCTTGCAGAGTCGTCCCCTCCATTTTTGCCATTCTGGCAGGCGCCAACAGCTAAATTATTACATCGGACAAAAAACAACAATTTGACCCTAAGCGGCGAAACCCCTATATACAGGCACACTCGGTTAAAAGCCACAAGCAGCTCCAAGCGCGGGCTGCCCAGGGATCTGTCCGTGCAGACCCCCGAAACCCGAGATTTTTCTTAACGTCCGCGGGGGAACCGCTCCCACCTCTCGGCCGCTTTGCCCCCGCAAACGCTCCCTCGAAAACGCCGACACCAACAGCGAAAGCTAAAAAAAAGAAATGCCGACGCAACTTTGGAAGCTTCTAACAAAAGAAAACACCTTAATTAATAAGCATGATTTTTATACACTTAATTCCGCGGACCGATGTAGTCGAGTGCTCCGTGTACCGCTGCACGAGGAAGGAGACGCCGACGAGCGGCTTAGGTAACTCAAGCCTACCTGAAAAAAGCAAGTGCACACATTAAGCGAAACGGCAACCGCTTCGGTGGCACTGGAACACGTATACTTAGCCTTCTTACTCAAGCCGTCCTCACATCTAAGGCGTGCTACGGAACCGTGTGTTTCAACCTCACGCACACGCAACACCATCGCCTCGACATTCTACATCGAGAAAGCTTACGCGTCATCACAGGGCTACCTAGGCACACACGAGCGAAGGAACTGTAGCGCTACGTGGGGCTACCAGCGCTCCAAGTGATTTTAGTCTAGAGAGCGAGCAACCGTGAACAACGACGGCTGGTATCTAGAGCAGGCCAGCGCATTGTGCAGCTTAGCACGCCTAACGGGGAAATACTGGCACTACCACCACCGTGAATCGCACCGTGGGAGAGCGTGCTGGTGCATGTGCCTAAGTACCTTTCCGGGCGAGGCAGCAGAGGATACAACTTAAGCAAGCCCGCGACGATCGCAGAGCTAGTTGACCTAACTGAAGAAGTGATCTTCACTGATGCGGCATGAGGTGAAGACACAATGCGCGCTACGCTGGCGTGCGTCAATGGCCTCTCACGAGCAGCACGCACCATTCACTTTCTCGAGAAACGGAGCGTCTGCCGCATCGATCTCGAAGCCGTGTTAACAGCCACTGAACGCGTAAAATAAAAGTACTCCGAAGCAACAGATCGCAAGTTTGCAATTTTCACAGACTGCACAGAGGCTGTTATCCGTCTCGGGCGTGCGCCTCGCACTGGCATGGCATGCCACGGCATCAGGGGGAACTGCCACCTGCTGAAAAGTACTCGCAACACTGTGGTGCAAGTAGACTGGGTCCCGGGACACGCGGGCAGAATCGGCAAAGAAACTGCACACGCGCGGGCGAGCGAGCGCCAGAAACGCCGCTCCGACCCGAGCATCCCAGTCCCGCTGCACTGTTAGAAAAACTCCTGTCAAAATATGGGACACATACATGCTAACCTTGTTGCCACAACATGTACTGTATTACCGGACTACAGAACATGTTCCATACTCCTTTAGTACGGGACATGTTGTTGCTGTATGGGCAGCCACAACAAGTTCCATACACCATCATCACGGAACAAGTACTGTATGCTACAGGAAATGTACCATGGTGGCACACAGCAGCACATGTTCTGTTGCAAGCCATGCCAGAACATGTACCATTTTTACGAAGTACATTACATGTTCCAATGCGTCCAAAACGACACAGGTTACATTTCTTGTACGTACGGAAAAAGTTCAGTCTTGTTTGGGATAGTACTCGCCCCATTTTATGTTACTGCCGCTATTCATGAGTACATCCGGGCTTTGTATGTCACATGCCAAGCTCCTCCTTGAAAAAGTTGATATGCGACATGCAAAACAGGGATGTCCTGGCAGTTTGCAGGCGCAACTTGATGCACGTTTTTGCAACATAAAATTACCTGCAATGCGCAAATGTTCCCCAAACTTGTATGTATGGAAAATTTTAACTGTCGTATCTAATGCGAGCACTATCCTGAAAACACAACAATGAATCTGTGACATATATACTCAATAGAACAGCCAGGAATGCCATGAGAAAGTGTTCACATGCTACGTCAAGTTTAGAGAGCATTGTACATGTAGTGACGGGGATAAAGGCAGATAAACATTTGTAAAAAAATCGTTATCAAACTAAGTTCACGCTTGGTCCTTTTGGTTCCAAACCATAGCAACGGACCCATTGCAAAGAAGACTGAACAGTTTGCTGCTTCAAAAATATTTACATTTATTTTTCTTTTAAATGACTAGAGCAGATACACAATAAAAAAACACAGTTCATGCCGCAAATATTTTGGGGGGCAGCTCAGCCATAAAAAAAATATCAAAGTGAGCAGTCTCACAAAAAAATGTGACCAAAAATTATGCTGACATGCTACATCTCGAAAAGAACCATCTTGGCCTATACAACAAATTGTAATATTAACAATAGAAAAGAAAAATTAATCTAAACAAGCACCGAAGTTTCTTTCCACTTCTTTTGGAACTTCGAGAACTCTTGGAGGGCTCCCTGCGCCTTCAGATGCACCAGAGCAACTTTTCTTGACGACTGCCGGGACCCCTCCTGCGGGTTCATTGCCACAAGTCGCCTGAAAAAAAAGATAACATAAATTATGGGTGGGATTTCTTAGAGGAGGATGTATAACAGAAGCTAAGGAGTTCCTGGCTCCTTCTTTAACTTCTCTATCGGTTAGTAATCCAATCTGGACAAATTCTAAACCTCGTCTATAGTATACTTTCAAGCCGAGACACGCCTTTAATTTGGACAGTCCATGCACACACCATGAGCCTCCAAGTCTGATCCTTGCATCAAGACGAATTGTGATTGTACACACACACAAAAAAAAAACGATTCAGCTTACTGGCATCAGTTCTCAGTAATAACTGGACACATTTCGGATCTTGTGTCAGCACACAACGCTAAAACATTCTACAACCCGAAACGGAGGCTACAAAGAAGGACGAACACATCCGTCTCAATTGAAACGTATGTCTTCGAAGCCTCCATCTCGGTTTGTAGAATGTCATATTAATCAGCTCGCCTGTCTAGTAAAGTTGTACCCAACGATACTTCGGTTAAAAAAAGGAATTCACAGTACCAGTAAATGCAATATTACAAAAAAAAACTTGCCTGAAGTGCTTAAGCAGAATATTCTGGTTATTATTAGAGGGAGGTTATCATTTGAGCCCGTTCTCGTTTCGCCCTTCTCACTTGGCCCTTCTCAAAACAACCATTCTCAAAAAGATCTTCTCTCTTGGACCTGGCGCATTTGGTCCTTTCCCGTTTCGTCCTTCGCATTTCAACCCTCCTCATTTGAGTCCGTTCTCGTTTCGCCCTTTTCACCTGGCCCTTTTCAAAACAGCCATTCTCAAAAATATCTCGCTTTGACCCGTCGCACTTGACTCGTTCTATACGAAAATCGTTTTTTGGGGGGTTATATTAATAAGTACATTGATATATTTTGTGCGTGCGTGTGTGTGTGTGCCACGCTACAGGCATACTCTCTCTGCCAAGAATTTTAGCAGTGCGTCGAGATCGTCGTGAAAAGCTACTAGCTGACAATAAAACAGACCAAGTATTTATCGCAGCCAGATCATATTCCCAAATGTCACGTTTTTTGGGGTCTCTCGACCTGGGACAATGCCACCACTTCTATATTTCAGTGTTTCTCAAATGGGGGTCGCGAAGGCATCTATAGGGGTCCGCGAAGCCATGTCTTATCAGTCAAGCACGACAATATTAGTTGTCTTTCTTCACGTCGTTAAGAAACGTTCCAATTTTTGGGTGAGTACTCTCGTGCGTGTGTCAATGAGATAAGCTTACTTCACACTAGCAATTAGTTATATCCATTTATTAAATCATTATCATGATAGCCTATACCTTTCTATTCCCCTCACCCCGAGCAGGGTCCTCCATCATCTCCGCCTTTCTACAAGGGGTCCGCGAAACATCAATGGTTGAGAACCACTGCTAATATGTATGCTATTTCTGTTCAAACAAAGTTTCCAAATTAAATGTTCATCGCTTTTTTTTCGTTTGCTTAGAGGAAGGGAAGGACGCGTCATTGTACGATTCTCAGTGCGCACCTCTACACATAACATATACCTAATGGTATGTTGGGGGCCCAAGCAAGGTAAGGCTCATCAACAAAGCCGCGAAGGCATAACAATGTTAGAAGCATGCCGAAGTAATGTCATTCGGTCGTAGGGCGAACGGGCAAAATGAGAAGGGGCCCAGTTGCGAAAAACACGATTCGGATCTTATGAGAAGGTTCAAACGAGAAGGACCAAATGAGAATAGGACGAAATGTGCAAGGTTCAAATGCGAATGGGACGTTTTGAGATACACCCATTATTAGAATGCTGAACATTCATGTCTTTTGGTTCATATTACTTATTCTAACTGATAAGCATAGCCCGGTCACAGGTATATTTGCGTGCCCCTGCAGAACAAGGGCTCATGTATTTGAAGCCGATCGATACTAAGGCGGATTAAAATATAAGTTGCATGCTCCGTAGGATGCACAAGGTCTAGTATTGGTTCTATATGACAATGTATCTGAATACCAGATTCATACTGATTCTTTCATTATATTGCAACATAATAATATGACTTACAGAGAAACGGTCCTCCCGAGCAGGTCGCGTAGTTACTGCAACACATCCAATTAATGTGAGCAACGAATATTTTCAAGCAAATTGTGAATAAGGGTGTCTAGAAAGCAGCACGTTAACATCAGGCGTGAAATAATCGAGGCTTTTCACATGGCCTCGGGTAGACACGGAGCGTGCGTCAGTGAGCCATCACTAGCTTTGCGACAAGAAGAAATAGATCTACTCAATAAGATACCAAACTTGTCGGAGCAAACATCAGGCCCCAGGTAAACGCTACAAAAACACACCATCCAGTTCGTATATCAAAGAGGCAGCTACAGCAAACACCATCAAGTTCAGAAGCCAACAAATTCAAGACATCAACCATTCGTTTTCTTAGCCGCAATTTTGGAAATACGGGTCGGGGGAGAAAAAAGAGAAAGAAATTAAACAGTTGTTAGTCTGCGCCAATTCATGCATGTTTTTGTCTGTCCTTCTGCATTAACTTCATTTCTCCAGTTTTTTTCCGCGTAACTACGCAGCGCAGCGTAACATCAATACTAAGTAGGGTCGGGCAGTATGCCGCCCCGAATCAGGAACTATAAAAGGCCTAGCTTTATGCAGCTGGGAAGACGAGACGCTACACGCTGGGCATCCCGAACTTGGAATATACGACACCCTTAGAGATAGTAAAATAACACTGCGTTAGGAACAACTTAACGTATACGTACCTTGGAAAACAAAGCCGTCTACGCACCGCTGAACGCCTCTGACGACGCGATAACAACGTCGAACTCGCCTTCCGAACGGGCAGCAGCACTCCGCAGCTCGCGGGCCCACGCCGGCCGGCAGCGGCTTGCGCATGCGCGGGTGAGAGATGTCTTCCTGCGCGCGGCGTAACACGGCTCACGGGCACTGTACTTCCGCGGTCTGATAGAGTTCCATAAAAATTGCTGGATATCCGGCACTTTTGGGCGCGTTCAATTCGCTTATACCAGTCGAACCGACTATAAACTGTAGTCTTTTAAGGCTTTTTTTATTTATACGGATAAGCTCATACTTATTGCCTAAATAGCACATTTCAATGCATATGGTACAGTTCCCGTTTTTGAAAGCAAACAGCACATTATGTGCATTTCCAGAAAACGGGACATGTTCTATTCGGTTTTTCCACGTAGATTGATGGAATTTTCTAACAGTGTGGAACGACATGACCCCCGATCCACTGAACATCTAGGCGACGGCCAAACAACTGGTGAAGAAGCGACTACGTGATCCATTACACGACGACCCGGCACCCCTACCTCGTGGGCTTCCGCGCGGCACGCAAGTCCTTATAAAGATGGATCGAGCGGGAGTGGGACTTACAGAAGACGTTCTAGCCAAGTGGCGCGACAATGTGCCTGAGGGAGGACAACAGAATTCGAGTCCCGAGCCCCATCAACCCCGGCCCGGTGCTCCCCTTGCGGCACTGGTGCCAGACCATCCGTTCATCCCCTGCCCTGGGACTGCCCAGGACTGCAGCCGAGACGAATCCTGCACGTCCCCACGGGCATCAGTAACCTCCACGAGTCGAAAACCCCAATTTGGGATGGGCAGTATTTCAAATACAAGTATTTGAAATATGTATTTCAAATACTTTGTGTATTTTGCATTTGTATTTAATTACAAATTGGGTAATGCATTTGACGTGTGCATTTAAATACTAAAACGTAGGTATTTCAAATACAATTTTGATTAAATACAAGTTTGTGGGCGAAAATACACCCCTCAAATTTATTGTCCCTGTCCAGAGCAGGAACAAACTACGTTCTACACCGAATGCAGTGTCTCTGAATCAAGCACAAGCGTTTAGTAACTTTTTGATTACGGTGCTAGTCCAGGGCAAGAATACTGACGAAATCGACGTTCACAGGCAGAGTGGCTAAATAAGTGCCTGTGACAACTTGTGATGCTTTCAAGCCTGATTTCCATCTATATTTTTGCCTGGAACATTCTAAATGCACGAGTCGTCCATATCTTCGTGACTGGTGCGAGTTGCAACAATAAAAAAAATCTCTAGCTAGTGCTGCGCGTCTTGGTCGTCTCGGTTCTTTGTTGGTCTATACCAAAATGTAGTCGACAAAAAAAAAGCTACTTGAAGCTCTGTACTTTTTTCACCTATTACGTCCAAGCTGATTACATTTTTTTGTGATTATATTTCTATTACGTAACTAGAGCCTCGCACACTAACTCCCGAGTGTGTGAAGCAAAATTAAAATGAGACACCCAGAAACCCGTTGCAGGCGCCCTGAAGTCGCTGACGCAAATTTTGAGGAATGTATTTGGAGAAGTATTTGGAGGAGATCAAATACATTTGGTTGTATTCGTATCTTGTACTTAAATGCTTTTTGGAAATGTATATAGATTTGTAATTCAATAGAATTTTGACGAAGTATTTTGTATTTGTATTTCAATACATATTTGCATGTATTTTGCCCATCCCTGACCCCAATCATCTATGCCACCGCAAAGGAGCTGCTCTCCTTGTGGGAATTCGCGCTCTCCACCGGCATCGACGCACGATAGTGACTTCCCTCTCCTCTCTCCCCCTAACCTCTCAAACCACAGCGTCATTCAAATCGAAAGAAATATTTAGAAAAATAGTAATCTCAGCCTTTCGCCTGGCGGTAACATCATACGGCGCGGCTCCACCGGCGCGCCTCCACCGGCGCGCCTCCTAACGGTCTTGGAACCGCCGCCGCGGGTTGCCTCTGTAAAGCCGAAGAAGCTCCAAGCAGGCGCCCGTGAGGCGAGCTGCAGAGAGAGCGCGCTCCACACTAAGGAAAGCACCATCGTATTCACAACTAATTAGTTTGATCAGGACGCTTTTGTATATTTTCTTTTTTTATGTTTGCTCTGGAACGCATAAAAGAGCTCCTGCCTTCCCTGCGGGAATTCTTGACACAGACGGCATTTTGTTTTCGCCATTTTTTTTTAAATTATTTGTACTGTGAGGACGTGCTGTAGGCATCGTGCTCTATAAGGGATGGCGGAAAGAGCGGAGATTGAAAAGTGTTGCATGTTGTTTGACGATGCCTCCGATCCCATCGCAGGCGTTCTTGCCATGCTCAGTTGCTAAAAATAGAAATTTAACCGACAGGTACATGGTTTTTGTGAGCTCATGGTGTTGATACCGATTCTTAAAATGACTTGCCGCACCCTCACTAACGTACGTCACATGCGCGTAAAGCGGAGAGACGTCCTCAACTCCGTAAAGAACGAGCGTGTTGTTAAGGGCACTGAATATGAGAAAGGGGCAAAGGGGCGGACAACAAGGACAAACGACAGTTGTCGTTTGTCTTTGTTTTCAGTCCCTTTGTCCCTTCCTCATATTCAGTCCTCAAGTCATTTGGGAATTTTCGCAACGGCCTAGCTTCCGTAGGCGGAATCGTGGCTGGTGACATAACTGATAAAGGGCGCAGCTACGCATTCCTCTTCTAGTTGTCACGACCCATGCGAAGATCGACACTTGCGTCTTTGGCCAGTGATGTGATTGAACGTCTTCAGGCCGTACAACTGTCCAGTTTTCTGCAAAATGAAAATAGAGCAAGACATTATCTTTCTCTATGAACTGTTTTACTGAACTTATTGTTATGTCCTGCTCGCGTCGAATATATTCATGCTGGTGCAGCATGAATATATTCGATGCGAACAGGGCAATACGATAAGTGCAGCAAAACCATTTCTAGGGACATATTTATTCGAGAACTCTCGAAGGCGTTCCACAAACGTAAGAGGACTCATTTTTTTATCAGCTTTCCTTTTTCCCAGCCTGCGTACCACACAAGACCATCATCTGGGACTACAAGGCTACGCGCAGTAAGAGTTGCCTCCTGTGGGCTTTAGGTACACTGGCCGAAGAAACACTTCGTAGATGGAAGGTCGAATACAGTTAGTTCAAAAAGGTCTTCAGCACTTCTTATTTTTCCCGTAGCTATTTCTAAGGCCCAAACATGATGTTAGTGCTGTAGGTGCATACGCAAACTTCGTGCCAAGATGCATACTCCACCTACTTCGGCCTCAACGAGTAGAACCTGGGGAGCCCAAATGGCCGTATCAGGGTGAGTCGCCTTGAAACAACCGAAAAGTTTCACGAATGGGCCTAGCCATAAAACTCTTTGACACGTTTTCTCTTTGTCCCTTTGAAATAATGCAAACAATGTCCTCCTTGTTCGGGCTTTGTTGGGAGCAGTTCCGTTTATCTTTAGTGCATTGATTTCGTGCCGCCAGAACGTCTTGGCTAAGCCTCATTTTTTGTAGGGGTCAAGAATTGACCACACTCCGAATGTCTCTTTGTTCTTCCTTGTTTTTTGGATCAAATGGGAAGCTGCTGAAGGAATAATCTTTTGGGTATATTGCTGGGAGAGATTCCTCTAGAGCAAGGGCAGGAGACGGCATCCTTCTTGGTACGAATCGGAAGAATCGAACGCATCTCTCAGGTTTCTAAACAGCTCCGAACAGGTGTTTCAGCTTTGTACCGAGTTTCCAGGCTCCTCCATGACTCCATATCCTGCAGTGAGGCTTGATGAAATGTTTTTCAGGAGAACGCTGTCTAACTTCCTCTGCTTTCACCTTGCGTAAGGCTGCCGACAACTCAGTCCTGATTCGAGAGGTGATATTTCTGTTGACTGAAAGAATCCGTGAGATCCTCCAGGGCTGTTTCCAGAGGAACAAAAACTTCGTCAGGTTCAGATGTTGCTAGAGATTGCATGTCGAGTTGTTTGAAGCAGATTTGACACAAGACGTCGGCATCTCCGATGGAGTCAGCTGCTTCTGGGGTGATGCTTTAACAAAGCGATTTCCAAGTTCTTCACACTGCGAATGTTTCTTTGGTATTTTGTGTGTTGTGCCTATTGAGACTTTCCACGCAGAACACTCTCTTTAAACTGTAGGATTCAGCCATCAAAACACGGGGAGCCTCTAGGCGTATGCCGTACTCACGGACGATGCTCACCATGGACCGCCGGATGGTTCACGAGAAAGGCAAGTGAAAGTGAACGTTATTTCTGGGGTCTCCTATTACTGCTATCAATTTCAAATATTCGGTACCCATTAAGGCTGCAAGTTGGGCTAGTTGGTTTTGAACTTCTAATACATAAAAAAAATATCCATAAAAAAAAGGAAAGAAAACAGGACAGAGAAGAAAGCCGCAGAGTACAGGGCGTACATTCTGTCCTGTGTGACTGTTTTCGGTCCTCGTTTTTTGCCGTATTTCCCGTCATGAACAGATACGCTTTTCTCCAGTTTTTGCCTTCTCTTCGCGCTTCACGGTCCATCGCGGCGGCGGCTTCGATGCTGTGAGGTGGCCCGCCGGTTCCGCCACGCGAATTCATGTTACTGCTAGGCAAAAGGCTGAGATAAACATGCTTTAAGCGGAGCCGCCTTCCTTTAAGTGGCTTACACAAAGACCCTATACGTCGGCTATCGAAAGCAGGCCCAACGAAGCACACTACATGAGAGTGCCTTTCGATCAGCGCGTATTTTTGAGACTCTTATGCAAAAGCGCACGAAAATTCTAACTTTAAAACAACTGTCCGCCTCTTTGCCATCAATTCTTTTCTTTCTGACCACCCTCTAGATTTTTTGCAATTTTTAAATATAATACATGGCTCGTCTATCAGTGTCTGCACACCCCATTCACGGTACTATGGGCCTAAATTGGGTCATATTTCTAGCTTTATAACAACAAATACACTAAAATAATGCAAGTTGTCTTTGCAAATTCTGCTAGTACCTATATTTGGCCTTAATCTGAGAGAGTTAATTTTTAATTTAGTTTCAAAATTACTTCTACTCATTAAAATAATTAAAATCGGGAACCATTCTTCTAAATTTGTTCCGGTTCTTAGGACAACACTTTTTAGCGCCAATATTAACAGAATACAGGGCAACACGCCGCAACGTTTGAAAGTTCTGGTATTTATAGATGCAGAGAAAAATATATAAAATATAAGCACTTTTTCGGAATGTTCAGTGTTTGCGATTTTTCTCTGGAAATTAATTTCGTCGATACTTAATGATAAATGCTTTAAGTCGATCCTCTTTATATGCAGTGTGTGAGTAAATATTTCTAGCCCTGTAGCCATGAGATTTTTTTTTTTGGAGAGCTGCCCGAAATGCAAATTTACCGCATTTCGCGGAAAGCCCTTCACACTGAGAGTGTGCTTCTAATTTTTTTTTTCCGCAAACCCCCCCCCCCCCCCCCCAAAGAAAAAAAAAATATCGCAAAACAAATTTTTATTTTTTGAAGGTGAACATTTCGGCAGTCGCCTCCCTGGTTGGGCTAAACGTTATAAATAAAGGGCAAATGCCAACCGATTCCTAGAAGAAGGTAGGGTTCCAACGTTTCGGTGCGGGCCCGGCACTTGAAGAAGGCAGCGAGCCGGCACCGAAACGTTGGGACCCTACCTTGGTTTAGGGATTGGATGGCGTTTGCCCTTTACTTATAATATTTACGTTTTGTTCTGATGAGCATTAAGTCAACAAAATATATCTTTTTTGTGAAAACTAGAAATAGTCACCGGAGACGGTCGGTCGAACTTCTCTGAAAAAACTCAGCACTATTAGGGGTGGTATTAGTAGTAGTTATTTTATAAAAATATAATATGTTTACTAAGTTGCGAAACGGTACTTCAGTTGAAGAGATGAAATTAAAATACCAAGATATGGCAAAATGCACCAAGTGGTTTTCTGTTAGCTGCCGTCCAGCCATCGACATAGTGTTAATTGTAAAAACAAAATTGTACGAGTACACCTCCCTTTTTATGCTGTGCTGTACACGTTCCTAAGAAAAAGGAACGAAAGCTCTTTTCTCGATTCTTCTGATTTCTGGAACGCGTTCCCGTTACAAGTTCCATACCCGAAGAAGGAACTCGTTCCCGTCACAGTTAAAAAAATGAAAGCCGTTAAAGGGGTACTCCACCGGTTTTTTCAATGTCTCCGATTGGCTTGAAATTTTGCTAAACTAACCAACAAACATTGCTAAAATAGTATCCCAAATATTAGGTCAAAATATTGTTTTTTCGCGATGTTATTGAATTTACAGTTTTGGTCTTCACCGTGTTTTTCAAACTGAAAGTCTCTACTGGCAACAACAACAAAGTGACGTCATTGCAAAGCAGGGGTTAACTTTTTGGACTACAGAAGCTGTTCCCAACGGATTTGAAGCAGTTTCTTGGTGTCAAATGAGTGCTTTGGAAGCTCGCTCCCGTATCCGCGCTCCAGCACGGAACAAATGATTGGCATATTCTATTTTTAGATTACTTGCTCGACTGGCAAGCCTGCCTGCCACTGACGTCACGGCACTGAAAAGTGCGCGAATATTTGAATATTGGTCTTTGCACCATTTTCATTTGCCGATTTCACAATACCTATTATGAATTTCGCGATGCTAAATAGCATACCGGGGAGTCAGAAAATATAGTTAGTTGAGGTAGCTAAAAGAATCGGTGGAGTACCGCTTTAACAACTCCCTGTATCGCCGAATTAGAGCGCAGCTCTTGAAGAGGGGGGAAGGCGCGGAGAGGGGGGGTCACGTGAACTAGGGGGTCACGTGACCCGGGGTCACGGGACCCCCCTGATCACGTGACCTCGGAGGGAGGTCGCGTGGCAGGGGGTCACGTGACCTCGGGGGGAGGTCACATGACCGGGGTCACGTTACCTGGGGGGGCCACGTGACCTAGGGGTCACGTGGCCTGGGGGTCACGTGGCCTAGGGGTCACGTGACCTTGGTGGGTCACGTGACCTTGCGGTTATGCCGACGCCGACGGCGACGCCGCTCAAGCCGGAAACGGGCGCCTAAGAGCTGCGCTCTAAAAGTAAGGTATCGTTACATATACGTTACATTTGTATTTTACTCATTACCATATTTACTTAAATTGACGAACGTTTTTTTTTATCGATCCCATCTAATGGGAACATACGAATTGGAATGCCGTGATGGATGGGCACCAGGAGAAGAAAACAAGCGTGAGCAGGGTTTCATTTGTTGATATATTCACCTTTAGAAATATCAGCTCTTAACCATACTCATGTTGGTGGTGGGCGACTCAGACGAGCCAAATATACTGTCACCCCACATGGCATGAGCGTTTCACAACAACCTCACACGTTTCAGTCTAACAAAGTTCCTTGTTCGAGCTTAACATCAGTTTCTTCTCGATGTTTCTGTCTGCAAGACGAGCAAGTGAAGAAGAGGATAGGGCATTCTGAAAGGTCAGCCTTGGAAAGTACAAGTCTTTCGTGAAGGTAGGATTCGTTGTTGAGTTTGAAGCTGGGGGACAAGGGGAGAATGAATAAAGGTTAATTTTCGTGTATTTTTAAGTCAAACATGTTCGGGATACAAGGCTGTGATATGATGTCTGGTAACCTGTTTTTTGCTGTGACTGTAGGTCTCTTTGTGGAAGTTCAGTGATAGCTGTAGTCGGCCTTAGATTTCTGGGTTGATGAGGAATTGTGGAAGGAAAGAAAGTACCTGAGTTCGAACGTCCCCCTTTCTGTGTCTTTTTATTCTCCTAAAAGTTTTGCTCTTTGTACCAGAGTCTCGGGCACTGAAGGAAGAATCGATGTCCACTAGGTCTTCTGCACCCGACTGTTACCAATCGAGGACCACACAAAATAAGCCCTAAGTGACCAAAAAGATAACGAGATCGCGCTCTTCGTAAAGATATGGTTTTTATGCTTCAAGAATTTCCCTCCTAGAAATGAAAAAAAAAACTAGCCCACTGTACAAAAAGACGGTCGCTGTTCTCTTTTTCCGTTCCAGTAAAAAAAATGTAAAGAGTCACCGTTTATGTTACACCGCTGCAAAACGGAACGGCGTCGTTCCTTCGTTCGTCCTAAAAGAAACGCTTTCCAGCAACGCCGTTCCGTACAACAGTGCTTTTATGTAAAACCCTCGAAAGAAGGGCCTTTAAAAAGGATTGTCAATAAAAACTAGAAAAAACACCAACATTTAAACGTGCACTGATGTGAAGAAATTATCTATACCACTTATCACCTTGCGGTAAACTATAGTCGAAAGCACGAGTCACGATTTCCTATCACGAGCTAGATAGTGATTACGGAGTATATTGCTCCGGCGTTCGTATGAATATGCTGTTCTTATATACATGTCAGAATAATATCAAATGGTTTTCAAATTTGTTTGTGATTTGACCTGTCGACCCATAGCTGAGATCGTAGTCTATGGTAGATTGAGAGGAAGCACAGTAAAGAAACTCTAAAATGGTCAAGCGAGTCAGTAATCTCAAAAACCTCCGATTCTCTTAAAAAATTCTATATCTGCGCTATGAAGAGAATATTTTTTTTTTAAATTTTCGGTTTCCCCATTAATACTGAGTTCTCCCCTAAGCTGACAGTGAGGTGGAAGCTACGGACTTGTTCGACCGGTCCTACGCCTATTTGTCACCATGCGATCACGCTCTCCCGCTCACATCCCCCATAAGAAAGTGGGGTCAGGGGATGAATTGGAGGCGGTTACTTGGTCCGGCCTGCGCATATCTTCCATCACACTGTTATCTGAGAGGTGAATTAAGCATAAATGCTTTCCAATAATCGTCTTTTGTGATTTGCCCTCTTTGCCTACCTCGGGAATGTGTTCTGAGCGTGCACAGTGGCTCCTGGTAGCTCAATTTCTCGAAATATGTGACCTCGCGCATGCGTCTACAGCCCACCTAATTACCATTCTTCGCCTAGATGATGAGCGCTGTAAAGCTTCATACTAACCTAATAACACCCCCCCCCCCCCAAAAAAAAAAAAAAAAAAGAAGAAAAGATGCGCGGTTCTTTGGTTTTAACCAATCTCTTGCCACCATCTTTATATTTGAACAGGCGACCACTGCTGTGCCCGTTACTCCGAAAAATAACGAATTAGCGTTACCCGTTAGCTTGGAAAAAAGCTGACGCGGTACAGAGCTTCCCGACGCTTTTGTAAATAAAACGAAATACTGGTGTCGTTACTTGCCAGCACTAACAAACGTTGCGTTTACGTTAGTTTGTCGTTACTTTCTGTTTCCCTGCTAGTATATGAAAGCTGTTTATAATAAAGCACCTCCATAAAATCTGGCAAGAACACACTTCTTCAGAGTGATTATTTATTTATTTATACAATTCAATACAATACAATACAATACAATTTGTTTAATACATTTCACTTTGTGTAGTCTGTAGCTCCGGAACCCGGGGTATTCCAGAAGAGGAGTGGGGTACAGACAGACTTAAGAAGTAATCCGTTACAAGTAACAGATTACTTGTATTCCGTTACTTTTTTAAATAATTTTGTGATTACTACGTTACTTTTTTGCGGCAGTAATTTGTAATGTAATTTCGTTACAAATATTGGTAACGAATTACTTTTTTTAAAGAAATATGCAGATAATACAGAAACTGAAGCAATATGAGCAGGGAATTAAGCAGCATAGAGATAGCAAGTTCAACAAGATAGAAACCCTCGTAAAGAGGAGAATAGCCGAAAAGAAAACCCGATTTTTCGTACGACTCGACACTATAACCACTACAAAGATGTGCGAAGCATGTAAAAATATGCGAAAAGCAACATTGAAGAAGACAACGCCGAGGAGGCGTTGTCTTCTTGATCTCCCAGCGGAGGCAGACACTGATGCTGAGTATCGGGACCGCTAGCTTTGTCTGCAGCAATCCAGGGATCATTTCCAGAGGCCGTAAGCTAGTGGCATGGCAGATGTGGTTGCAGCTTTCGCTGTCTTGTCAACCTTCAGGTGAACGAAGTGCACCGACATCCTTCCTCTTAAATACAATATTTTATTTTTACAAGGACTACCATAATGCGAGCATATACGAAATTCAAAGTAGTGTTGCAGAACATTTTTGAAAACATCAAAATATTGTTTCTACTGTTCTCTTTATTCATGCAAGAAAAAAGTAACGTGAAGGCAATTTGTAATGTGACGAGTAATGTAAAGCTTTGGTTTTCAGAGGAAGTAATTTGTAACTGTAATCCATTACCTTTGAGGCTCGGTGATTTGTAATTGTAATTCACTACATCTTTACGCAACGTGCACAACTCTGGGTACAGATCACATATTGCCGCGCGCGCGCAGCTGACCAAGTAGGCAGCTCGCCCGGGGCCTGGGATGTGTGAAAATTTAACGGTCTCCTGAACGCTGAATCGACAACCCTAACTGTCGTCATGACGCTGCGTCAGGACTTGTCGGAGGACAGCCTCCCGCACCAGCTGCGGTTATTCGGAGGTATGGTCCTGGTTGTTATGCCCGGGCGTGCGCCCATATGCCTTCGTTGTCGACGCAAGGACACGTCCGGCGCGAATGCAAGGCGCCTCGGTGCACTGAGTGTCGTAGGTTCTGCCATGAAGATAAGGACTCTGCCAATACCTACACTGGTGCCGCAGCAAAGAATGACGGCAACGATGTCAACGACATGCTGATGGACGAAGCGGAGGCGGAGGAGGCGGCGTTGTCGTCGACGACGGCGGAGAAGGCAGATGGTGGGGATGCAGCACGAGAAACCCCGTCAAGAAGAAGATGAACAGACCTAAGAGCAGGAAGATATATTGAGAAACAGCACAATATCTCGTGCAACCAACCAGCCCAGCAAGCTATGTTTTGTAGCAGGAAGATAGCCCGTTCTCTGCAGGACCCAGTGAGAGCAGCAGAGGTACCCGCAGTGCCAGCAGTCTTCAATGTCGGAGATAAAGAAAAAGATGTGATTCTGGACGCGGTGACAAGCAAGCGGAGGCGCGATGAATCTACTGAGGCATCCGATGGAGAGCTGACGGGGAGACGCATGGAAAAAAAGCGAAGCGCGCTAAGGAGCATGAAAAGCGGGCCGGAGTCGCACCCAAGGTCGTCTTCATTTCCTCGCGAGGATCGTTTCGTTGAATGAACGGTCCTGCTGCGTCATCGTGCTCTCGGTGCCGAACTCAACCTAAGCTTTCGACGCCCTCGAGAGGCAACTGCCACCCTAAATGTGTGGGCCCTTGGGGCCAGGCGTAAGCAGTTCCAGCTATTCCGCCTTCTAACTGAGGACGAGCTGGACATCGTGGCAGTGCAGGAAAACAAGGTAGGGGGCGACGACCTGGCCGAGTGCATGATGCGACCTTTCGCGAGCCGCTACAAAGAATGTGTCAGTCATGCGGTTGGGATTTCTGGTGGTTGCTGTATTTTTTTTTTAAAAACGTCAATGGGGATAATAGAAAAAAAAGTGTCATTGCGTGTGAATCGGGCAGATTAGTGATGCGGGATTTTTAATTTTCCGGCATTAACTGGCGTGTCTTGTGTGTGTACGCCCCAAATTCAATTCAGGAAAGATGTTCTTTTTTGAATCCATTTGCAACTATCTGAAGTGCGATAGGCACGTAATTCTTCTTGGGGATTTTAACTCTGTCTGTGCCAGTGAAGACAGAGTAAGCAGAGTGCGGTATCAAGATCAGAGTGCTGAACTACTTAGGGAGATACTAAATCAGTATGAACTTGCAGACGTGGCGCAGTGTGCGTCGAGCCCGAGCTGCCTTCCGTTCACGCATTTTCAGAGTGCCAGCTATGCGCGACTGGATAGACTGTACGTTTCCCTAGAGCTCGTTACTTGCTGCGAGAATTATAACGTCGATCATGTCGTGTTCCGTGATCACTGTATAGTTCCATTACAAATAAGAGGAAAAAGAAATAATTAAAAAAAAATTAGTTGGGAATTATAGAAGTTAAACGAAAGCTGTTACAAGACGATATTTTTAGTGAGACGGTAAAGAACTCTTTCAGCAAGCATAAAGATAAAGAGGGCATTAGCTGGGGAGAGAGGTGGGAGCTTTTTAAACAAGACATCAAAATGAGCGCAATCGAGACAGAAAGAAATCTATAGCTCATCGAAAAAAACAAAAACAAAAACTTCGTTCTAATCTTCGATAGTTACTTAACCTTGAAGGCCAGACGCCCGGATTGTTTCGTGATGATATAGCAGATATAAAAAGCAGACTGGAGCCAATAGATAAGGAGAGATACCGAGGGGCTATACAGTGAGAGCACGTGCTGAAAGGCTATTGGTTGGGGAGTGGCCTACAAAAAGGGCATTGAGTGATGAAATGAAGTATGCGAAGGGGAATGAAATCGAGGAAATTGTCTGTCACGGCGTACTTACACGCAATAGGATATACGTGGGACAAGCGTTCGTAGACCATTGCAGGAACCTTCTGAGCAAAAAGAGTACGAAAATAGACATCGTTAACCAAACATTTCTTCCAACAGTGCCCCGGTTAGAGAAGGAGACAAAGCAAAAACTAAAAGAGCCAATCACAATTAACGAGATGCATAAAGCGATTGACGATTAAAAAAGTGGAAAATCACCAGGCCCGGACGGAATATTTGCAGATTTTTTATATAATGTTTAGCGAGCAACCCAAGTATCATTGATATGTTGTAGATATGTTGCGAGAATGTTCCGAATGTTGTGGGAGTGTTGGGAGATTTTGCGCAACAGTCCCCAATATGTTTCTCACATAACAGTGATTGGCACGACAAACACGCAGCGTTACTCTACTGTTTCGAACGCCGTGCTGCCTGGGGAACTGTTTATTAAAAGTCGGAAAAGGCTGAAGGTACAACGTTTGCTAGGAGGCATAATTTAAATGTTGAGGAACTGCGGCGCGCGACATGTTGCTTTAGCAACATGGTATCAGTGTAGTACAGACGCGCAAATCGCAACGTTGTGTAGTGAACTGTTTCGAATATGTTTCTGGCGCGACATTGATTGGCACAACAAGGCACGACGTTAGGCTACTGTTTCGAATTTCGTGCTGCCTAGGAAACCGTGTGCTAAAGTTTAAAAAAAGTTGAAGGTACAACGTTTGCTAGGCGGAATAATTTAAATGTTGCGCAACTGCAGCGTACGACATGTTTCTTATGCAACGTGGTATTACTGTAGTACAGACGCAAACATCGCAACGTTTCTTAGTGAACTGTTTCGAATCTCTTTCTGACGCAACACTGATTGGCACGATAAAGGCGCAGCGTTAGGCTACTGTTTCAAATTCCATGCTGCCTAGGAAACCGTGTGCTAAAAATCGGAAAAAGGTTAAAGGTACAACGTTTGCTAGGCGGCATAATTTAAGTGCTGCGCAACTGCAGCAGGCGACATGCTGCTTAAGCAACGTGGTATCAGTGTAGTACGGACGTGAAAATCAAAACGTTGTGTAGTGAATTGTTTCCGACGTGTTTCTGGCGAAACATTAATCAGCACGACAAAGGCACAGCGTTATAGGCTGCTGTTTCGAATTCCCTGCTGCCTAGGAAACCCTGTGCTAAAAATCGGAAAAAGGTTGAAGGTACAACGTTTGCTAGACGACATAATTTAAATGTTGCGCAACTGCAGTGGGCGACATGTTGCTTAAGCAACGTGGTACTTATGTAGTACAGACGTGAAAATCGCAACGTTGTGTAGTGATCTGTTTCCAATCTGTTTCTGGCGCAACATTGATCGGCACGACATAGGCACAGCGATAGGCTACTGTTTCGAATTTCATGCTGCCTAGGAAACCGTCTGCTAAAAGTCGGAAAAAGGTTGAAGATACAATCTTTGGTAGGCGGCATAATCTAAATGTGATGCAACTGCAGCGCACGACATGTTTCTTATGCAACGTGGTATTACTGTAGTACAGACGCAAACATCGCAACGTTGAGTAGTGAACTGTTTCCAATCTGTTTCTGACGCAACATTGGTCGGCACAACAAAGGCACGGCGTTAGGCTACTGTTTCGAATTCCATGCTGCCTAGGAAAACGTGCGCTAAAAGTCGGAAAAAGGTTGAAGGGACAACGTTTGCTAGGCGGCATAATTTAAATGCTGCGCAACAGCAGCAGGCGACATGCTGCTTAAGCAACGTGGTATCAGTGTAGCACAGACGTGAAAATCGCAACGTTGTGTAGTGAACTGTTTCCGATCTGTTTCTAGCGCAACATTGATTGGCACGACAAAGGCACGGCGTTAGGCTATCTGTTTCGAATTCCATGCTGCCTAGGAAACCGTGTGCTAAAAGTCGGAAAAAGGTTGAAGGTACAATCTTTGCTAGGCGGCATAATCTAAATGTTGCGCAACTGCACCGCACGACATGTTTCTTATGCAACGTGGTATTACTGTAGTACAGACGCAAACATCGCAACGTTGTGTAGTGAACTGTTTCCAACCTGTTTCTGACGCAACATTGGTCGGCACAACAAAGGCACGGCGTTAAGGCCGGTTCTCACATGCAGCGGAGCGCTGATGTAGCGCTTCTCACGTGCCGTCAGCTACTTATCGTCTGCCATGAGCTACAGTTTTGACGGTGCAATACAAAGCTGGTGAACGCTCCCGTCAGCACGCGCTTAGCGCGAGGTAAGCGCTATGCTTGTAGCGCGCTCCGCTGCATGTGTGAACAGGCCTTTAGGCTACTGTTTCGAATTCCATGCTGCCTAGGAAAACGTGCGCTAAAAGTCGGAAAAAGGTTGAAGGTACAACGTTTGCTAGGCGGCATAATTTAAATGCTGCGCAACAGCAGCAGGCGACATGCTGCTTAAGCAACGTGGTATCAGTGTAGTACATGTAGACGTGAAAATCGCAACGTTGTGTAGCGAACTGTTTCCGATCTGTTTCTGGCGCAACATTGATTGGCACGACAAAGGCACAGCGTAAAGGCCTGTTCACACATGGAGCGGAGCGCTACAAGCGTAGCGTTAACCTCGCGCTTAGCGCGTGCTGACGGCAGCGTTCACCAGCTTTGTATCGCACCGTCAAAACTGTTGCTCATGGCAGACGATAAGTAGCTGACGACACGTGAGGAGCGCTACATCAGCGTTTCGCTGCATGTGAGAACCGGCCTTTAGGCTACTGTTTCGAATTCCATGCTGCCTAGGAAACCGTGTGCTAAAAGTCAGAAAAAGGTTGAAGGTACAACGTTTGCTAGGCAGCGTAATTTAAATGTTGCGCAGCTGCAGCGCACGATATGTTTCTTATGCAACGTGGTACCTATGTAGTACAGACTCAAACATCGCAACGTTGCGTAGTGAACTGTCTCCAATTTGTTTCTGATGCAACTTCGATCGGCACGACAAAGACACAGCTTAAATCAACTTAAATCCGCTCCTTCACACTGGTGTTCGAAACGCAAATGCTTAGCGGATCCGCCCGTTTTCTTCAACGAATCACGAGCAATTGCACTGAATCTTTAAGCAAACGCGTCCGCAAACGCGACTCAACCGTCGGTGTGAATGGGCCTGCACTGGTTCGAGCTCCGTGTTGCCTAGGAAACTGTGTACCAACGTCACTATAGAACCACTCTGTTAGGATGCGATGCACCAAGGTCGGGACGCGCTTCCTGAAATCACCGCTGGGGCAAGGTTGTATAAAAACAATATTAATTGTACTGCAAAACCTTGAAGCTAAATATATAGGAAAAGATCACGCGCACGTCATTTGGTACTAAACTCCAATAGAATTTAGAAGAAGAAAAGCTTTTTCTGTTTGTTTTACTCAAAAACATGCTTTCTGCAAGCTGAAGGTGACCACAGTAAAAAAAAAAAACAAAAAAAAAAAAACAAGAAGATTAAGAGTGGCAAAACGGTCGTATTTAGCTCGGTATTGGTGGCCGCCGGGGGCCCAGGCTTCAGCGGTGAGTTTCCCATCTGAGTGTTCTTACAACGTTGCCGTGTAGTAAAATTCGGAAAATGGCTGAAGGTACAACGCTCGCTAGTCCATTCGCTACCAAAGCTGGCGCAACCCCGGTCGCGCCTGCAGAGACCTAATTGCCAAAGCCGGCGAGTCGCCGGGCTGTACACATTTGTGGTTTCAGATTTAACCAGTGGATGGCGCGCTATAACTTCTTACATTTGCAGAGTTTGGGTATATTACCACCGCACGGGTTATGGATCTTTTCTGCTAATTCGTGCACGTTTACCATTGCGACATGGGGGAGAACGCCACAGCCAAAAATATCCCGATCTCTATCAACCCACGGCCGTAGATTACAACAGGAGATTGGCTGTTGTATTCAATTTTCAATCATTGATTTCACATGTCCAACTAACTTTCACCATGTCGAATACGCTGTCGTCCATTTCCGACGCCATACTTGCCAGCGAATTGCAATGTCGCAATAGGTTTGCAGCGCGCGCGGCACCCGGGTTTGAAAGCATTTGAGAGAAAGGGCACTGCAATATTGCTACAATGTACTGTTCGAGGCTAAGCTGAAGTGATGATGATGATAGCGTTTATTCCACTTACAAACGTGGGTTCCGTCTGCCATAGTATGAAGCGGCTTCTCTCCCCGCTTGAGTCTCTATAAGATACGCTAGATGGACAATTTGGTCATTGCAGGACAACTGGAAATTTGATAATGGTCACACGAACTCAAGCTTGCACGGCGTTGATTTATATCAAACCAGATATGGCATCCGTAATAAATATGTTGAGAACGTGTTTCTGCGTAAATGTTTAGTCGCCAGTTGAAAGAGCCACCATGTTTTGAAGGTTGTTTCACAAGAAGATATTGTCACGAATGAAGGTGACGAAAAGCCGAACAGTGAACTGAAAATAAAGATTTAACGGGCGAACTTGTGCCAACCAAAAATAAATAACGAAAGAGCGTCGAGGTAGCAGAAAAGCGGACGGCGGTTCGGCGGCACTACAGAGCGCTAGCGAAACTGGGACTGACTCGACAAGGTCGCGGGCAGCTGCTTATCTACCGTGCGTCACTATCTCGAAAGTTCCGCAAGGAAGGTTCGAGCGTCGCGCGCTCGGGGCGAGGATGAACTGGCACTTTCGAGAATAACAAAGCAGAGGGAAAGTTACGTCTGCTGCGAGAATGACCGGGAATCTTCTAGAAGACCGTGACCAAGCGTTGCCTTCTCGGCTCTGCGGGCGGCAATATCTTTCGGCGAAAATAATTTTGACGCCCCACAGGAGAGACGTAGTCACCTTCCGGTTTTAATAACTTGTTGATAATGATAAACACAGCTAGCTGGCTCCGATTCTGGTGTTCCAACAAAGGTGGAAAGCGGGACAAGGGGGAGCAAAATTCGCAAAGCTTGGGGGCATCCGCATGCAGACAAAGCCAAGCACCACCGGCGGCGCGTTATCAGCGTTGCCAGATATCATAATTCTCAACACGCGATGTAAATTTTGACGCAAATACTACAAAATAAAAATTAAATGAAAGAGTAAGTAAATAAAATCGGTTTGTTTATCAGAAGAAACACTATTTTTAAATTTTCCATGGAAAATAAAAATGCTTTTGAACGCTTTCAAATGTGCTGAATACAAAACAGCGTACCGCGCAGGATCACGTGATAGTTCGACCGACCTTCATTGGGCGAGAGCCGCTTCGACGCCTCGGCGCGCGCGTCTTGTTATGGGTCAGCCAACGCTCCTGCGAAAACGCGCGCACCCGCGCAGGAACCGACGTCAGTTTGACGCCGACGCGCCTGAATCCCGAACAAAAACTCGCATCCGGTCTGCGCTTCAGCCGATTTCGGCAACTTGCCAAGTTGCAAAGTTTGCCGGATCGGAAACATTTAGACAAATCTGCCTCGTAATATTTGACGTGTGGTCTTCCTAGGTGTTACTGAAGAGGACTGCATTGTTTTTTCAAAACCAAAAATGAAGCGGACTTGCCCTTTCGGAAAATGCCCCTCGCGCCCTTCCTCTTCTCACCCTATTCCAAGAGTCACGTGACGTCAGGGGCTTCCTTTATGTCGGCTGTTCTTGTACGGATAATCCTCAAAAAGCGCAGAATGAGCGGCTAGCTGCGAGCGCAACAACGACCTTGAGACTTCCCGGTGTCTTCTTCTCATTGTCGCGGGCACGCTCAATCTGCGAGCCTAAGGACGGCAGCGCGGCCCAACGCAGGCCCGAGGGCGCTCGGTCGGTGGAGATCGAGGGGCCCCGGTGAGCTGGGGTCGTTGCAGCAGCCGCCCTCTGGCATCGCGCGGCTGCTGGAACTATTCCCGTGTCTGCACAAGGATTGGCTTGCGCAATAAAGGGTTCAAGTCGTCGATAATAGATTTCTTGCCGAGACATATAAATGAAGTGGCTTTCCCTAATCTCGTCATTACTGTTCGAAACATAGATCTCCCTCATAGGTTGTCCATCCCATTTTGAATTATTTTGCGAATTTTTTTGTCCTTACCTCTGCTCGATGTTTGTTTTATAACTTGATAAAGACCTTTAAATATTGGCGCGGGCTTCCGCGATCAATGCTTTACCGACTTTATCAAACATTGGATATGACTGGCGTCAGGAGGGTGGAAGCAGCAAGCCGCAATTTTGGCTTCTAATAAAGACGGTGCAGTCGTGAAATAAGTCTTTGCTTCACCTGTATCCACAACGACCCATCGTTTGCACGATCATAATTTCTCAATGACATAGGTGTATTCCACATTTTACTCATAGTATAGATGTGGCCCCACAGGCTTTCCTGTTATGAGCGAGTCGACTTTTGAATGACCGGTGGCTCTCCTGAGTGAGAATAAATATTATCATCTTCCCACAACAACCGCACCTTTCTCTCTTCCCCCTTCCCCCCTTTCCCGAATTGGGGAGATATCAGGCCACTTCAGGAAGCAGCCTGCACACAGGGTTTTCAGCTACTTATTCTCAACACGTTCGAACTTGAAAGTAAAAACATTGCATGAACGTCGCCGAATTATTTGCAACCTAAATAATGTGACTCTACTGTTCGGACCCAATGAATTTCATCATCAATCATTATTTGTTATGATTTCGTGGTGAAAGTATGATAGTCGTGATGCCACAGAAGTGGTCGATTCAAATTTGAAAGGGAGAAACAGGTCCTCGTATTTATTTTGCGGAAATACTTGCTCCTGTGACGCTCCAGTGCGTAAGGTCAAAGCACCCGAGGCAGTGCGTAATACTTTACAAACTGTCATTGACGATGAAACATTTGTGGGTAGTGCGTAAAATTGTTTACACCATATTTTGTAGCACTCTAAACAAAGGCATACCTACCCGCAAAAAAATGTCGCAATTGTCGCAAAAAACAAACAAACACATATTAGCTTGCAAAAATTGTTGCATCCCCCCCCCCCCCCCCCGGCGCTCTCTCTCTCTTAATTTTTTTCCCCGCGCCACTACAAAGAACAGCGGCCCAGCAACGAATTTCTATCAAAACCTCGGTTCTTGGAGAAAGTACTCGGTATATGGTAGTGAATCTGTCAGGGGGTTTGTAGAAATAAGAGGCGACTGTTGAATCTACCCTTTTGCACAAATCATGCCCGGGATATTTCCATTTGCCTTCCACGCGATTAGAAGGCAAGACGGTGGGGGAATTCATGCGCACTAACATGCTGCTTCTAAGAGAGAGTGCCAGATTTATAGTCCATGTCAATTTACATGTAAATAGTTTAATCACCGTACACAAACATTCTCGGCCTGGAGGATCACATGGAAGCATGGCGGAAAGCAGCTTGCTGGAAATAGAAGTCTCTATTAAATTGCACTGGTGTGAAAAATTATTACGTATGCTTGTCTTATTACTGTGCGAAAATAAAAACAGCGTTTAGAAACCGAACATTGTGAGATTTGAGGAGCGCCGAAAGGGACATAAAAAAACCGGCACAACCTCAAGAATACGAGGCGCCTTGCGGCACTCAGCCTGTCCTGGTTTCTTGTTTTTCCGGAGCCTTTCAAAAGTGGATGAAAAATTATGAACCGACTGACCCGACTTACCACATTAGAGCAGTTCATTTTCATTACGACAGGCTCTCTTCAAACGTCCTGCATAGTTCAGCTTGTACTGGTCCGTTTTTATTTTCGGTTCCTTTCAAAAAGTGATCTCTAAGCCACTGGACCAACCTACCACATTCATAATTTGCGGAAGCGAAGAAGTGGAAATGCGACAAAAGGAAGGATTCGCCCGCGTTATTTGAGGCCTATAGAAAAGCGGACCGGATACAAGGGAGCCAAAATCTTTTACAAGAAACACACAATCTTCTCTACAGTTTTGTCTAACAATTTGGTATGAAGGTACACTTGGACGCCTGCATGATTCGTTTAGGAAATAAAGCGAAACTTTGCACCGGATCATACTACGTGTACGTCCACTACCATTCGATGATTATCATGTTTTCGACTCCGTATCTCCGATGCTTTTGACACCGGAAATGTCTCCCAGCAGTGCTGTCCCCGTTACCGAAAATGGGTAGCGGACATTTCGTCGAACGTCATTTCATCGAAAGCCGTTTCATCCAATGAACGGACATTTCATCGAACGCCGTTTTATCGAACGGCGCTTCAACGAATCGCTTTGGGCCGTTTCATTGAATTTCTCTGTTATGGCTCTGTACCGAGTTTTGGGGCATAACAGTGGTTTATAGATGTTTCACTTTGCATTTGTTAAGACTAAGGTAGTCACTTGTAAAATTGTTTTGAAGGCGGCGTCAAATTAGTAAAAATAAAAACAATTTCCATAAAAAGAAATAAAAACAATTGGGTATGCGACTTACTGAAAAGCTTTACTCATGTACATACTTGACTGAAATCACGACACTGCAAAAAAAGGACACACACTTAAAACACATTTAAATGTCTGTGCTTTCTGTTTTTGTCTCATTTTTGATTGTTTCATGTGACATGGAGAGGGGTCATTGTTTCATGGAGGCTTTCTTCTCGAAGCAGGATATGTTCACGATGGAACAGAAACAAAAGAAGAAGAAAAAAAAATCAGAGGGAATTAGATGAAGTTCTATATAAAATTAAAGTAAATTCTGAAATATTACAGACTGTAACGTTGTTCGATGAAAAGGCGTTCGATGAAACGGTTTTTTATGAAAAGGCGTTCGAAGAAACGGCATTCGATGAAACGGTGTTCGATGAAATGGCTTCGATGAAACGGCATTCGATGAAATGTCTGGACGTAGAAAACAATCAATGAAATAGCGTTACTGGTTAGCTTGGAAAAGAGCAAACGCGTTACAGAGCTCCGTTTCAGTTTTGTAAATGTAACGAAATACCTGGCTGTCGTTACTTGCCATGACTAATGGATGTTACTTTTACGTTAGTTTGCCGTTACTTTGTGTTTCACTGTTAGTATATGACAGCTGTTAGTATATGACTGTAGAGTCTCAACCCCAAACGTGCCTATAAGATTGTCGAACACTTCTTGAGAAACGGGAGTTTGATGCATACGGTCGATCTTCCTCTGCTTCTTCAAGGGTGTGTTGGGAAAGTGGGTTGTAGCTTCGGTCTTTCGTTTCTCTGAAATTACCGCGAACCCTGTCAGCTTGTGCGAATAGACGGACTGGCGGAAAAGAAAAACAATTATGACTGGTGCGAAGCACCGCTGTTAATTTCTAGTTATCAGTAGTGTGGAACAACGAAAGATTAACTAAACAAACTGCTTCATGAATTAGTATAGAAAAAAAAAACGGTCTAAATGAACCGCAACCTTAAACATATATCACATAAGCGTGTTTATATATAACTTCTATGATTCATTTATTTTCCTTCTGAATTATACAAATAACTAAACTATAGCGTTTTCGAAGGCTTTTTCGCTAGGTTACATTAATGAGCATCGTGAGATGGTAGCTGAAAAACTGCGACTAACAAAACGATCTCGAAAGAAAGGTGCGTTATTTTGGCTAAGAAAGGCTTAAAGGGACAATGAAATGATTTTAAAATCCAATTTCATCCACCGAACGTCGTAAAAGGTGTGAAAAGAAACACAAAAACACAAAACTAGGGAGCCAAAAAAAAATTATTTGCTATAGAACTTTTAAAAGAAAACTGGACTCTTTTGCGACTTCTTTCCTTCGAAAGCTCTGCCTTTTCACTACGATGCATCCGCAGAAATGGAGCACGTCAGCCGAATCCACGTCGCCTATTGGGTAAGAGCCTACCTCACCAGCACCGCGATCGTAAACCATAAATAGCCGGCGAATGTTTCCTAAAAGTTTTGTTAAATAATATTCAGACCCACATTTTGTAGCATAATTAGAGATGTTTGGCGAAAATTGCCAAATTTGATAATGCTAAGAGCCAAGCGCCATCTATCGTGTGGTAAACGAAGCAACTACTGCGCGTGCGCAGTAGGGCAGGGCTGGCAGGGCCGAGTTCAGAACGGTTATTTCCTTTGGTTTCCTTCCTCTCAAAACTCTGACTGACTGAACGTTTATTTTTCTACGTGTTCATCTCGCGCGTGCCGACTTCAAGCAGCAAGAAAAAAATGTACTTAAAACAGACCACGACGAACAAGAACGCTGGATCCACTAACACCCGAGAAGAGCGACAACAGCCGCGAATCGCGCTCCGACGAAGCTCTCAGAATATAGGCCTAGCAGGCACTCCGACTCGGCGCAGCGTTGCTTCGTCGCAAGACCGTCTGTCTGCCTGCGACCGGCTGGCGTGCTGAATGGAATATGCCCGCGCTACCCTTGTGGGGTACCCTTGTGGATCCTTCCCGTATAATAGTTTGATCGCTGACCTCAATTTTACGTTAAGAGGTGAGGTCAATTTCTTCCCCTTGTTTTCCGAGGCAGTGTTGACGAACACTCGTCGAAAAGGGACCCTCGTCGATTCTCTCTTCTTGTTTTGTGTGATATAGAGCTGAAATAAACGCTGTATGGATTACCTTCGTAACACGGTATGTACACTTTGTTATTGGTATGCCATTTTTATCCTGACAGACTGCACGTCACTGTCGAGCTGTAACAGTTCGTGAGAGGTATACGTGCAATACCGGTCCAACCTTTCTTTGCCGAGTGTCGCGTCAGTATCGAGTTGCAATCGTAAAAGATCGGTCCCGAAGCGCTTACCAACAGCGCGAATACAGCACTTCCATCAAACGCGCGCGTCCGCTCCGAGTGTTAACAGGTATTTACGTGGCTCTTGCTGACACTCGTAGTTCAAACGTGTCTTTTTTAACGTCGGCTCGCTCCTGCGTCTCCGAGACCGCGAAAAACGGCGCGGCAATTTGTTTCCATCTACGTCACTTTGCAAACGACTGACACTGGCCGCCTTTTGCCAACAATGACAGTTGGGTTGACTTCTGGAGTCTTCACCGGAAGACTCGCTGCATTTCCCAACAGGCATACCGTTGTATGGGACTAGTCACATGCTGTCGCTGTAGCGCAACATATCTCGTTGAATTTCGCTCAGCTGCGATGCGGCGATGAGAGGCGCCGATTCAGGAAATACATCGGTGACATCGGCGCAGTAAAACCTACCGGCGCACCCCAACTCGTCGCCGCTAATGCTCCCACCTCCTACTGCTGAGAGAAGTTCCGGTTCCGGAAATAGCGTACGTCACGGCTTGTTTTGCGGTCAAGAAAAAGTCGATATTTCATTAATTTTTTTGTGTAGAAGTTAATAAACCGAGACGAAAACGGATGCCTGTTCGGCATTCAGTGAACATTGACGGTTTAATGTAAAAGTTATCTGGAAAAAGTAAAAAAAGTCATTTCATGGTCCCTTTAACGACGACATTTCAACGGAAAAAGGTAAGTGACATTGAATAATAACTCTTAATGTGCTTTTTTTCAAATTAGAGTTCCACGTCCTGGATGTGCTCAGCAGTTTGAGTTTCGGCATACAGAGCAGACACTTAAACAGCAAATTGTCTGACTTCGTCTCGCTCAGTTTAAACATACACTGTTAGCAAGTCCCGTGTATTTGGCGAATATTTGGGGTGAAAAACACGCCATTTACACAAATTACCATAAATTTACTCGATGAGTAACGGATAATTCGTTCAGAAATCATGCGAGGTTGTAAAAAACGTGTTTTGGTTCGGTCATACACGCATAACCGTGTAGCCGACCTCGAAAACACGCATCGCCCCCGGCGACGACTGCGGCATTGCCGGCTATCGAAGCACCGGAATGCTTGGGGACACACTTAGAAAGGACCGTCGAGACAAATGCCGCGGAAAGAAACATGTCTCGGAGACAGATATGCACCAAAAGCAATTGCGCCATGTCGCAGGACGTTGGCGAAACCCACGCTTACCGGGCTCGCCGCCATCTTCTGGTCGATGGCAATGCGGCTTGCTTCATGTCGTCCATGTTTGTATTTAGTTTAGGGGTCCTGATAACAGTTTCTTAGACACCACAAATAAAGTTATGGGTCTAATTATTCGTTCCAAACAGTTAAAATGGATATAAAAAGCGTGTCCTCGATGTGAACACGTGACATTGCAGTTGGTTTCGTTTTTGCTTGAACCTTCAACTGCAAGCGATCTGGCGATCTGGCCACGGCGCAAGCGCAACGCCGATGTACGCTGGAAGCAAGCGCCGGTTGGCTTTCGTTGTTTTTGTTTGACCGGAGAAAATCTGGCAAGTACGCATGGCGTCGCTACTGTTTTGGTTTGACGGGACGCGAGAAGCTTCGCATAGAGCTTCGGAGTTTGCGAGCACATAGTGAAGACGTGACTGGAGAAGTGCCCCTGTGATGTTCCTGGAAGACGGAAAGGAGCATTCGTAATCGTCGTGTGTGCTTTGAAAGCGAAGGGAGTCACAGGGTCCACGAGTTCGCAACCACAAGCCAAGGTTCACGACAGCGCGGCGTTGACTTCGGCGATCTCGTTCTGTTTGGTGCAACCCGGCGATGCGAAAAAGAGCTGAAACATTCGTCGTGTGTGGTGCGGTGCTTTGTATTCCGGGTCTGTTTGAACCAAGCTTTTAACACGGAGCGCAAATTGTTTGTTGCGTGGTGGAGGTTCAACGGGTACAGTCCCGTCGTTGTCAGCTGATCCGGTCCAGCTGGTCCGGGAGGACGCAGCGAGCGTTTTTAAAAGTAAATCTTCCCTCGTTCCGTTTCGAACTGTGGAAGTATCCCGACACATACCGTGAGTAAGAAGCAGCGGGCGTTTTCAACAAAATTACGTTGTTTTAATTGAATAATGGACTCCGGATTGTTGTCTTAAATCTGCCGTTTTTTATGCTTCGTGTTGGACTGCGTTTGCATAGCGACGCACACCGCTCGAGTATGATTCGGTCCTGCAACGAGTTTGTTGCGGCAATCATGCGGCGTGAATAAATAAGGGCAAGGTTTCCTACCTGCCCACAGATGCATGTACTGAGACCATTTTTGATGTTGTGAACGTAGTGCTCTTTCTTTATTTTGGAAGACGCGTTGGTGCATTTATTATGGTACAATCACTTGAGAGTTGAGAAATTAGAAAGCGAGCAAGCTTTTTCAACTTTGTCTCTTTCTCTCTGGAACTGCCCTGTTTCAGTTTCAGTAGGCATATCTACTAGCAGGTACAAACTGCTCTAAAGCAGGTAAAAAACGGGAAGCTTAGGACGGTGCGGACTCCGTGTTTCGCGCTTTTCGCAAGGTGACACGGTAAATGCTTTTGTGAGATATGCGGAATATGCAAGCGATTTTGTTACGCCCGTCGTTTGCGTCTCTCCAGCAAAACGAATAAGATGACCTACTACAAAGGCGCAATCACAAGCCAAGATTTAAGATAGCAGTCGTTTGCTTCGCTGATCCGTGTAGCTGTATTTTACCCTGCTCTCTGCAACACCGTGTCATGACGAAGAGCTGGAATGGTCACGGTTTGGTCTGGCCTCCCGGTTGACAGAAACCCGCGTCGCCCGCATCGGCACCGAGTGCGCTTGGGCTGTTGATGCTCCAGCCTTTCATCCGCGGCTTGTCGCCAGCTCATCCTGCTGCTCAACGGTGAGGAAGCGGCGAGAGTAACCTCGGAAGTGAATGTAAATCCTCGTTCATTCAGTTATCCGGTGTCCAAGTGTGGAAGATGTCCAACGTGTACTGAGGGCGGGAACTACGAGCGTTTTGCCTTGCTTTTATAACCGAAACCAGAACAACGAGATATCTGCCTTGCGTACTCTAAAATGACGGAAGCAATAAGTTTCAACAGGTCGAGTACGTCACCGGGGATGTAGGCGAGACGGTGCACACTGTTTAAACGCTTGCAGTATCCACGAGTGGTACCAGGAAAGCGACGTCAACAGAAAAGGAGCTCGCGATTCAGCATAATACACTGCTACGGGCCCGTGTATCTTCAAAGTTCGGGGTGGTGGCAGTATAACAAAAAGACGCATCAGCGCCCCACACCAGTGTTCACGAATAACACCTGTCACAAACTCCCAAGCCCCACCGCTCTTCTCGACACCGACACGACATACGACAACAAACTGCATCAAAACGCCCCAAAAGTGAAGGCGTCTGCTCCCGTACTGCAACTGCTGCTACTAGCGGAAGTGAAGTGTTGGGCGGATGTCCGGATGTCCTTCACAAAAATATATAAAAAATGCTTTGCGCAAGGATCATTTTCATTTATTATTGTATACGCAATGACAAAATCCCAATAATTTGTTTTTCTATCTGATTCATGCTAGTCGGACTGCTCATAACACTGGTCAAGCAAGAAAATAACAAAAATTTGAACTTTTTCATGACCGGTTTAAGATTTATTGTTAACATATCATTATTCATTGCAACGGACTAGCATTATAGATTTTGCCTCCATACTTTTTAAATGCAAACAGTTCTAACACACGGCTGTCCATTGCGCCGTGTTTTGTGTATTCTTCTATAAATCTGTAATGGTCAGTGACCAAGGAGCTCACCCGCACATGTCAAGCTTATATGCGCCGCGGGGAGAAGCGGATATCGAGTAGGAAGTGTCGGGCGTTGTGTCGGTTGTTGTGTTTGTGTATATGTCGGTGCCGTGTAGCTGTGTGCTGTGTTGCCTGCGTTGTATGTAGGGTTGCTGTGTGGCCGTGGTCGTTCCCAGTGTTAACAGACTCGTCTTTTTTTTAAAAAACAGGCTGCTAGAAATCTCGATAGGTGGCGCAAGTTACCGCCCGATTCTAAATAGTTTGCTCAAGTTATTTATCCATGTGAGTTCGGCATTCGTTTTTTTCTTTTTTTGTCTAGCGGCTCGTTGAAGCTATTGACGCCGCCGACCGCCGACAACGCACGTACGTACCTTTGCAAGTAGCTACGTCCGCCGCTTGGAGACTTTACTGTGTATAAATGACATCGAACGAGAACTAACGCGCCCTGTGTGCTTTCAATTCGGCTGAAAGGCGCGCGGCTCGCTGGGCTCGTCTCTCGCCTGTTCTCGGCTGCTGGCCGCCATGCTTCATAAGGAACACGCTCGAAACGGTTTTGCGGAAGGCAGACACGGTGTAGCGTGTTAAGTTTACACAGCACCTCATGTGTAGACGAAAAACACAGATGGCCTCGTGTAAAACGAACACGTTTCGACGTGTCCGCTATGGGACAACGGTTTACACGTCTGGGCGTGTTATTTTTGCTAACAGTGTAGCACTTTAGGCTCCACGGGACGAATATACAGCGAAAAATCGACGAATGTAGCCCGGCGGCTTTTGCTCTGCGCGTGGCATCAGCACAGTTGCTGCTACGTCACGCGCCCAAGCGAGCGTGCCGTCGGGCGGCGTTCGTCAGTTATTCGTTGCATAATTCGCTCCATGGAGTTTAGCCTTTAGCCCGGGCCATAATAACAAAGTTTCGGTGGTCGTTGCCATCTTGCACGAAAAGTGAGTGCGAGATGGCAGTAAAAAGGGCTTTTATAACAAGCGTTCCAAAACGGCCCTGTTGATTAGAGGCAGGAGTTGCATGACAAGGGCAAGTGTACAGTACACGGACTGCTCACAAACATCATACCTTATAGCCACACCGGTTTTAGTCACATTCCGGTTTAGGCTACACAAGCAACGAAAATAGGACAGCGATCGCTTAGATAACCCATAATAATAACCAAAAAAGATTATTGGTGATTATAAACGAAGTATAGCGCCGGCCATACTTTGGTTAATATTCCATGCGTACTCGTAGTATCTTTACGTCTATATATGATTAAAAAAGGTGGCGAGCGTTTATAAGCTCTTTAGTTTTACCCTCTTTCGTGTTCAAAAACTTTTTTTTTTTTATGCCGGTAGCGGAAAGGTAAGGTATGCAAAGCAAACGAAAGCCATCACTATTACTGCTACGAATGTGTCTCTTTAGAGAAATGGTATAGTAGCCTTGACACGCAACCAGGAACTGCGAGAAGGATTACGCGGGCGCAGCGTCCAGCATAATTCGGTCTTTGAATGCCAGGGAGTTGGGGGCTAACTCCGATGCAAAGAAGGTGCCGTCCGTGGTGGTTACGCAGTCTTTTGTCTAATTTTGGGGGCGCTGTGGGAGAAAGGATGACCAGAGGATTTAGTGGGAGGCGACCTTCTGAACGGGAGTCGTTACCGAGCGAGCGAACGCACCTTTGTACCACGGCGGCAGGGATTCTAAAAGATGGTGACGTCTTTCTGGTGACGGACGCATTTCAATCCTGCGATAACCTTGCCACTTATTTTGGTTCAAAGTGTGGGAACGTCAGTGCTTCCAAATTTAGAGTTTATCCTTTCTGTTTTTGACAGAAAGAGAATATATTTATTTTGAAGAGAAATTCTTGACCAGGTCGAGTAGCTAGGGACGATTCGGCAGAATCCTTCGAGCGGCGGCAGACTGTTGCCTTCTGAGCGGATATCTCTTTCCAGCGAGACGGCTTCTCCTTCCAGGCACAGCGACGGTGGCTTTAGTAGCTTAAATACAAAGACTGCACCAAGGACGCTCAAGAATTCGACAAAGCGATAATCACGTGCCTTTTGGTCCCGGTTGTGGGAGCGTTGAAAGTGTCTTCCGAGGGATTTCGAAATGAAGTCGTTTATACATAGCTTTGTTGGGGTTTCTTTGCCATTTTTGTAGTGCGCAGAATAAAAATTATTTTGCTTTCGAACCACCATGCTGCCATTTTTAATCAGAAGTAACGAGTAATGGGTAACGTAATTTGATAGCAGATACCGTAAAATAATAACGACATTACTTTACTCGTTACTCATTTGGTATTCTAACGAGTACGATAGTACGTTACTAAAGAGAACTAACGCGTTACCAGTAACGTTGTTACTTGTAACGCGTTAGTTCCATCACTGTGACCCAGGAAGGAAGAAAAGAAATTGATGTTGAATGCGAGCATGCTCGAGTAACTTTTATCTGTTCAGATATTCCCCTGTAAACAACAGTCCCCACCACCTGGGAAGTACGTAAGTGGGCGAACGAGACGCCTCTGAGTTTTGCGTCACGCCTGCATTTCAAGGGTCAGACTTACCGCTCATTCACACTGGAAGCGGATCCGCGTTCGCAAGGCGGTTGCGAAAGCGGTTCTAAAAAGATCCAGTAAATTGCACGCGCATTCGCTGTCATCGAGTACACGTGCAATTGAACTGGAACTTTATACAACCGCGTTCGCAACCGCTTTGCGAGCGCGAATACGCTTCCAGTGTGAATGAGCGGTTACTGGTTCCCGACACCCACACGATTGACGGCTCCGCCCAGGTATTTGACTGTTTATTGATACGGAGAAGAAGGGGAAGAGCGCGACTGCTCGCGGCCATAGTGCGTTCTGGCACGCGCTCTGGCGGGCAGTCAGATTAAAACCCCACCGCTGAAAACCACCCTGTGTACGGATTCTAAGACAAGATAATCATCAAATGGGAGTGGACGTATATGTATAATTATCCGATACAAAGTTTTGCTTGATTCCTAAACGAATAATACCGGCGTCCAAGTATACCTTCATATCAAATTGTTAGAGAAGAGCGCGACGGCTCGCAGACGTACACTCTTAGTGCGGTAACGGCTAATGAAACGGCTACATGCCCATTTAGGCGTGACATACGGTGGATTTCGGCATGACAAGAGAGTGACCCTGAAAGTAGCCATGACAGTCCAGCGTTTCCACGTCATCCTAGACCACTTAGGCGTTACAACATAATTTATAGCCATGGTATTAAGAGCTCCTCACATCATTGGGGTTACAAGCTGTTTGTCACGCTGATAATGTAACGCCGATAGAACGAGTAACGGCTAAATTAAGAGTACAAAAATAATAAACGTACAATTTCAAAGTTGGTGCCTTTGCCGGAGGCAGCGTGCATTGGCAGTGCTACGAGCAAAACAAAGCGACAAAGCGCCGGTCCCGGGGTCCGAGCACGGTTGACCTCTTCCGAATGTGCAATATTTTGCCTTGTATCAATATATATTTTCTTGTCTTCATATTTGTATGTGATTTGTCATCTGTGATTAATAAAACATTATATATTGACAATTAAAAAAAATTGCTATTGTGTTTTTAAGGCTTTGCTGAAACATCTCTCTCTCCTCATATGTAACTCATGCAGTAAGGCACGCCCGCGGGTGTACGGCAAAGCTTATATGCCTTGCAAGTGAACTTAAGTGTGTACCTTGCGGGTGAGGACGTCAAAACAATACCTCGAAACAGAGTAACGCGGGAGACACATGCGCGAAATATCCATTCGATCCGACGTCCGATCTGGCAATACGATGCCTGATTCGAAAAATTTGGTCGCTTCAGATATCGGATCGGCGATCCGGCGTGCGTCCAACGTGCCAGAAAGTTTCGCACGGCGGACGGATTGTCGGAAGCGTCCAGCCAATGACAGCACAGCTAGCGCGGATGTCATGATGAGGTACTGGGTCTGGCGGGGCGAACAAGAAAACGGGACGGGCGACGGAAAGCCGGACGCGTGGATCCCGCTGACCCATTCGAAAAAGATGGCCCCGGCAAAGAATGCACGCGCTAGCGAAGACAAGCTCCTAACTTCGCTTGTGCGAGCTAAACCGTCAACCTGGGACCAGAGATCTATGAACGCGGACTTCCGTTGGAGTGCTTGGAATGTATTAAGGTGGCGATGCAAGCGAGTTGGTTTATGACTTCTGAAATTGGAAAACAGCGCGCAAAAAGACGAAGACGACGAGAGAAGAGCACAGGATCAGCGCTTGTCCTGTGCTCTTCTCTCGTCGTCTTCGTCTTTTTGCGCGCTGTTTTCCAATTTCAGAAGTGCTTGGAAGTTGGATCTCCTGGGCGGAGCCGAACGGATTGTCGTGTCACTTGCAAGGTCAGAAGCGTGTGTCTCAATTCGAAGCGGCGTTCGGACTGTCGGATCGCACGATTCTGCCGTCCATGTGTCTCGCCCTTAAGAATGAAAAGGGCCTCACTAATAAATGGGCGATATGATAAACGAACTGCCAAGGGAAACGATCACGCTATTTTTTTTTTTAATTTTAACTGAGGCGATACAAGTGAGTGTATTTGGTGGGTAGTTATATGCACGAGGCGCGTAAATAGCAGTCGTCGCACGTGCACAGTCTTAGGTAGTATTCGACGTTTATAAAATGTGTACGAAGTAAACCAAGCTGCTGGTTTGGCAAAACGAGCGGTATTGCTTAAAATTACCTAAAAGCCCTGGTTTTGCGCGCGTTGTGGTATCTTTTATTTGCCTAAATCGAGTGATGCCGAGTCTGCAAATGTGCTTTGTTCAAGCACATGAAAAGTTTTAGAAGGACGTACGCTATGGACTACGAGCGTGGCGGGCGCGTGCCAATTCATGCTCAAAGCGACGGCACGAGCTTCCGCCAGCAACGCAGTCCTCCTACGAACCTCTTTACACTCAGGGAGAGGTGCAGTCTATCGTGTGCCTGCTCTCAGCTCTTGCTGCAATAAACGGGTAAACAAGATATATTTTTGCAGTGCATGCCGATGCCCCAAAATATTCAAGACTACATTGGAATTTTTTTTTTTTTATGTTTTGTGTTTAGCGGAATCGGAGAAAGCTCGGATAAAGAAAGCGATTCTAACTCTGCTCACGTTATTATATTTGCTGATCTAGACTTCTTCACATGCTTTAGAGCTCCAATAAATGTGCACAAACGCTAGTTTCTTCACGTTAGAAAACAAAACTGTCTTCATATTTAAAAAAAAAGAAAAAAAAAATCTCTAGTCCGTCGTATGCAATAGCAAACAAGTACGTACGACCCGGCACGCAGGCGCAGCGCCTTGTGGGCCCCGCCCAGACATGGTGGTGGGGGGCGTAGCGCCGAAGGAGGCAAGGAGGATAGCTTTCGATAGAAAGGAGTAAAACGCAGGGAGAGGAGGAATTAAACTAAGCACGATAACAGCTCCACCCTTTAGCGACGAGCTGAAACATGAAAGTTGTTTCATATGGCTATCTGCTAGTCACTGAACGTTCCCAGATTCCGAAACTCCCGGGCACAAGGTGCCAAGATGGCGGCTCAATCTTTTTTCATTACTGCCTAGAGAGGGGTAGTTGGTCCACTCGGCCATGAAAGCGATCTTGACGACGGGACCCGCAAACGTGGGGAAAAAAAAACAACAGAGGATAGCTATACAGACAGGACAAACTTTCAACTTCAACAACATTTAATTTTCGCCTTCAAGCTCAAAGCCCGCCCGTTCCGTGGGAGTGGGAGAAAGGTAAATCTTGGGGGAAGGAGAGGACATGGAGCAAGTCGCCAAACGAGAAAGGGAGAGGAGGGAAGGGGGCTCGAAGACTGGATGTGCGGGAAAGAAAGGAAGGCCGCTTCTGCCGGTGACCTTGTGGCCTCGTCTAGTCTGTCAGCGTTCGGGTTCCATTGTGGGCCTCAGAAAGATAATCTCCTTCCTTGAGAGGGAGATGGAAGGGGTGCTTATGGTTTTCGGGCTTGTCGCCATCGGATAGGCCTCAATTATTTCTCTCCTTGAGAGAAATATTTGAGCCCCCTTCCCTCCTCTCCTTTCCTCCTTTGGCAACCTCCTCACTTCCTCCACCTCCTCTCCTTCCCCCAAGATTTCCCTTTCCCGCACACCCACGGAGCGGGCGGGCTTTGAGCTTGAAGGCGAAAATTAAATGTTGTTGAAGTTGAAAGTTTGTCCTGTCTGTGTCGTCCCTTATGTGTCTCCACTTTCTAAATGTTTAAAATGCACCAACAGGCTCAAATAGTACAAGAGGATAGCGATAGCGCTGTAGTGGACTTTTCCTTAACTATATTCAGTTTTAGTATCCGCGACTCATTTTCCAAGATGGCGGGTTTAGTGAGGGTCAGAGATGCGTGCCGCTGTTGAGCCCGTCTAGTGTGCTGGCTTCACCGAGCGACATAAATTATTTCTGGTAATACGAGGAAGCTAATGTTTTATGAGCGCAGGTTACCCCTTTAACCTGAAAAAAAGAACGGTGTTTAGCGTATTTTTTACGGAAGGATGCGCGTTTTAATTCTGGAGCGAAACCGAAACTTACCTCTATTTTGGATTTAATTTCTCGATATAGGCCTTAATTTCGAATTATTTCACGACTCAAGATGTGTCTCACATTGTAATTATTTACTTAGAAAAGTTGTTCGCGGAAACTTTATTTTGTGACATATTGTTCGATCCAGGGAGATATTTGTAGTTGCTGAAAAAATCAGTGCTGATATCTGTGCGTTCTCGCAGCCTTTCTCTCGCTCAGATAATTGTCATGGGAAGTAATGACAATTATTCCAGCACAAGAATAAGAAAATAATTCTAATTTTTATAATATGTCCACGAAACGTATAAACTAATAAACGCTGCTCTCACTGCAACAACCCAAAGACGGAATCCGAGTCAGACAGCTGAAGTGTGTGTGTGTGTGTTTATAGCACCGCGTGACGTGTAGGACTTCACATTACATCCATTGTTTGACTGTTTGTCTATCTTGATAACTATGTCAGAGTTTTTCATATGCTAAAAAGAAAACAGAATTATACCTTTCTGGAAAGACTATTATTGTTAAATAGCGTATTCTCGCGATCTTGGCGTTAATGGAGGCATACTTTGCCGCGATTTGTATTAATAATAATAATATTAAAAGTCACATATATGAATAAGGAATTCTTCAAGTTCTAATATAATTTGTTGCTTATGATCTAATTTTAAACGCGCGAAGAAATATGACAATAAAAACTGTGCTAATTATCATCACTGGTTTCAGTTGCTGCATTTCAATTACAAAAAAATAGTCTAAAATTAATGAGAACATTTTAGCGAATATGAGAAATCCATGTAAAATTACATTAATTGTGAATGAAGTATATTGTGCTCAAAGTCGCGACTTTTGACAACCGGCGAAACGCCCAAAGTCGCCGCCAATAACCTTCCAAACCAAATGCCCAAAAATAAAAAAATAAAAAAATGAAAAAAATAAAAAAGCTTTTTTTTAATTATTAGTTTTTTCATAACATTTATTTACTTTTGTATTTGCTCGCCGTTGTTTTGCCAATCTCAACCTTTCCAGTTCGAAGGAACGCCTACCTGCTTGCACGTCTGGTCACTGCAGCACGTTTCGTTGGCGTTGGAAGCCGGTGAACCAGTTGTGAGTTTTAATATTGCATATACGAGCGAACTCAAGCCCTGTGTACGTGTTTGCGTTAGCTTTACGTGTTCTACACTGCGCGTGCGGGGAGCCCGAAACTGCGGTCTTGGATGGCGCGTGGCGATGGGGCGCACGCACAACGTGGGGCACGGAACCCTAACGCAAACGCATACCGCTTGCGTTTGCTTCTATGCGCAATACTAAAACTCTCCAGTAAGGTACAATCCCATACCGGCTGCAGCACTACGTTGGGACAGTGAAGAGTCTTGTTTACTTTTGGAAACGACATTTCGCGAGCCATGATCGCGAGCAGTTCCGCCATGCCCGCTGAGCAGGAGAGTCGGGGGACCCTCACTAGAGCGCTTCCCGTTTCCGCCGCGGGAGGGCGAGCGTCGAGCTGGAGACGCGAATAGCGTTGCTGGCTCTTACGTAGGCAATACGCAATAATGTAGCGTGCGCTAAACACACCTGCTCGGACCGAATTTAGTTGTGCGTTACGTTTACGAGTGAACAACCCCACTCCTTTTCAACGTAGTCATGGCCGGAGTTGCCCGCAAGCTTGAACTCATCCATGGCGTACGGTTCACGCTGTACGCCGACGACATTACCATTTGGACAGAAGCAGACGATCACGAGGACACCGAATCGGCAGTCGCAGCACTCCAGGCGGCGCTGGCGGCGCTGCACGACTACCTGAAAGATACAGGAATGGAGATATCTGTGCAGAAGACGCAATACATTCTCCTGGGAGGCTCTGGGGCGGAACAAGCCAACGTTACTCTCACCATTGGAGGCGCGTCCCTGAAGCGATCAGACACAGGCTGGATACGCATCCTTGGTATACCCATCTCCGAGCGTGGTGGTGCAGCCGAATGGTTAAAGCAATTGACGCCCACTTGGAAAAAGATAGTGCACATCATTAAACGAATTTCAACTAAATTTGGAGGTGCCACCTCCGAAATCGCGCGCACCCTCGTGTACGCAGTCCTTGTGTCTCGGGCCATGTACGGAGCTGTGTGCTTCCAACTGACAAAGACCCAAGTCGAAAAACTGGAAACCCTCTACCGAGCCGCCCTTCGTGGGATCACCGGCATGCCTCGCCACACCCGGGTGGAAGAACTATATCGCTACGGAAGACTTCCACCCCTACGGTTCATTAAACAAGATTGCCGCGAGGGAACCCAGGACCGCCGTCTCCTCACTCTTCAGGGGCAGCGCCTCCTTCTCTCAGACGACCCCACCATGGCTGCCATTTTAGACGAGGTTCCACCGCACGTGCCGCCGTGGATGGACTTCCCCGTCACGGACGGCAGACCACTCAGCCGGAAGACCAACGTCCAACGCTATGGGCCGCAGCGCGGCACTATCGCCCGCACACTCAACGAGCCCTCAACAGACCCCACGGAGATGCGGCTTTTTACGGACGCATCCTGGAATCCGAACACTCAGATCGCTGCCGTTGTGGCGAGAACCGAAGACGGCTATCATCGCCTACAAAATTACCACCTAAACGAGACACCCTCCACCACCGGAGTGGAGCTCCGGGCGCTTCAAGTCGGTGTAAATTGGATTCTCACAGACCACCGAATTGTGAACGAGCAAACCAAGACGGTCACGATCTGCACTGACAGTTCCACAGCTATCCACGCCTTAATCGGTCCTCCCAGAGTCGGAACCACGGAGTACGCCATAAAAAGCGGCTGCAACATAATAAAAGCACAAAAAGACGTCGCAGTAAAAATCCAGTGGGTGCCTGGGCACTCCGGTCAAGTAGAGTTCCTGTATAGGCTCCCTACGGGAGCCAGAGTTGCGCATTTGTTTTCCCCGCGCCGCCACGCCGCTATTCGCCGAGATCCATCACGTGAGGAGCAAAGCATCCGGTGGCGTGCAAGAAAGCCACCTTTACGGTCGCTCCGCCGACGTTTCTCTTGCCCCGGCGTATGTTTCCCTGCTTTCCGCCTCCTTTTCCTCCTCTCCTGTTTTCCATGCGCGGCGGCGCGCGCGGCGCCGCTATTCGCCAAATTTAGTCACGTGAGGAGCAAAGCATCCAGCTCGTGCGGGAAAGCCGGCGCTACGGCCACGCGCCGAGGCTGAATGCGCAACTCTGCTACCGTAGGTAGCATATACAGGAACTCTACGGTCAAGCGGACAACGAGGCCGCGCACGACCTGGCGAGCGAGGCTTGCACTTCTCGCCGCTCGCAGGGAGTGCCGATCTACCGTCCATCGCTTGACCACAGCCCGGAGGAAGAACGACGACGACGGAAGCAAATTCGGAAAAACCGGTTGAAAGATCATGTACCACCCCTCGAGAATCCATTGCCTAAAGGTCTACTTCGGGGGGCCCAAGTGCTCGTTGTTAAAGCGCGAACGGGCTTCGCTATCACAGAAGACATGGTGGCAAGGTGGCGGTACAACCAACTGTGCAATCAAGAAGGCGATCCCCCACCACCTCCAATCACACGTTGCAGCAGCTGCTCCGCAGATCAAGCACCGACCATCAGACATCTCATCTGGGAATGTGACGGACTAAAAGACGTCAGAGAGAAGCACCGACCACCAGGTGTGACCTCCTACGAGGGGTGGGTTACTCCGGTACAGGACCAAAAAACGACCTTGCTCGCACTGTGGAGCTTCGCTTGTGAAGCCTCCATAGTGCGCCGCACCTAACTCGTAACACCCCTTTAGCCCCTTCCCAAACAAGCCAAGTGCCACCCCTTTTCGGAATAAATTTGTTACTACTACTACTACCCACATGACCTTGGTTAAATTCGCCTGAGCCGTAGAACTCCGCGTGCTTATAAACATGCTCCTCACAAAAAAAAGAAAAAAAATTAAAATATTAACGTGGGAAATCATTCAAATTAAACCAAGCCGCAGCTGCCTTGTCAAGCGAGCTTTTCTGCAGGGTGCAGAGGCAACGAGTACGAGTGCGTAGCCAAATTCGATCACGGAGTTCCCGTTTATGTACATGTTTTTTTTGTTGTTTTTGTTTTTGCTTCACCACTTCTTTTTGTAATGCTTCGGCCTTGTGAGTATATAAATGAAATGAAATTGTCCCGTGGTAACGGCACCTTTCATCAATGCTGTCGCGGAATAAAATCCATGACCTACTGATGTCCAGTGCATAGCGACCACTTTGGCGATTCCTTGAAGTTCATCCGTCGGCGATGAACTGCGCGATTAGGTTTAGCGTTGAGCAGATCGCAGCGTTGACGCACATCGCGAGCAGTGAACATATTCGCTGTGCACTCCTTCAGCTGCACGGCGATCTGATTCGACCGCGGTAGGTCCCGGAATGAATTGCCGTGCTGGACACCACACAACTTCACGTAACCCTGTACTTCCTGAATACCCTGTCGCCCTTGCTGCGCCAGTCGAGGTAACTGCCATCTTGAAACTGCTGCTCTCGTTGTGCCCGAGATCTCTCGAGAACTTCCCTCAAAGCCCGCTAGCCCCCAACGCAAGATCCCCAGCATTGAGTGCGGACGCAATACGCTAGATCTTCTATTGCGTTCTGCGCATCCGCGCTCACGACCCGCAATTTCCTTGCGTACGCAAAGCTGTAGAGTACAGTCCAGTAAAACTCTAATATCACTGGCCGTGAACTGCCAGCGTGTTGCCATCGCCACGCGTTCGCGGCCTTTCCTTTAATTTAAAGAGCACCCGCCTTCTGACGCTGCGAACATGTTGCGCCTACACTCAATACCACCTAGAAGACAAGGCCTGCGCATGACGTTTCGTTAGTAGATCCCCGACCCGCCCCAAGCGGCAAACACCCCGAAGCTTAACGAGAGTATATATGGGCCGCTTCAGAACTACGGCTGCGTTCCAAATCTTACCCAAACGGATCCGAGCAACTCCGACGGGTCGTGTCACGTGGCAAGACAGATATTGAAAAACGCTGGACGCGGGTAGGTTTTAGAACGCCAAGGTATAAACACTTTATCCTGGAGTAAGATCGAGTAAATTTTGGAACACGGCCAACTACGTCGCATTCACTTGCGGCCATAGCTGCGTGCGCGTCTGCTGAGCGCGAGCTGATAGCGAGCTTGCAGGTCATTTGTAACGTGCATGCGAACACTCCCTCGGCCAGAAGCGCCGGCTAGCACGCGCTCCTGGCTTTGGGACGAGCATTTCTCGAGCGTTCGCTCGTTCTGCCGAAGAACGCTTCAATCAGCCACCTCGAGCTCTCGTGCTTCTGGCATTGGCTGCGTTCTCTGCTTAGGAATGAACGGAGTATGAACAACGCCCTCAAAAATGGCGTCCAGTGCCAGCGTCCAGCGCCCAGCGGAGGGCTTTGCGGCCCTTCGCACAGCAGTAAGGCACTTTCACTCATGCATTTGACGCTCCACGTGAAAGTCTAACTTCATCGTATGCTATAGCAAAAGACACTCGACATGAGCATCTGCTTCATTATCTGCTACACAAACCACTGAAGCAGTCAATGGAGCAGACGATGTTGCAGACGATGTAGCAGACGATGTTGCTCATCCGGGCTAGCTAGGGGGCGCTGAGGGGCTCTACAAGTGATGACGTTTAGAGGAGGAAACGCGCAGGCCTTGTGTTCTAGGTGGTATTGCTACACTACGATGAAACTCGAGATGAGAAATTAAAACAAAACGGTCAAGGCAAACGCAGTTGGGGGTTTATTCACCACAAAGCGTGAGTGGATACATATTTAAAGGTTAAAATGCGCGAACAAACAGGACGAAAAAGGACCACGGACAGGCGCCAACTTTCAACTGATTTATTGAAATACCAATCATCGTCAAACTCCATCTCAATCACCTAAACACATGCAACTGATAAAAAATTCTTATCGCTCATTACATACATGCTTCAAAAAACGCAATTGCTTTGGTTAACAGACAAAGAGATGGCATGCTTAGGCATCTGTCAGCCGCTTTGTGTATACAGGTACTCAAATACAAATACACAAATCTGTATACACAAAGCGGCTGACAGATGCGTACGCATGCCATCCCTTTATCTGTTAACCAAAGAAATTGCGTTTCTTGAAGTATGTATGTAATGAGCGATAAGAATTTTTTATGAGTTGCATGTGTTTAGGCGATTGGGATCGAGTTTGACGTTGATTCATATTTCAATAAATCAGTTGGAAGGTGGCGCCTGTCCAAGTCCTACGTGTGCCTTTTTTCGTCCTGTTTGTTCGCGCCTTTTAATTTTTTAATAGAAATGAACCAACTAGCCCCAACCAAAGTTTTATTGTGGATACACATTCCGGCAAAAGGTAAAAAGAAAAAAACACGTCCTAAAGCTCAGAGCGTTTTCAGGCGGTAGCCCGGCTGGTTAATCCTCTCTTAGGTTCACCACACCACTGAAACGGAAGCTGGGCACGCAAATGCCCAAAAAGGAAACATCCCCAACAGTACAAGAGCTATTCCTACTTTTGACTAAACCGCCGTAATTTTCTTACTTCTTACTACAATCCGCTTAACATCAAACCGGATGTCAGGGCAATGAAGAGAAATAAATAAACTTAATATAAACTCTACCAACGAGTATGTCTCCCGTAAGGCGGGACGTACACATAAATAACACGGTTCAATATGTTTGGTAATGCACTTTCGCCAACCAAATGACTCATTAGACAGATTGAGGGACATGTAATTGTAATTCGTAATTTATTTGCACAAGAAGTATGATGTATATGCGACGACGTGCGAGGCTAGACAGAAAGGTAACAATCCTTACGCTTGTGCGCCTGCTAGCCGGTCGCCGCATACACCGTGGATGAGGGGAAAGGAAAAGGGGAAAAACAATTTGGGTAAGGATAAATAGTCAAAACAAGAACAGTGGTCAGTGGTTATGGTGCCGCAGCTCATGAGGTGTCCGACGCCACTTGATGGGAGAAGAGCCTGCACAGTTCTCGGGACTGATCATTTGATGCCGGTAGAGGGTTGCGAGCGTTTAGTGGGATAGTTAGAAAGTCTCTGATGGCGGCGGGGATGAAAGATTCGCTATGGCGAGTGGTACGGCCGCGGAGCGGCTCGGGCTGACCTGTCCTTTTGCTGACACGCACCACTGACGCGAGGTGGGACCCCGCAAGCGACCTGTCGAGCAGCCAACAGACCGCACGTACACGTGATGTCCGCCTCCTCCGTCCGAGGGGTCGCCACTCGAGTGCCCCAATGCGTGCGTTGTAGGAGACGTTCGCTGCACCGAATGACCGGCTCCAGATGGTTCGGGTCGCCCGACGCAGGACGCTCTCGAGCCGTTCACGAAGGTGCTGCTGAGCGTCGAAGGGGAACGGAAGGACAAGTCCATGACCGCGCTCCAGACCGACTAATCTGGTTATTGTTAGCGGTCGCGAAGGATGCGAAAAACGCTTTTCCAACTTTTTCTTGTTTAGCTTTCCTCCTCAACTCGTAAATGGCGCATTCTTTCAAAGAGTTCAAGAAGACGGAAAGGGGGGAGTCCCCTCTTGCTCGTAATCTCGTTTCCACGGACACAGCCATTGTCCCCCTAGAAGATTAGCCCGTGGCTCGAAATTCAGACAAAAGTTGCTTTCCCCACCTCGTTCAACCCGAAGCTGACAGTGCTGTTGAAGCTACGTGCTCGTTGGACCAGCCACACTTTTGTCACGCGATCACGCTCTCTCGCGCATACCCACGCGCAGAGAATAAGTCAGGTGTTGAAAGGGAGGCGGCTGATTGGTCCGGCAAGCGCGTAGCTTCTAGCACAATGTCAGCTTAGGGGTGAAGGGATTAAGGGAGGTCCGGTGCCGTGTGACCTGCGTTTGGGCCCGGCGATGTATCACTGTGAAAAGGCAGACAGCTTACGAAAGGAAGGAGGTACGAAATAGTCCGCTATATTTTCAAATTTTCGTACCGAAAATCAGTCGACATCTTGTAAACCCTGAGATGGGGAACGATAAAAAAACGGACGAACACAACAAAATCTTCTTTATTTCGGCCCACTGAACGATGTGCTATTAGTAAAATCCCAATATATATTGATTTATTCTAGCCAAAGATTTGTTTCATGGAGCCTTTGACGAAAAAGCACTAACCGCTCCCTCAAAACAGCAAAACAAAACTGTGCGATTTTGCGCAACGGTGAAATAACTTACACTTGGAAAGGGATACAATTTATGGACAGCGATAAAGGATTCGCTCGGCTTATGGAAAGCATGCAAGAAAATTTTAACTTATGCTTGCGCCCACTCAGAGCTCGTCAAAATAGCTGTCTGTCATTCGTGGGCAATGCACTAAAACAAACTTGTATTTATTGTATCTGAGGTGTACATAGCAATCAAATGAGCGATTGTAATGTCAGCTGGCTACAATTTGAAGTCCAATTACAAAAGCCCCCAAAGTGTTTCAAAGTTAAATAGTGTGCTTCCGTGCTTCTTTGGTTTCTCATATAAATAAAAAATAAAAAAAACCTTTTTGCTGCAGCGTCTTTTTTTTAGTGCTGCTTTTAAAACGGTCTTCCGGATGAGATAGATAACACCGTTTCACTTAGAACATAAACAGCGACGTAACAAAAAATGTAAGGTTCCGTCACTGGGCTGTGTTCCGGAGCTGTTTATGCCCGTGCCCCATTAGGGCGACAGACAGAAACAAAAGACAGCGACAAGCCTCGAACCCACGCAGCATGCTCGCGATGGTACCTATGGCAGGCGTTTAGTCGCTCGGTGCTCGTGAAGTAAGCACGAGCGATTGCAAGCCTGCCAAAGATACCCTCGCGTGCATGATGCTCGTGTTTCAGTATAGCATCCTTTATTCTACAAAGCCTCTCGAATAGCGAAAGACTCTGGTTTGGGGCTTGTCGTTGTGGTTTGCTTCTGTCTGTCGCTCTAGTGGGACACGAGGATTACAAGATTAGGTGTGGTTCCAACATGTTCATGTGCTATGACCGCTTCACGAAACAAAAACGGGAATGTTAAAATTAGACCCTTAGTTCCAAACTTGCAGGTCGAGGTAATTTACATTGCCCTCTTTGGGGAAAAAAAAAAAAAAAGAAAAGCTGCAGCTTTTCGCGAGGCTTTTTTTTTTTTTTTTTCGATGTGCTTTTACTTTTATTGATTTCCAGATTTAGAGGGGCCATGAAATTAAATAAAAATTTGGTTTAAGGCTAGTTGGTTCAAATCAATTAAAATATTAGAAGTTCTGACTAAGGTGGTTTTACGAGATTCCTTTTAGTTGCGGACAAGTTTACATCGCTCAGACCGGCCGATGCCTTAATAAGAGAGCGCGGGAACACAAGCTAGTCGGACGAAATGATTCGGGTGACCATCTTGCGGAGCACTGCGAACGATGCGGGTGTGAAAATTTGTTAGAGCACACAAGGTTTATTAAGAGAGGGAAGAAGAAGATGGAAAAGAGATAAATCGAAGCTTTCGGTGTGCACAAAGCGGCTGACAAATGCGTAAGCAGCCGTTCCTTTATCTGCTAAACAAAGAAATTGTGTTTCTTGAGGGCTGCGTGTGATGAGCGATAGGAATCTTTATCTCTTGCATGTGTTTAGGCGATGGGAATCGACAGTTTGACAATGTTTCGTGTTTTATTAAATCAGTTGGAAGTTGACGCTTGCCCGCGACGTACGTGGTTCTTTTTTCGTCCTGTTCTGTTCGCGCCTTTTATAATTTTATTCGACATGAAGTGAATTATGGGCTGGGACAGATGATTTTACCATTAGGGGTTTACTATTCGCATATCGTTTAGTGGGCCAAAATAAAGAGGGTAGAAAGTCAAAAGCCAGCTTTTCGGTTACGAACATTTGGAGATATAGGGGACTAGTTTGTACCTCATTTCCCTTGAAAGCTCTCCGCCTTTTCACTGTGATAGATGGGCTGTACTCAGAGCATGTCAGTGTTACCCAAACCATGTTAGAGGGCAAGGCAGCACTCATGTGTGCACTATGTCTAATCCTCTGATCTTCTTCACGCAGCTCCTAATCGCTCAGGCTGCTTTGGCCTGTCCGTTGTCGCGCCAGCATGACCCAGCGGACCGCTCCGTCACTGTGCCACTATCAAGTTTGAAGACTACTCAAGGACACGTCAGCGGCATCACCTTCCTCGCCGACAACGAGGACGACGGCAGAAACAAGCGCCTCGTCTTTGACGAAAGCACAAGATCGGCATCGACATCAACCATGGCCTACGAAGCTACAAAAGGGCTGTCTGAACGGTTCGCCATCAGAGGGCAAGGCAGCGCTCATGTGTGCACTATGTCTAATCCTCTGATCTTCTTCACGCAGCTCCTAATCGCTCAGGCTGCTTTGGCCTGTCCGTTGTCGCTCCAGCATGACCCAGCGGACCGCTCCGTCACTGTGCCACTATCAAGTTTGAAGACTACTCAAGGACACGTCAGCGGCATCACCTTCCTCGCCGACAACGAGGACGACGGCAGAAACAAGCGCCTCGTCTTTGACGAAAGCACAAGATCGGCATCGACATCAACCGTGGCCTACGAAGCTACAAAAGGGCTGTCTGAACGGTTCGCCATCAGAGGGCAAGGCAGCACTCATGTGTGCACTATGTCTAATCCTCTGATCTTCTTCACGCAGGTGAGTAATTGTCACTCATTGCATTGTAAACGATCAAGCAATACTTTCCTTTTCCTGCTGCCTTGCCCCCGGATGTGCTTAACCTTATTTATTGAGTGCATTTGTGTCACTCGTGATTTATTGTTAAGCGGTGACATTGAATCGAATCCGGGACCTGATGACTGCCAAGGGGGTGGTAACCCTACAATGGAAGAGATGGTGAAGGCGATTCTGGACACACAAAACGTGATTATGAGAGATCTAAGTCAAATAAAAAATAACCAAAAGCAATTTGAACACAAATTTGAAGGTCTAACAAAAAAAGTAAATCAAATTGAAGCAACAGTTCAAGAAATGAAAGAACAAAAAGTTCAAATCATAAGCATTGAAAAACATGTTAAGGCAATCGATGATGACTTGAAGGAATGCCAAAAAAAAATCGTCGACTTAGAAGATCGGAACCGCCGTAACAACCTCATGGTTTTCGGTCTTCCAGAGGCTCAAGGGGAAACAAATGACTCATTGCGGTCGAAAGTACTTGGTGATGTGTTTGAAGAAAAACTTGGAATTCATGTTAATACAGTCGAGCGTGTACATCGCGTGGGGCGAAAAACAAGCAAAAACCGCCCAGTTGTAGTTAAATTTCTTGACTACGCAGAAAAGGAAAACGTGCTAAAAAAGCGAAGGTGTTTGAAAGGGACTAAAATAACGTTAGAACACGATTATTCTTGGCAGACTATTCAAAAGCGCAAACAGTTGTGGGAAACCAGTAAACCCAATCGCGATAACGGGGAAACTGTCTTCTTGATTCACGATAAAATTAAGATAGGAGGCCAAGTTTTCGAATGGGATGATAATGTGGGGCAAATATGCAAAGAAAGAAATCGACCAACTCGACAAAAAAGTGTAAATGACGTCAAGCACATTCCGGGAAACCCCATCGAAAGACATTTCGACTTCTTTCCTTCAATGCACAAAGTATTGTGAATAAAGTAGATGATTTGGAAACAATCTTGCTAACTCATGACCCCCACGTGATCGTCATCACCGAAACATGGCTTCACAGTGGTATTGGTGATAATGAAGTTATTCCGCCTTGTTACAGAATGATTAGGAAAGACCGAGGGTTAAGGGGCGGCGGCGTGGCTATTATCGCAAAAAGTTCGGTGGACCTGGTACCTTTAGATTGCGTTGTCAACGGGGAGGTGTTATGGTGTAAGGTTAAAGTTCACGGCAACGTGTTTGTTGTTGGTGCTGTATATAGGCGACCAAACACCGCCCCGAGGTTTTTAGAAGAATTGTATGATTACATGGCGTTGCGCTTCAATGACAAAACTAAAATTATTTTGACTGGAGACTTCAATCTTGCTGATATTGATTGGGCAAAGCAAAAACCAGGTAAAAATGAAATCGCGTCCTCCGGGCTTTTGTTAGATATAGCACTCAGTTTTAATCTTCAACAGTTAGTGGACAGCCCGACAAGAGTAACAGATACGAGCCAATCGATTCTGGACTTACTTTTTGTTAGCAACATAGTGGAAGCGGATAAAGCACATGTGCTCGACGGAGTGTCAGATCATAAAATGGTGTTTCTTGACTTAGAACTACATAAAACAGCTGCCGATAATGCTCGTCACGAACGTACTGTCAGAGATTTTCAAAATGCTGATGATGTGTCCATCCTCGATTATTTAGATGAACATTTTGACCATTTTAGTCAGTCAAGTGATGTTACCGAATTATGGAAAACATTTAAGAGTATTGTTTCCTACTGTACATATCACTTTGTTCCGACAAGGGGCGTGAGAGCACAACGACATCACCCATGGGTAACAAGAGAAATTTTGCAAATAAAGCGAAAGATCAAGCCCAAAAGGAAAGCAAAACAAAATTCCTCAGACATTGCAAATTTGGGGCGACAATTGAAGAATCTTATTTCCCAAGCTAGGGAAAATTACTGTGGCAATGTGCTCTCTCGTTTCTTGCTGGAATCTCCGCAAAAATTCTGGCGGTTTTTCTCGTCAAAAAAAGAAGTAATAACAGAAGTGATGGTAAGCGATGAGGTTGTATCATGTCCCATTAAAGTGGCAGAGGACTTTAACACGTATTTTCAGTCAGTCTTTCCAGTCTCGAGTGACCCGCCGGTAGACCACGTCAGCAGCTCTGATGAACCTTGTATGTCAGATTTGGTTGTCTCGGAAAGTGGTATACTTAATTTGCTTTTGAATATTGATGTAAAAAAGGCGTCGGGGCCAGACGACATTTCAAATGCATTTCTGAAAAGATATGCTGAGTGGGTGTCCCGATATCTTTTCATAATATTTCAAGCCTCTCTCCAACAATCCAAATTGCCAGCAGACTGGTTGTGTGGTAAAATTATACCCATTCACAAATCTGGAAACAAAATGACAGTCCAAAATTACCGTCCTATATCATTAACGTCGACTTGCTGCAAACTGCTGGAACACATTATTTCAAATCATGTCACTCAGTACTTAGAAGAAAACAACTTAATATACAAACATCAGCACGGTTTTAGACGGGGTCTATCGACGGTCACACAATTAATTGAGTGTGCGCATGAGTTCTCATCTGTTGTAAATGAGCGGGGTCAGGTTGACGTCGTGTTCATGGATTTTTCAAAAGCGTTCGACCGCGTGCCTCATAACAAATTAATTGAAAAGCTTCACCTTGTGGGTCTAAACAGCAATATAGTGTCGTGGGTCCGGTCTTACCTAACTAACAGAACACAGTATGTCTACTGCAATGATGCATGCTCTACCCGCCTTGCAGTGTTTTCAGGTGTGCCACAAGGGTCGGTATTAGGTCCACTTTTGTTTTTACTGTATATAAATGATATTGCAGATGATATGCCGCCAGCTGTCCAGGTAAAGCTATTTGCGGATGACTGCATGTTGTTTTCAAAAGTGCGTACAGTCGAAGACCAAGACTTGCTTAATGCTTCTCTAGAAAAACTTTACTTGTGGTGTGAAAGGTGGGGTATGGTAATTAACTTTGATAAAACAGTATTCTGCAGCATTACAAACAAACGAAACATTTTAGAATATTCCTATAACATAGGTGGCGTGCAACTGCGAAAGGTGGACGAATTTAAATATTTAGGTGTTATTTTTAGTTCTACCATGCGATGGAACAGTCATGTAGATTACGTTTGTTCAAAGGCCTACAAAAAGTTATTATTCCTCAGAAGACAACTTAGGCATGCCAATAGTGATGTTCGACAACTTGCGTACATGTGTTATGTTCGCCCATTGTTAGAATATGCATGCACTGAATGGGACCCGTATAGAAAATGCCACGAATCACAAATTGAAAGAATACAAAATCTGGCTCTTCGATTTATCTTCTCCAGATATAAACGTACAGAATCTGTTTCTTCAATGAGACAAGAGGCGCAGCTTGACTCGCTGGCAAAGCGACGGAAAATATCAAGGTTAAAAGAACTCTTTTCCATAACGACTGGAATGACAAAGCTAGATCCGCAGCTTTACTTGCGGCCTTCAACGTCTCGTTCCCAAAGGACTAGCAACGTCAGGGCGATTGCTCCGTATCAATACAAAAATGATGTATTTAAGTATTCTTTCTTTTGTAGGACAATAGTAGAGTGGAACGCTCTGCCAAACGAAGTCGTCAGCTGCTCTAATCTCAAGTCATTTGAATTATCATTGCGCGAATTTTTAACTGAATAATGTATGTGTGCGGAATACATCTTCAGATGTGCAGGGTGTGACGCACCACTGCATGTGCATAAGTGCTCACTTGAGTGTGAATGCATTTTGCTTGGCTTGTACAACTTATTTTTCTCTCCTGTGTTGACCGTAAGGTTCACAGTATTGTAAATAAATAAATAAATAAATAAATAGTGCTCATAACGGCGCGGAGGGTGCTATCGCACCACTACCCGAATTAGAGAACCACAAGCAACAGTTAAAGTACGTGAATAATAGGCAGTTTCATGATACTCCTAAAACATATGGTTTCTGAATAATTCTTTTTAAAATAAATGCCATTAAAACGGCGGTCGTCGCACAGAGCTTCGCATCGGAGCGCTGCTGGAGGGGCCGGAGAACTCCGGAACAACGCGGCGGTGGCGCCCTCTAGTTGCATCCACAGTAAGAGTAACATCTTTGGCGGGCATCGGGACTCTTGTTACCATGAACTTTAAGAAAACTAGTTCTTTGCATGAAAACAAACGGAAATAAACTTTTTTTGTAGGAACGTTTATTGGAGATTGGTACAAAATAGCCGACACGGGATGGTTTTTGAAAAAATAGTTTACAAGAGTTCGCGGCATAATTACTATTGTTTTTATACAACTACGACTCACCGGAAATTTGAGGTAGCGCGTCCGAAGCTGGGTACGTGCTGACTTCTGTGTGCATTCACGGTACCTCTGCATGGGAGACAAGGGTGGCTACCCTGACGTCCTTTTACCTGGTCTGTTTCGGCTACGATATAGCCGATGAAAGCCAAAATAGAAGAGTAATAGTTGGTGCTAATGAATGCGACACTCTGAGCCAGTTCAAAAGCTGTGGCCGCGGCCGGAGAAATGGCGGCGTTGCGATCGCCGATAGTTGCGATCGCCGATAGTTGCGATCGCCGATAGTTGCGATCGCCGATAGTTGCGATCGCCGATAGTTGCGATCGCCGATAGTTGCGATCGCCGATAGTTGCGATCGCCGATAGTTGCGATCGCCGATAGTTGCGATCGCCGATAGTTGCGATCGCCGATAGTTGCGATCGCCGATAGTTGCGATCGCCGATAGTTGCCATCGCCGATAGTTGCCATCGCCGATAGTTGCCATCGCCGATAGTTGCCATCGCCGATAGTTGCCATCGCCGATAGTTGCCATCGCCGATAGTTGGGTTCCATTGTACGGATCGATGCAACTTCTTTGGGGAATGTTCCAAGCAGTATACTGAACTTTAGTAACGTTGGTTGTACTACTGTTCCGCTATAAGGTACCCGCAATAGTTGCCAAAAGGCTGTCCAACTGTTATCGAATTGTTGCGAGATAAGTGAGGAACACCCGCAAATCTATGCCACGCAGCTGTGGCGTGACAGACTCTAGCAACAAAATCAAGACATTGTTGCCCCGATCATGGGGAAGCACTGTCGCGAGGAGCGCTGCGTGGTCATGCAGTGCAAATGTTGAGAAGATGCATGCGGCAACAGTTGGCAAAAACTGATGTACAGCTGCAGTCCCGTTGTGGCACGCAACGTCTGCCGAATAGGCTTGAGCAACAGTCAACCAACAATGGTGTCCAGTGTTTCCGCAACAATTCCTCCACACATCTATCCCAACCTAGCGCGAAACTGTTGTGTCGTACGGTTGGAACACTTTTGAAAAGCAATGTTTGGGGACTGCATTCTGGCAGTGTAAATGCAAACTGTTTTTGAACCTGCCACGGGAACAGTTTAGCAACATCAGGACAGCACACATTTTACTGGGTAAAAGCAATGCTTCGGTAACTGTTGCGAGTATGAAACAATCAACGGTTGACCGACACAGTTGCCGCAGTGCTTTAGCAGCGGACACTTCTGCAGTGGTATGACTGTTGTTACAACATTGTTGCGCGATTGCAGTAAAACTGTTTTCTGTTGCGAAACTTTGTTGCGTCGACTGTCTCCACAACATAAATTGTTACCTGGGAAGGCGCCCCTTTTTTATTTTACGTGTTTAAAGAGGCCTATACTAAGCAACTTTTGCCACCATCCTTTTTGCACACATATACGGTTCTAATACCGAAAAGTGACGGCCGTGTTAAGCTTCATTTAGTTTAAGGACACCGACCTATGAGGCTAGCAAATATTGACTGCAGGTACTCATGAAAGTCTTAGCCAGGCGCATGCAAGGAGTCATAACTTCGATCGTGGGATTGCATCAGTGAGGAACATTCATGTTTCCCGTAATGTTTTACAGTGTTGCGATTTGATGTTTCGCCAAGTGGATATGCTTTAAATTGACTTTGAAAAAGCTTTCAACCGTTTAACTCATGAGGTTATTTTTTGTATCTTGCAACATGTAAATGTCGGTGACATCCTCTTAGCTGAAATACATATGGCGCATCAGAACTGCTCGACGCAGCTGATAGGGAACAAAAGTGTGACTGAAAGAATACCAGTGGTTGTCGTCTGTTCGGCAGGGATGTCCCTTGTCGCCGCTTTCGTTTTGTATTTTCCTGGAGCCCTTTTGTTTGACGATTATCCAGAGTGAAAGTGTGCGATGGTTCAGGTTGCACTCCAGCGAAGTACGACTTCTGACGTACGCTGATGATGTGGCTGTGTTCTGTGAAAACGCAGAAAGTGTGACCAAAGTAATAGCCATAATCAAAGAATATTGTGCCGCCACCAACAGCTCGGTGAACTGGGGGAAGTGCTCTAGGTTTTGGCACGGAGAGTGGGCATCAGCGCCGGTTTCGTTAGAGACTATAAAGTGGCCAACCACGCTAGCTCAATACCTATAGTCGGTTACAAGTCAAGAAGGTAGGAGAAGCTCCTCCCACAAGTGTGATGCGCCCGTTTCAAATCTCTCCGCAGTCGAAAGAAGAGTTACTGGAAACGCTGCTTGTTCCGCTTCAATGGATTCCCACTTGTCTCCGATCCCACTTTTTAAGAAAGCGACCTTTGTATTGATCAGAGAGGGAACCGAGCCCCTGAAAGCAGCCTTTGTATCCATCGGGGGGGAAGCTTATCCCCGAAAGTCGTATTTGTTTCCGTCGGTGGGGGAGAACTCTAATCTCCCTCTCGTGGCTTCCACAATGCTAAGTCAAAGTAGAAAAATAAAGCAAATATGTACAGAAAGGCAAGACCCTCCTCGCGCGTTGGCCGCGACGTCAAGGAAACGGTGGGACGCTATTGGATGCGGAGGTGGCGGAGGGATATCTGATTCCCTTTGAGGGGCATTTGCCGCTACCTTCTTAACCTGTAACTGACTATACACTCTAAAAAAAAGGGTGTGATAGGGTACACCCATAGAAGGTGTAAGTGCTTGTCACATATACTACACCCTTTGGGGGAATACAAGTGCACCCCAAATATGGGAGTACGTGCACACCGGTTGGTGTGGTGCACATTTACACCTTTTTCTACAGAAATCTCACTCGAAGGGAACACAGGTGCACCCCATTCGCTGGTGTACGGCTACACCTCCTTCTGCACCCGCTTCACTCAAAGGGAACACAGGTGCACCCCATTCGATGGTGTACCATTGCACCTCTTCATACACCCGCTTCACTCAAAGGGAACACAGACGCACCCTGCTCAATAGTGTACCATTCCTCCCCTTTCTACACCTATTGCTCTCAAAGGGAACACAGGAGCACCCCGTTCAATAGTGTACTGTTACACCTCTTTCTACACTCGCTGAATTCGGAGAGAACACAGATGCACCCGGTTCAAAGGTGCATGGTTACACCACTTTATGCACCCGTTTAATAACTTCATAAACCTATTTAAGACATCAAGGAAAACAGTAAAAAATATATGCGCCCCGGTGATTGCAAAAAGGCAGGTAAACGCACACACGGTATTGTTTTCAAATCTCATAGAAGTTTATAGACCCCTTTCGAAGTAGAGCGCCACCTGTTGCACGCAACTGGAACTAGGTCCGCTGCCATCACGCAGGGGTCCCGCCAGAACCGCCTGCATCTTACCGCCTACAACGGTGCTGCTTACACTTTGAGTCCCAGTCTGCGCGCGCCGCATCAATATGTTATCGCATGGCTGCGTACCTTTGTGTACGCAGGATGGATACGTTGACGGAGACGGAAAAAAAGTACGTGTCAGACAAGTTCTGAAGTGTTCAAAAAGAAAAACCGAGTCCTCGTTTTGTTTACAAAACTTTCGCGGGTTAGACAAGAAAACGCTCTTATCGTCCGCAAGCGGAAGCATCGCAAACGATTATATGTTGTAGTAGTGTGGCCGTGTGTCGAGTTCCATCTTCAACTAGAAAGGTACGGCCGCGGTTCAGAGCGCGGCTCGCATGCGCGAGCGCCTCCCTCCTTCAGTGCTTCTTCACTGCAACCGAGGCCATTTTAGGTGCTTGTTCGGCGTGTAGATGCATGATTACTTCTCCCGCAAGTTTGTTTCCTTTACTCACGCCGGTAAAGAGTTTTCCAGAAAACAGACGCCGGGTGGAGGGGGTGTACAGACTAAATGCAGTGTACACCGAATCTGAAAATCACTCGAACCCGCTTTGCGACCGTGGAGTGGTGGCCTGAAGAGAACGCCAAGGCCGTACCGCTAGACGTTTAGGGACGTTACGCACCTAATCAGTTTGGAAACTTGTGAGAATGCAGCCAAACGGTTGGTGTTTAGAGCATGTTCAACATTTGTTATTCTGTTCAACGGTTTTTATTCCTGAACGCATTGTATGTTGTTCTTGGGTCTTCCTCTTGCTTCGGTAGCAGGAACCCTTGATGAAGAAACTTCCTGCACTGAATGGGATTAAAAAAAAAAATTATACACCGGTTTTACACTCAAACAGCTGTGCATATTTTCTGCGCAAAAAAAAAAAAAACAATTCCAGCACACTTTTTTTTTTTTTTTTTTTTACAATGTCGCTTTTTGAGTGGGTTCAAACAAACGTGGTACGTTTACAAACGCCGTGAAATAAACCCAATACATTAATGGTTCTGGAAAGTCTACTCTGTAGCGTTGTGAGCAATGCCATAAACCGCTTAACTTATTAGTCTTTAAAAGGTTACCGAGGAAGGAATTTAAAATGCTGCCTGCCACCAACCCGTACAACCTTTTCTGCTGTTATGTACGATTTGCGATTGCGATTTCTTAAACACTCAAGGTTGTGACTCGTGAGGCACCTTACGACCGGTACGCTGTCGTAAGTTTATTGGAGGGGTATGAAAAAACGAAACGAGCGAGTTCTCGGCTGTCACCGAACGACCAGCTCACGACGGGGGCAGCGTACCGGGTCGTTCGGAGTGGCCACGCTAAAAGCGCGATCACTATGATTAACTGTATTAAAATTATGTAATGTTGCTAAAAAAAATCACTACAAAACAAAAAAGAACTTGCCTGTTTCGTGAGCCCTTATCGATGCGGGGACCACGTATGCTTCGACGAAGAAGTTGTAGCTTCTTTCCATGCACCGGTTTGTGCCTGACCGGCTCCTGTAGAACTGCTCCACCTCCCTGTCACTTATATGTGGCAGTATCGATAGATCATTAGACCAACAGGTGACCGGGAAAGCACCCGCACAAGCCATAGCCCAAAACGCTACAGCGGCTACGCTGCACGCCGACCGGTCGAACGAACCCTGCGTAATGGCGGCGATCACCCAATGTTGCTAGATGCTTTACTATTCCGGCTAAGTTTTTTTTAGTGTTGCCAAAATTTCGAAAGGGGTCTATTAGACAGACTATTCCGTAAACAAGTACAAACTTGCAAGCAATCCGTGATATCTGAAGACGTACAAAGGAGCTTTTACACAACTTAAAAGATTACTAGGCAAACAAGAACCGGGGGTGAGTCTTAGGTAGTGTCTATTCTGCCAGCAGCCCGTAGAATTATTTCCACAAATATCCACCGGCAGTCGCCGTTAATTCATCGAACGACGTTTCATCGACAGCTCAGATTAGCTTTTCTATTTTAGCTTCTCTCCTTTCTTTTCTTGTAATGAGCTGCCCCAGAATGTATCCGCGAAGTGAAGTGTATGGGGACAGGTGGGCTAACATTTTTGTAATTAGCCGCCGCAGACTGTCGCCACGAAGCGGCGCGAACGGGTCGGCTGAGTCGGCGAGCACGTGCCTCATAGACACACGCGCGACAAAATGTCCCTGCAGCGTGCATTTTGCGTAACGAGTAGGGCTGGGCGTCGATTAAAAATTTTAACCCGATTAATCGCTACCCTTTAATCGATTAATTAATCGATTAATCGGTTGACTTTAGTAAAAAGCAAAAGTAGACATTTTGTCCTTACAATATGTTTTATTGTATGATAAACGGCGCATATATTCAAACTTGATTGAGAATAAACGTTGATGTAACGCACTCACAGATCACAACCCCAGCTGCGGAGGCAAAGAAGTTTGTTGACATTTTCCGGCAGGAGCGAGTTTCTTTGTTTGTTGACGATCATCCCTGCTGCGCTGAACAGACGCTCGCAGGGCGTTGAGGTGACTGGGACACACATCACACTCTTCACAATTGGCACAATTTGAGGAAACAGGGAGCCCTGAGCTCGCCACCACTGTAGTGGGTCCAGTTCATCGTCCGTCACCTCGGCCATCGATCGATAAAGCGACACTTGGCAGGAGATGGTGGGCTCTTCATTTTCCTCCGAGAAAACGTATTTTCTTTTTTTCTTGGGCGTTAGATCAGTAGAATCGTCCGAAGACGCATGTGTTAGCTGGGAAAGCCTTTCCCACACAAGTTCGCGGCGATCTTTTTCGATTCATGCGAGGCTCTTGAAACGAGGATCGAGACACGTTGCCAGTTCATAGTCGTTGTATTGCGGCCACGCGCGAAGCCTCTCATCGATAGAGTCCACCAGCATGGCCTTGAAGCGGCAGATGAAGGCAGGGTCACAGTCATTCGTCTTCATTTTATTCTTTAGCAGTTTTAAGGCTGGAATAAGTACAGACCGAGTAACGTACTTGTCCCCTCCAAGGAGCTCAGTAATGTCGAGCAGGGGCTTCAAAACTTCCCGAAGCTGCTCCAACATGTCCCAATAGACGTCTGTGAGGTGGGGAATCGACGATTTAATGGTACTGCTGTCCTCCATGGAGCGGCGCAAAGGCTCCTTCAGTTCAAGCAGGCTGCATATCATTATGTACGTACTGTTCCACCGTGTTGCGATGTCCTGCTGAAGCTTCTTCTTAGGTGCTCCGAGTTCAGCGGCATGTTTTGAAAGGACGGCCTGGTTGTTCGAACTGCGCTTAAAGTGACCCACAGTACGACGACAGGCGGCTAGCAGTCGCTCCACACCCGTCACGCTGAGCGCCTTGTGGACGCACAGCTGAAGCGTGTGAGCTGCGCACTTCAGACTCTGAAAGTTTGCTCTCTCCACCCCAAGACAGATGTTGCGGGCGTTATCGGTACAGACAGCTTTTACCTTTTCAACGATTCCCCAATCTGTAGCAGTCTCCAATACCTCACTGGCACATTGTTCCGCTGTATGGCGCTCAGGTACGTTTCTCACCTGCAATGTTGCCGATCGAAGCATCCAGTCGTCGTCGATCCAATGCGCCGTTATCCCGAAATAGGCGTCATTGGCGATGGAGGTCCAGAAGTCCGCTGTTAAGCTGATGAAGCTGGCTGCCGAGAGTTCTGCTTGAAGACGCTCCCGTCTCGAGGTATACAGGGCATCCACCTTGGCACTCACTGCACGACGGGACGGCGGCTGGTAAGACGGAGAATCCAAGGCAATCTGAAAAACTTTCGCTAGTCCGTGATCTTCCACAATGTTGAGAGGCCGGCTAGAAGAAACAAGCCAAGATGTAAGGGCTTGTGCAATAGTTTCTTTTTTCTTCAGAGAAACCGGCCTCGAAGAGAAAACGTCGGTAGTCGTCTGCTTTTTTGCAGATGATTCTTGTGGCAGCGAGATGCTTGGGTGCTTAGCTCTGAGATGGTATTGAAGCGAGCTTACACTTCCGCTATATGCGAAAGCTTTTTTGCAGATGAGGCAGTGAACTTTCTTTAAGTCAAAAACTTCGCCCGCGGAGAAATTTACTCTAAACCCGAATTTCCCTGAAAGGTTGCCCTTCATACTCCTGTATTCGTCCATGCCTGCGCAGGGTGTTGTGATGAGATACTTCTCAAACAAGTGACTGCGGCGCGACATGAATGGATGAGGAAAGACGGGGGCAAGGCAGACGGGGATAATTGGGGAGCGTCGATCCGTCGAGGACGTCCCTGAAGGTGTTATAGGAGTAGTACGTGAAGGACAAAAACAGGATGAAACATCTTCGTCGTTCATGTAACTTTACCCGCACGCTCTAATTCCACGACGTCCTTGAAGCTTTCAACAAACAGAAAATCCCCGGCGAAGGAAAGGCCCCTTTTTACGGGGAAAAGGGGAACGAGCCCATCCGGCTGCGCGCGGCGCCAACTCGTCAAAGACGACGAGAGAACGGGGGAACATCTGGAAGCACTTTGCCACGGGCAGTGCAGGTCCGCCAAGGTCGTTGCGTCAAGAGGCAAAAGCGACGCCGAGAGAGAAATTCCAACCACACAAATAAAACACAGGGTCGAATACTGAAGCAAGCCACGAACCCGGCCGGCTTTGCACCACGCTGAACGAGCGGAGAGACGAGCGAGGTCACGTTGTAGCGACCGCAAGGACGGAGCATAACCTACAATGGGGATCAAGGCAGCCTTCGGAAGAGCTCTAGCTTTGTCGCTGCAAACCCGTAAGCCAACATGCTTGCGTGCCTTCAAAAAAAAAAAAAAAAAAAAAAAAGCTGCTGCGTGTGCTCAAAAAGAGCGCGTAGCTATAACGTCCAAATTCATGACCGAGGTCACCGGACTTCCGTAAAGCCTGCTTTCATTCTGCTTCTGTTTTCGCTTTTTTCTTCCAATCCCGCGTGACGCACGACGAATGATTTGTTTGTTGGGTGTTACCTACGAGATGAACAAGGAGCAAGTTTGTATGTTCGTTTTAGAGGGAACGGCAGCAGGAGAAAGGAAAAAAAACGTATATTTATTTACTTTTGTTCGCCTCATTTTAACCGATTAACTGGTTAAAAAAATTGATCGCGATTAAAGCATTAATCGATTAATCGGAAGGTTAATCGTTCAATTGCCCAGCCCTAGTAACGAGTGACGATGAAACGTTAGTGTCGATGAAACGTGTCTACAAAACGGGCATCGACAAAAACGTGTTTTCACGAAACGCCAGGAGAATAAGAAAGTCAGTATTCCACCTGCAGTTGTCACATGATTGTATACAGCAAATGGCAGGCGACTGCCGATAGAATTTCGCAGAAATTATTCTCCCGGCTGCTAGAAAATAGACACTGCCTAATTCTAGAGGTAATCCGGAACGGAACTGTCAGTTGTTGCAAAGGGGTAGGTTGCAGTGCACTTACGATGAAAATACCGGACTTGAAATATGTAATCCGATATATATGTGGACACGGGCACTGCAGAACCACACAAACACAAAAATGAAAAGAAAGGGGTCCGTGAAGATTCAACACGATGTGGCCGAAGCAGTAATTTGCCGAACCGAACACTAAACACATCACATAACTTCCTTGGGCTTTTTTGAAGAAATACCCTGTTGCCGATACACGCGTAGGACTTCTCAAACACTGGAAATCTTGGTACACTCGAATACGTTGTCGCGGGCGAAATCTACGGCAGGCCCGCTGGTCTCAGCACAGCACACAAGCAACTAGGCCGGGAAGCAGACATTCCGAGGTCGATAAAAGCTACTACGTCATCCGTGAAACCTTTACCACGTGATCACGCTCCTGCCGTATCCGCGCTCAGACAGAGGAGTCGAGGGATAAAAAAAACCTTCGGTTCATTGGTCCGGCAACTGCGCGCCTTCTTCTATGCTTTCAGCTTAGGGAGAGAAAGAAAAAGTGAAAGCCGTTTACAACTTCCTGTAACGCCGAATTGGAGCGCAGCTCTTGAGGAGGAGGAGGAAAGGGTGCTGAGGGGGGGGTATATTCCTCCTCCTCCCTCGTGATCATGCCTGCTAGTCCTCCTCCCCTCCTTCTCCTCCACCCCTCCCTCTCCACCGCCTCCTCGTGCAAGCTCCTCCCCTCCCCTCGCCTCCGCCTCCCCCTCCTCCTCCCCCTCCTCGCCCCCAAGGTCATGTGACCCCCTCCCCCGAGGTCACGTGACCCCCCCGGACCATACTAGACAATAAGGGGAGGAGGAGGAGAAGGAGGGAGAGGAGGAGGAGGAGGAGTGGAAGGGGCGCGGTTACGCCGACGCCGCACAGGCTGGAAACGGGTCATGTGACCCCCTCCCCCGAGGTCACGTGACCCCCTCGGACCATACTAGATAATGAGGGGAAGAGGGGAGGAGGAGGGGGAGGAGGAGGGGAGGAGGAGGAGGAGGGGGAGGGGAGGGGCGCGGTTACGCCGACGCCGACGCCGCACAGGCTGGAAACGGGTCATGTGACCCCCCCCCCCAAGGTAACGTGACCCCCTCGGACCATACTAGATAATGAGGGGAGGAGGGGAGGAGGAGGGGGAGGGGCGCGGTTATGCCGACGCCGACGCCAACGGCGACGCCGACGGTGACGCCGACGCCGACGCCGACGCCGCTCAGGCTGGAAACGGGCCCCTAAGAGCTGCGCTCTAAAAAAAGAAATGAGTATGAAAATTGCAGCTCCTTCAAGGCCAAAAGGGGCCACCCTCGCAAAGGCTTATCTTCAGGGGCAACCCAACAATGAAAGGATTTGTCGCTTATATCCTCTTGAAAGTTCGACCCAAAGTTAATAGTGCAGTGGATGCTATCCGTGGCCTTGGCCTTCAGGCTGGTGCCGTGCTCTGTCTTATCTCTAGCTTGGAGACTGTAGTCACTTGATCCTACCCGGAGACCCGATTGGCCTAAAACAAGCATAGCGTCCACTCTACTGTCAATACCGAGGGAACACGGTAGCTCCATACTTCCTAAGAAAACTGCCCATCCCAAAGAGTGACCTCCATGGGGGAATCCAAGCACAAGCTGATCGGGGCGCGTGGCTAGCGTGGCGGTGCATTGGTACACCTAGATGTTTTTAAGGGAGAGGGGGATGCTCATTGTCGGTGTACAAGCACACTGGCTGGGCAACGGAGGGTGCGTCCTTCAGGAAAAGGGTGCATGAGCGCCTGATGCACCCGACTACACCCTTTTTTTCTTAGAGTGTAGGCGTGCCTTTGGAATCTGATCGTAATAGTAACGAATGCTGGTAGGAAGAAACTTCAAAGCTTAGAGAAAAAACAACCAAGTGGGGTGGACGTGAATTATCAGTGTTCCCCGGAGCAACGGTCGGTAATTCATTTATTTTGGCAAAAATTTGGTACGTCATGCAGGCTCTTGTGTGTTCTGGATGGCATGTACGAAAATGCACCGAATTTTCGCAGTGTTTGTGTGGAGCTGAGGATGGGAGCGAACCAGTAGAAGCTGTCTGCTCTGGACTGTTCGTTCTGGAGGTGTTAGCTTGTGCCATAAATTTCTGAGGCAAATCGTAAACAGTTTTTTAATTAAAATTATTTCTAAAAGACACGACAGATGATTTCTTACGCGCCTATTTTGAAGTGGTTTGCCTTATGAGCTGCCTGAGTTTGCGGTTTCCTCAGTTGACGACGGCTGTTACACTGTCACTGGCTATCTTAAAGAAGTTGTAAGTTCGGATTTTCATTTGAATATCTGTCGACAGTTTCAAGAAAGTGCTTGTCGAAACCTCTAAGAGAAATGCTGTTTGCGATGCCAATTTACCGATCCCTGTATCGGGAAAGTCCAGGGCAGGAAATGCTTTCTCGAGTTAAGAGGATGGTCGCCCTAGCGGCTGTGAAGACGTTTTTCTTTCAAACTGCACACATGGATAAAACCCGGTTAAAACGTGGATGGAGGAGAAGGGCGTGTTCGTTGCTTGGTCGACAAAACGTATTCTGTGCAAAAAGCCAGAATCCATAGAGTACGTCTTCCTGGACTTCTGGTATGCCATTTTCTTTTGGGATGTTCTCCAGAGGGCGTTAGAGAAAAACCTGCCGTTGACAGCCCATGGAATCCGGTTTTTGTGTGTAGACTGTGAGGAGGAACTCCCATAAGATACAGTGATGCTCCTGGGCCTGCACGCAATATGGCGGAGTCGAATGGCTGTAAGGCATGCTGATATTGATGCACAGGAAGTTCGCAGTTTGTTCAAAATATATGCACTTTCAGAGACGTTTATAAGATACACTGTCCCGCGTGTGAGTGGTTACCACTGTTAGACTATCTGAAACCTTGAAAGAATTTTAACCGACCGCGTCAGCCGAAGCTAGGTTGACGGTCTTTTAAGCGCTTTTTGAAAAAGTGTGGTTGTCAAAACACAATAAAGAAGAAGACAAAAGCGCGCCCGTGGTCTAACGGTTATCGTGATTGTTTGCCACCCAAAGGGCCACGGTTTGATTTTTGGCCGCGGACGTAGATCTTTATTATCTCTGTAACTCTCGCATTCTAGAAAATTCGAGAAGCTTGTTGCGTATTCGAGGCCCGAATGTTCTAGGCGCCGAATATTCTACGCCGAATGTTCCAGAAACCCATGCGTGTACATAAGGGGTTCCGCGTGGCAAGCCAACGTCAGTCTCTCGCCAGCGTTCGATCTCGCCACATCGCCCTTATCGAGGCTCACCTTCAACGACTGTTATTTCTCTTTTTTTTGGCCCAAGCTCGCCTTATGAAACGTTTAGTTTCTTCGTCATTCCCCGTCTCGCCAATCCATCGGTGACAATATATACGTTGGAAACTCCCACAAACAGCACAAGCCAGCAAACAACAACGTAAATAAACAATTCAAACCAACACAGAATAATAAAATTTCGAAATTTCAGTAACGCCAAAAGAAATAACAAAGAAATTCACATTGCATTGGTCAGATTATTCAAACATTCACTGTCGGCAGGATGTGCAATGTATATCCTAGAACACGTGTCGCTTAGCCCAGCTTGTTTGTCTTGCATCGGCAGGATGTGTAACGCATATCAACGGACACGTGACGCTTCGCGAGTGCGATTCGGAGAACTGAACCTTGCCCATAGCACCTGGGAAGAAGAAACGGCTTTGAAAAGAACGACCAGATACACACCACGTAACGGATGCCAAATCGACCTCTTAATGTAATCCAAGTTAATTCCGTAAAATAAACGTTGTTTTATTCCTTCGTAAACCAACGTCGCATTTCCAATTATCGTCACGTCAGCACCCGGCCGTCGCTGACACACTTGTTCTAGATAAAAGCCTGGGAACGTGAACGATTCCAAACTTAGAGTTTATTCATTTTGTTGTTGACGGAACGAGGATTTGTTTTGAAAAGAAGGGTGTGACCAGCTGGAGAAGCCCGGGACGCTCAGGCAAAGTTCTTCCAGCGGCGGCAGACTATTGCCTTCTGAACGGATGTCTCTTTCCACAAAGAGGCTTCTCTCTGCGTGTGTGTGTGTGTGGGGGGGGGGGGGGGGGGGAGGGGAGGGGGGCACTCAGTTTGGTCGAACGACATTTTAGCGAACGGGCACTTTTTATTGAAAGTCACTTTAGACAATGTTCGGCCGTTGCGAAGCGGCGTTTGCGGGTGCTTTAAGTGGGTACACATTTTTGTTATGAGCCGCCGCAGACAGCCGCCGCCAAGCGGCGTAAGCGCAGCGCGGGGTGGATTGGTCAAACGCGCACCTGTTTTTCGCTAAAGTGTCGATTCGCTTAAATGGCGCTGTTTCCTAAAACGTCATTCGCTGATCTGATATGGACCCCTGATGAGGGTACGGCGACGGTGATCTTAGCAGCCTCTATACAAAGACTGCGCCAAGCACGCTTAGGGGTTCCGCGCAGTGATAATCTCGCGCCGATTTGGGCCCTGTCGTGGGAACGTTAAAAGTGTCTTCCGAAGGAGTTTGAAATGACGCCGCTTATACACAGCTATGTTGAAGTTTCTTTGTCATTCTTGCGTATTGCAAAGAATTACAATTATTTTGCTTACAAATAATCATGCGGCCATTTTTAATCAAAATTAACCAGCAACATCGTGACGTAATTGGATAGAAGATATCGTCGTTAAATAATAACGACATTATATTACTCGTTTGTTGTTTGGGATTCCAACGAGTACGTTGCTACGTTAGAAAAAAAAACTAACGCGTTACCAGTACCGTCGTTAATTGTAACACGTTAGTTTCAATACTGTGTCACACAAGGTCGGCAGAGTTTATAAGCCAACACTTATATTGTACTAGATTGATGGGGCTTTCGCGTAAATGATAGTTAAATATTTCGACAGTGGTGGTATTCATTCTAAATTGAAGTCACCGCACACTCAGTGTTTGAGTCGTGTGCGTGACAGATTGCTTTGTCCGCGTCTGAAGTTTTCAAGTCTCGGATACATTGCAGTGCTCGAACACTGGTGCTCGCTTAATACCCTGCGACATTATTATGAAACGCTCGAACTCTAACTGCTGGAGTATACTTTCTTTCAATCTAAGACAAGACAAGGCCCACGCTATGATTTGACAGGAAGAATCAGGCAGCGTCAGAAGCGCAAGTCACTAAGTATTTTGTTAATGATTGGTTCAGAAATGATAGAACAGGTGCAGTATCATGAGAAACACCGTGATGGCGCAGTTTTGACGTTCTCTGATAGTCTCCGTAGTGTCGGCTGCGTCTGGGCTTAAGGTGAAACGAGGTATAGGCGACCCAGTCTTACCAGTAGACCAGGCTCACAAGTTTTCCACCCGTGAGTAGCAAAACTAATCTAACATAACTATCATAAAGAGAGTTGACTCAGCAACAAGCAACCGGATGAGAAGGGTAACAACATAAATATAGCAGTGGCTTAAATATCGCGCACAATGAAAAGTCATATGTATATTTCTCTTTTCTTGTTGAGTTTGATGTGTAATTCTTTAATATTTCTGTTAAATAACAAAAGACATGTACAAAAGTGAAAGCCGTTTACAAATCCCTGTAACGCCGAATTGGAGCGCAGCTCTTGAGGAGGAGGAGTGAAGGGTACTGAGGGGAGGGTAGACCCCTCCCCCTTCTCCTCCTCCTCCCCTCATTCTTTAATATGCTCCGGGGGGGTGTCACGTGACTTCGGGGAGGGGGTCACGTGACCTCGGGGAGGCGTGACCTGGGGGTGACCTCAAGGCCACGTGACCCCAAAGGTGACCCCCACGTGACCTTGGGGGTCACGTGACCTGGAGGGGTCACGTGACCTCGGGGGGTCACGTGACCTCAGAGGGGTCACGTGACCTGGGGGTCACGTGGGGTCACGTGACCTTGAGATGACCTTGGAAGGGGTCACGTGACCTTGGGGATGCGACCACGTGACCTCGGGGGTCACGTGACCTCAGAGGAGTCACGTGACTTGGGGGTCACGTGACCTTCAAAGGGTCACGTGGGGTCATCTTGGGGTCACGTGACCTTGAGATGACCTTGGAAGGGGTCACGTGACCTCGAGGGGTCACGTGACCTTCAGGGGGTCACGTGACCTTGAGATGACCTTGGGAGGGGTCACGTGACCTTGGGGGTCACGTGACCTTGGGATGACCTTGGTTACGCCGACGCCGACGGCGACGCCAACGGCGACGCTGACGGCGACGCCGCTCAAGCCGGGAACGGGCCCCTAAGAGCTGCGCTCTAAAAAGGCTCGCGGTACACCTAGGCACTTCTTATGAGTTGTGAATGCGAAAGCATGCACGCCGCTCTTCCGCTCCCTTATCTCGTCTGCGGCGTACTTGCGTCGACGGTCGACCGCGCGCGCTGTCCACGGCGCGCTTACCTTGGGCGAGGACACGCAGGGCCATGGAGTGGCGGTCGTTGAATCTGACGCGCAGGATCCAGGTTTTGAAACCTGGATCCTGGAGCAAGACGGGGCTCTGACACGCTCAGTCGACCAACTGACCGGAGAGAGAAAGGCTCAAGCTTTTTATAGCAGAAGCCTCCTCTCCCCCCTCCGGCATGCCCCCAGCCAATGCCGTAAGGGAATGGGCGGAAAAGTGGTGCGGAAGGCGTGAGGGCATGTCGGCGGGGTTCCGGTCAGTAGGTAGCCACTTTGCTCGCAGATCTCTTTTTATTGTGAGAGCTGTGATCGCTACAGTCAACTGCCAAGGCAGGGCTCGGAGGTGGCCGCTCGTGATGGCTTGTCGGAGGGCCTGGTTATCCGTGAAGATGATGGTGCAGGGGGGGACGAGGAGTGCTGCGATGGTCCAGGCCAGGGCCTCCCGAAGGTAGATGCGCGGGTCATGGCGGGTCAGGATGGCGAGGGCTGAACTTGGAGTGACCACTCCTAGTCCATCGTTCGATGCGTCCGCAAAGGAAACGTTCACAGGCGTGGTGGGAACTAGCGGCAGTGTGTGGGGGAGGCTGCGCCATAGTTCGCCGAACACGAGGAGCCACTGGGGGGGGGGGGGGCGGTTGGTGAGGGCGCTTTCAAAAAGGGGGCGGAGAGCACTGTAGCCCGACCGGTATAACGAAAAATAAAACGGCCAAAGTCCGGCAAGGCGGCGGTACTGCGCCAGTGAACAAGGTTGGGCGAGCAAGGGCAGCGTAGCTGCTAGGGATTCGACTCGTTGTGCCGTGTGGGCGATAGTGGAGTTTGCAGTGTCGAGTCGGAATCCAAGGAATTTGATCGTCCTGGCGGGAACGAGGGACGTGTCCTTAGGGTTTATATGAAAACCGCAGTTGATTAGCTGCTGGACAAAAAGGTCGGTGTGGTATGCAAGAAACGAGGAGTCTGGGTGGGCAAGGAGAAAGTTATCGACGTAGGCCCAAGCCCAGACTCCACGTGCACGAAGCGTGCGGGCAAAAGCTGTCGCTAGCGACTGCATTATGAAAGGTGCAGGGCGGAGCCCAAAAGGGAGTCTAGTAAAAGAAAAATACTTCCCGTCTATTCGAAAAGTCGTAAGCTTCTGGGCAGATGGATGCAGCTTAACGTGGTAAAAGGCCTCCGCCAGGTCCACCTTAGTGAAATATGCATTAGGTGGAAGGGGGACCTGGAGGAGGACTTTTGGGAGGGGGTCAAGACGAAAGGGGGGGGCCGCTAAATGCGGCGTCAAGTGGCTTGCATCGAGAATGAATCTCGACTCGGTAGTCGACTTGGGGGCAAGCTGGACAGGGCTCAAGTACGGGCCTCTGCGGGTTGGACGGATAAGGCCGGAGGCGGCCATTGACGCGACTGCAGCGCGTAAGACCGGTAGTTGGTCAGCGGGAGGAGGGCGGTTGTTTACAACCGAGGAGGCGGTACAACGTACGCGCAGGTTGCCGTAATCCGCGGGGGGATAAAATCCAAAAGTGTCGGCAGTAAGATCCCAATTAACATTGGGTGGAGGAGCACTAGCTCGGACTGGTTGCCACGGGGGGCCAGGGAGAAGGTAGAGGCGTGAGTCCTCTTCGGGCGACTCGTCGTCCCCTTGCGAGGGCTCATCGGAGTCGTTGTCGTGAAGCCACCGCAAAATGCGGTCGGCCGCGAGGACCCAAGTGTCCTCCTCCTCCGTCTCCGAGGAGGAGAGGGAGGAGGAGGAACGAGAACGGTCCGAGGTGGACGGTTCAAGAGAAGGAGGAGGAGGTTGCACATGCAACGGGAGCGGTATGTCGGCAGCCTTAAGGGCCTGGAGGAGTAGGTCCGGGGGATCTATAACGTCTTGGACCACGGCCACTATGGGTTGGCCAGCTATGGTAACTAGTACAGGGTGGGGGTCATGGAGGACTAAGTCCAAGGGTCGTATGAGTTCGTCCTCTAGGGGTGAAGGCAGTTCTGGACTCACCACTGTTGGTGGCGGGGTATCAGGAAGATGGCTGTAGTCTCGGGTGTGCCACATGGGAAGGCGTTGGAGCAGATGCTCCGGGGGGGGAGCAGTGGTCCGTTGCAACGGAGGAAAAAGTCCACTGCTAGTCACTGGTGGCGTCGTCGGTTCACTCTGCGGCGTCAGGGACGTCGCGGGCACGGGTAGTCGGCTGTCTGGGCCGATTGCCGCGGGTGGCTCCACCTCGGCCACGGTTGGGCTGCCTGGAGGGCCGGTCGGATGCTGGAGGGGGGGGCTGTTGAGTGGGGAGCGGGGCTCCCAGAAGGTAGGATGCGGTAGGGTCAGCGTAGCCCTGGAGGGCGGTCTGCCAGCCGGTGAGGGCCACGTGGTATAAGAGGCGGACCCTGTCAAACACTCGGAGCTTGGCTGAAGGTCGGAGGGGGGGATCTGAATCCCAGACTTGCAAGAAGAGTTCGAGAGTCTGTAACTCAACGACGTCACGGGTCCCGAAAAATCGGGACTGTCGACTTGCTCGGTCGACGTAGAGCAGAGCGTTTCTGAAGTCTCTGCGGGTGGGTGGGTCGCGGGTGGTAAACAACCGCTGGCCTCTACTTCCGGTAGGGGCACGGGTGGGGTTGACGTGGCGTGGGTAGCGGGGGTCGCGACGGGGTGGGGACTCGGAGCTACTACTCGAACCATGGTCGGAGTCATCAGGGATGCGGGCGCGGTAGCGTCCGACTGGGTCCTGGGTGGAGGGGAAGCCGTGGAAGAGGAGGTCCTCCTCGTCGTCATCTGTCGTGGCGTCGGGGATGGGCTGCGCCATCTGGGTGACACGAGCACGTCGGGCTGGCGGGTCCGGAAAGGCAGCCCGAAGGGCGAGGGTGAGCGCAGAAACGAGCTCCTGTGCTGCCGGCGCTGCAGCGCCGGAGGGCCCGGGGGCCATCGGTCCAGACGGCGGGGCTGGGACAGAACCGAAGGGGACACGGCTCGTAGGACCAGGCGGCGTAGTTGCCGGCAAAGGGCTTCCATCGTTGGGGGCGCCGGTCCGGGATGAAACGAGGAGTGCTGCGATGGTCCAACGGGTGTAAACAACCGCCCTCCTCCCGCTGACCAACTACCGGTCTTACGCGCTGCAGTCGCGTCAATGGCCGCCTCCGGCCTTATCCGTCCAACCCGCAGAGGCCCGTACTTGAGCCCTGTCCAGCTTGCCCCCAAGTCGACTACCGAGTCGAGATTCATTCTCGATGCAAGCCACTTGACGCCGCATTTAGCGGCCCCCCCTTTCGTCTTGACCCCCTCCCAAAAGTCCTCCTCCAGGTCCCCCTTCCACCTAATGCATATTTCACTAAGGTGGACCTGGCGGAGGCCTTTTACCACGTTAAGCTGCATCCATCTGCCCAGAAGCTTACGACTTTTCGAATAGACGGGAAGTATTTTTCTTTTACTAGACTCACTTTTGGGCTCCGCCCTGCACCTTTCATAATGCAGTCGCTAGCGACAGCTTTTGCCCGCACGCTTCGTGCACGTGGAGTCTGGGCTTGGGCCTACGTCGATAACTTTCTCCTTGCCCACCCAGACTCCTCGTTTCTTGCATACCACACCGACCTTTTTGTCCAGCAGCTAATCAACTGCGGTTTTCATATAAACCCTAAGGACACGTCCCTCGTTCCCGCCAGGACGATCAAATTCCTTGGATTCCGACTCGACACTGCAAACTCCACTATCGCCCACACGGCACAACGAGTCGAATCCCTAGCAGCTACGCTGCCCTTGCTCGCCCAACCTTGTTCACTTGCGCAGTACCGCCGCCTTGCCGGACTTTGGGCGTTTTATTTTTCGTTATACCGGTCGGGCTACAGTGCTCTCCGCCCCCTTTTTGAAAGCGCCCTCACCAACCGCCCCCCCCCCCCCCCAGTGGCTCCTCGTGTTCGGCGAACTATGGCGCAGCCTCCCCCACACACTGCCGCTAGTTCCCACCACGCCTGTGAACGTTTCCTTTGCGGACGCATCGAACGATGGACTAGGAGTGGTCACTCCAAGTTCAGCCCTCGCCATCCTGACCCGCCATGACCCGCGCATCTACCTTCGGGAGGCCCTGGCCTGGACCATCGCAGCACTCCTCGTCCCCCCCTGCACCATCATCTTCACGGATAACCAGGCCCTCCGACAAGCCATCACGAGCGGCCACCTCCGAGCCCTGCCTTGGCAGTTGACTGTAGCGATCACAGCTCTCACAATAAAAAGAGATCTGCGAGCAAAGTGGCTACCTACTGACCGGAACCCCGCCGACATGCCCTCACGCCTTCCGCACCACTTTTCCGCCCATTCCCTTACGGGATTGGCTGGGGGCATGCCGGAGGGGGGAGAGGAGGCTTCTGCTATAAAAAGCTTGAGCCTTTCTCTCTCCGGTCAGTTGGTCGACTGAGCGTGTCAGAGCCCCGTCTTGCTCCAGGATCCAGGTTTGAAACCTGGATCTTGGAGCAAGACGGGGCTCTGACACGCTCAGTCGACCAACTGACCGGAGAGAGAAAGGCTCAAGCTTTTTATAGCAGAAGCCTCCTCTCCCCCCTCCGGCATGCCCCCAGCCAATCCCGTAAGGGAATGGGCGGAAAAGTGGTGCGGAAGGCGTGAGGGCATGTCGGCGGGGTTCCGGTCAGTAGGTAGCCACTTTGCTCGCAGATCTCTTTTTATTGTGAGAGCTGTGATCGCTACAGTCAACTGCCAAGGCAGGGCTCGGAGGTGGCCGCTCGTGATGGCTTGTCGGAGGGCCTGGTTATCCGTGAAGATGATGGTGCAGGGGGGGACGAGGAGTGCTGCGATGGTCCAGGCCAGGGCCTCCCGAAGGTAGATGCGCGGGTCATGGCGGGTCAGGATGGCGAGGGCTGAACTTGGAGTGTCCACTCCTAGTCCATCGTTCGATGCGTCCGCAAAGGAAACGTTCACAGGCGTGGTGGGAACTAGCGGCAGTGTGTGGGGGAGGCTGCGCCATAGTTCGCCGAACACGAGGAGCCACTGGGGGGGGGGGGGGGGGGGCGGTTGGTGAGGGCGCTTTCAAAAAGGGGGCGGAGAGCACTGTAGCCCGACCGGTATAACGAAAAATAAAACGCCCAAAGTCCGGCAAGGCGGCGGTACTGCGCAAGTGAACAAGGTTGGGCGAGCAAGGGCAGCGTAGCTGCTAGGGATTCGACTCGTTGTGCCGTGTGGGCGATAGTGGAGTTTGCAGTGTCGAGTCGGAATCCAAGGAATTTGATCGTCCTGGCGGGAACGAGGGACGTGTCCTTAGGGTTTATATGAAAACCGCAGTTGATTAGCTGCTGGACAAAAAGGTCGGTGTGGTATGCAAGAAACGAGGAGTCAGGGTGGGCAAGGAGAAAGTTATCGACGTAGGCCCAAGCCCAGACTCCACGTGCACGAAGCGTGCGGGCAAAAGCTGTCGCTAGCGACTGCATTATGAAAGGTGCAGGGCGGAGCCCAAAAGGGAGTCTAGTAAAAGAAAAATACTTCCCGTCTATTCGAAAAGTCGTAAGCTTCTGGGCAGATGGATGCAGCTTAACGTGGTAAAAGGCCTCCGCCAGGTCCACCTTAGTGAAATATGCATTAGGTGGAAGGGGGACCTGGAGGAGGACTTTTGGGAGGGGGTCAAGACGAAAGGGGGGGGGCCGCTAAATGCGGCGTCAAGTGGCTTGCATCGAGAATGAATCTCGACTCGGTAGTCGACTTGGGGGCAAGCTGGACAGGGCTCAAGTACGGGCCTCTGCGGGTTGGACGGATAAGGCCGGAGGCGGCCATTGACGCGACTGCAGCGCGTAAGACCGGTAGTTGGTCAGCGGGAGGAGGGCGGTTGTTTACAACCGAGGAGGCGGTACAACGTACGCGCAGGTTGCCGTAATCCGCGGGGGGATAAAATCCAAAAGTGTCGGCAGTAAGATCCCAATTAACATTGGGTGGAGGAGCACTAGCTCGGACTGGTTGCCACGGGGGGCCAGGGAGAAGGTAGAGGCGTGAGTCCTCTTCGGGCGACTCGTCGTCCCCTTGCGAGGGCTCATCGGAGTCGTTGTCGTGAAGCCACCGCAAAATGCGGTCGGCCGCGAGGACCCAAGTGTCCTCCTCCTCCGTCTCCAAGGAGGAGAGGGAGGAGGAGGAACGAGAACGGTCCGAGGTGGACGGTTCAAGAGAAGGAGGAGGAGGTTGCACATGCAACGGGAGCGGTATGTCGGCAGCCTTAAGGGCCTGGAGGAGTAGGTCCGGGGGATCTATAACGTCTTGGACCACGGCCAATATGGGTTGGCCAGCTATGGTAACTAGTACAGGGTGGGGGTCATGGAGGACTAAGTCCAAGGGTCGTATGAGTTCGTCCTCTAGGGGTGAAGGCAGTTCTGGACTCACCACTGTTAGTGGCGGAGTATCAGGAAGATGGCTGTAGTCTCGGGTGTGCCACATGGGAAGGCGTTGGAGCAGATGCTCCGGGGGGGGAGCAGTGGTCCGTTGCAACGGAGGAAAAAGTCCACTGCTAGTCACTGGTGGCGTCGTCGGTTCACTCTGCGGCGCAGGGTCCAATGGGAGCCTCGTCGACGCGCGCCAGCCAATGAGACCGAAGCCGACATCCATCAGCTTTACTCCGCTCCTTTGGGATAAGGGAACTAGGTGCCGTTTGGCTAGGCTTTTCACGTGGTTTTATAGCTGGAAGCTGCCTTCACTTAGAGAAAAAAAATTAAGGTGCCGTTTGGCGCAGTTTCGAAGCTGATGACGTTGGCTCGCTCCATGGAAAAGTTAAGGCTTTCGCATTAAAAACGGGAGATTGAAGCACGATACAGGTACACAGCCAAATATCCCACGGGCTGAAAGGCGCCTCGGAAACTGCCCGAATCCGACAAGGTGCACTCCAATCAGGCGTCCCGTGCTTCCCTAAGATGGTGAAACTGAATCATGTTAGTAGTCAACAAATCATCACCTGAATCACGTGAAGACATTTCAAGTTATTTTACGAGAAGACGCGTATCCCCACCATGACTGGGTATGCACCTGTAAATGCAAGCGCGGGAATGAAGGGTGCCTTCACGCGGGACATGCGCGTGCTGACACAGACGTGCGGCTCTAACCAGAATGCCACACTTGGAATGATGTAAACACCAGCACGCTGCCTACAAAAAAAGTCAGGGATCGTCTCCACCAGCTGGGGACACTGCGTCTACGCAGAAACCAGCTTCGAGTGAAGGAAAAGTGTTTGGAGATGCGCTCAGAGCAGAGAAACTTTTGTGACGTGACGCCAGAGGCGTGTGTTGGACCTTGAGGGTGTCCTTTTCGAATGCCCGGCCTCTAGCACGTACTCGTCGTCATCCGGAACTATGGATCCTCGAGCCCGCTCAAAGCTCATGACACGCCATCTTGTTACCTAACCATACATTTTTGCTAAAGAGGCGGGACAACCAGAGGACAGTCACGCCTTTCACATCTTCTGAATCATTATAGGCGAAGGGCAACTGCCCAAAGCAAAATCAGCAGTACTTTTACATAAAGAAGCACATAACAAACACGAAAGAACGAAAAAAAAATCATCTACTTTCGTCGTACAGTACAAGTCGTAACTAGCTAGAGAATATAGACAATTTGTATCTCCTCAGCTGATGGTTGTGGCATCTTGTGAAATGCGCACATGCCCGAAAAGTCTGTGGGTCTTAGCCAAGAGAGCGCAGATTCACATGTTACTACACGAGGAACCATTTTAAAAAAGTCACAGAAAAAATGATGTGCTAGATACCAAGATGTTCTCTCAGACTATAGTACATCCTCTACCAGGCTCATAACACGAAGTATTTTCTTTTAAATTCTAAATTGATATTTGTGGCTTCCTGCGAAAGGCGCACGTGCCCAAAAGTATGCGGTTATTAGTCTCTAAAGCTTAAAATTAACTGTTTGGACACGAATAACTGTTTCAAAGAAATCACAAAAAAAAAGAATGTACCAGATACCGAAGTGCTCTTTCAAACTGCAGTACAATACCTACCAGGCTATATAATAGGCAGAATGTATATATTCTCAAATGATAATTGTAGCTTCCTGTGAAATGCGCACCTACCTAAAAAGTGTGCGGGTTCTAGTCTCTGAAGCACAAAATTAAATGTTACCGCATGAGCAACCATTTCAAAAAAAAAAAAATGCAGAAGAAAGTATGTACAACATACCAAAATAGTCTCTCAGACTACAGTACATCATCTGCCAGGCTCATAACAGGAAGTATTTTTTTAAAATTCTAAATTGATATTCGTGACTTCCCGTGAAAGGCGCACGTCCTCAAAAAGTATCTGGTTCTTGGTGTTTGAATCTTAAAATTAAATGTTTCAACACAAGAAATCAATTTTAATAGAAATCATAGAAAGAAATATTGTACGAGATAACAAACTGGTCTTTCAGACTGCAGTACAATCGCTACCAGACTACATAATAGGCAGGATTTGTATATTCTAAACTGATAATTGTGGCTTCTTGTGATATGCACACCTACCCAAAAGGTCTGCGTGCTCTAGTCTCTAAAGCACAAAATTAAATGTTCCCACATAGAAAACCGTTTTAAAAAAAAATAAAAATAAATAAATGCAGAACAAAGCTTGTGCTAGATACCAAGATGCTCTCTCAGTCTACAATTCATCGTCTACCAAACTCATAGCAGGAAGAATTTTTAAATTCCAAATTGATATTTGTGGCTCCCTGTGAAAGGCGCACGTCCTCAAAAAGTACGTGGTTCTTGGTTTTTGAAGCTTAAAATTAAATGTTTCAACACGAGAAATCAATTTTAATAGAAATCACAGAAAAGGGAATTTACAAGATAACAAAATGGTCTTTCAGACTGGAATACAAAAGCTACCAGACTACATAATAGGCAGAATTTGTATATTTTAAACTGATCATTCTCGCTTCTTGTGATATGCACACCTACCCAAAAGGTCTGCGGGCTCTAGTCTTTCAAGCACTAACTTAAATATTCCGGCATGAGGAACCATTTAAAAAAAAGAATGTGCCAGATGCCAAAACGCTCTCTCGGACTAGAATACATCACCTAGCAGGCTACATAATAGGTAGATTTTGTATATTCCAGATTGATATTTGTGGCTTCATTTGAAAGGCGAACCTACCGAAAAAATACGCGGTGCTTAGTCTGCGAAGCTCTCAATCAAATGTTTCGACACGAGGGGAAATTTTGTTTTTAAGTCACGGAAAAAAGAATGTGCCAGATACATAAATGCTCTTTCTGACTACTCTACAGCACTTACCAGGCTGCATAATAGGCATAATTTGTATATTCTTAACTAATATTTGTTGGTGTCTATGAAATGAGCACCTGTTCGAAACGTCCGCGGGCCCTAGTCGTTCCGTACAACGCTGATTCGATCCCCACCCCTGCCCGTTTCGATCTGGATGAGCATCGTACCGATGGGCGGTTGTGTGTCACTACGTGCATATTCAAGACCCCAGGCTAGCTATCGTAATGCACTGGTTAAATTTCTCATCTACACTTGAGATATCAGACGCTCATTGAGGCTGACTAACATCCCGCTGTATAAACGTACACGCAACACAATTATTACCACGTATTAATCGAGGTATCACGTACCTTGTCGCGGTGTCCTGAAAGATCTTTAAAAAATGGGTTGGCCTCTCCGTGGTTGACAAGTGCGATGACTTCGTGTGGTTCCTTTATCCAGTTTCTCGATCAGGTGTCATTTGATGAACCAATGCTTTGACAGACACGAAACTTCTCTTTCAGATTCCTTGCTCCGTCATCTAAATTAAAAATCAATCAAGAGACCTCATGATATTTTACTTAACTACGCCTGCACCTGTAGGAAATGTTGGGCATTGGCGTAGCTCTAGCATTGGCAAAAAAAAAGAAGCAATATTTGAATGAAACATGTGTCGACATATGGTTGGGAAATGATGCTCGACTTGATGGTTTTATTCTGATATATTAAATGATATGGCTTTATTTTTGTTTTTAATAGAACTGTGTTGATGCTTGTGCCCTTAGTGTTAAAAGTGTTCTTCGACATTGCTGCGAAAAAGCATTATGTAAAAATTATAGATAGAATATTAGGCAGAATAAAATACTGCATAGAAGGCATATCACTTCTAACTGAAACAAAAAGGGCTTTCTCCAGTTAGAAGGTATTTTTACTTATAGGAATCAATTTACCATAAAGCTAGAAAATGAGTACGGGCTTGGCGCTTCATCGATTGATCAGATCATTCAAGCACCTTGATGCCTATCTGTACGAAAGTTCTATTACCACATAATAATATATAACTGACTCGCTAAATTTAGTTAAGCGGCATACCGATCTCGTACTTGTTCAAAAGCCACTCTTAAAACTGTAAACGTGCGTTGACTTTCCCGTCGAATATCGGAGATTCGACAACTGCAATGAATGAAAAACGCTCCGCGATTTACAAGGCGTAAAATAAGTTTGTGCATCAAAATTAGCCTATGGTGTGACACCGAACTTGGCATAAGCCTGCAGAAATGTCTCGCTCAGAGTGAAACTATATACTTTATTTTCAGGTCCAGATATATTTTTAACCTCGTCATCAGCCGGCAGCCCTCTTCAGGAGTTGAGACGATTTGCTCTGCCAATTGCTTTGCAGGAAAGTAAACACTCCAGATTTTTTATAAGTTGTGGGGTACATAGATTCGAGAGTAGCACATCGAATTGAGATATGAGTCTTTTTCGCCAGTGGGCGAGAGGGTGTCCTCAAGACGCGACCATTTAATAGCGAAGGAAGCGCCTGAGGGACGCGACCGCAAAGGTGGCGCAGCAGCGTCATGGAATGCACGAGGTAGACTCGAATGCAGGTGTCTGTCAGCGTCTGGCTATGGTGCCTGGAGCGCGTCTTGGACTGGTGTTATTAGCGTCCTATGCTGTCTATGTATCAAACGTGGTGCCTAAGTGGCAACAAATGACTTTACAGAAGCCGAAGTGTCATGCTGTTGCATGTCAAAATCCTGGCGGTAGTAAAATAGATAAATGGGCTAGTTGGTACATCATGGAATGGAAAGCGCCGAATGAACAAGGACGGAGAAGGGGACAGAGACGAAGCGCTCCTGGCGGTAGTTCGTTGAAATGCTAACGAGAAGCTGCGAGTAGCACAAGCAAACGCGAGTGTCGCTGCCGGAGCTTCGGTGGACTGCCACACTGCTCACGGGTGGCTCGTAATGGTCAACGGGTACCTCGGAAACGCCAGACCTCTCTTCCGTCTACGAAGGACGTTCAACCCATGAGACAGCCCGGTGACTACCGACCCCAAGTCAGCTTCACTCTGCACCACGGCTCAATGTATACACCGGATGTTTTGGCCCTTTCTCTGCGTAGAACCAAGGCACAAGAACTCAGGTGGCTATCAGCTCATCAAAGAACGTTGCATAGAAAGATCTTTTAGTCGACTTGTGACGTCTGGAACCGCACCACGGCATAAGCAGACCGCCGAGATCCTCATACCGCGACACTACGAAAGCATACTGCGTATGCATGGTTTTGGAATTTAAGAAAGCAATTATGAAACTCGCCTATACATTTAATATTCATACATGACTTGCAAGCAAGCGATTAAGGCCTCTAAAACAGTTGTGAGAGACGAGCAGCAGTATCTATTAACACACTGGTACAAAAAATTAAATTTAGGAGATCTTAGACCAAAATGGGTTGCGTTTGGATTAAGTTAGTGGCAACTTTAATTAATTTACTTTACTCTAAGATTAAAATGATGAACACTTAGATTAAAGTGGAGTACAACTGGATTAAATTCAAGAACGCTCGCAATAAAAAGCTGGCTTTTGAACAAATAACAACGGTGAAACCTAGACACGAAATGCCGTACCAATGTTAATATCAAAAACTCCTGACTAGAGACTCTGCTCCCCGCGCTCCAGAGAGAAACCGCAAAAAATTCGTCGCGAGTAAACTTGTGCTTGTCCCAATATTCTTGTTGCAGTGTATAGTGCTTTGATGCATGACTGAAAAGCTAGTTCAGAGATTTGAGCAATTAAACTCTCTTCCATGCAATGAAACAAATGAGTGCCTTTGGGGGACGGGAAGAACGAGAAAGGCATTGTTTTTTTTATTCAATAGGACAATAGTTAATCGTATGTGAAGATATTTAGTGCAACGAATTAGGATGATATGTAATATTCCGGCGACAAACGTTTTTTTTACTCCTTTAAAAGGAACATAATGATTCAATCCAATAATGTTACTGAAAACTTTACCATAAAATATCTATCAGACCAACCACGAATGGAGGATTTAATACCAGAAAATTATTGAAAACACAAGATTACGCTAGTTTGTGAGTTTGATTGCAGCATTCACCAAAAACATAAGTGCAGTAAAAGATAAAACATGCACAACTTATGGTTTGTAGTCAAACTTCATAACTAGTAGCGCTGTTTGAGTTCTGAGGTATGTTGGTCACATTGCATAGGCTATGTGGGTGCTCAGAGCCTTACCTACTTCAGGAGGTGTTTGATCTAGGGTGGTTTTCTACATCGAGGATTCACTGTAGTTAGATTAGCAGATAATGTAACAGACTAATTAAAAGGAAAATATCTGCAGTGTTTGAAGATGTACTGAATAAAACAATAAATATAAAAATAAATAAAAAGCTTATAACTTTGTCTAGGTAGGAGCACTAACAAAAGAAGCATAAGTTAAGAAAAGGTTATACATTTTTCTGTAAATAAACCCATCTAACATTTTACCTTAAGAGGGCGCGATACCTCTATTTACTCGTCCGTTTTAGCCACCAGATGGCGCGCGGCTCGTGACGTGGTTGAACGCGCCACTTCTAGATGGCCCCAGTATCGAAGTCTGGAAAGGCCCGCCTTATCCGCTGCGTGAAATAGATCCCCGGAATGTGTTGTGTTCTCCCGGCGGAGGAAGTTTCTCCCTCCCGCGCGCGCGCTTGGTATGTCTGCGGTCAGTCAGCTCAGTGTGCATAGCATCGGACGTCAGTGATAATACGCGCGGTGGCCGAGCCCGGGCCCTGCGTTGTGTGATGCAGTGGGTGGCGCTCGTTTCTGTTCGGAAGTAGGAATAAAAATATCGGTCCCCTTTTTTACGACGCTCGTTTCTATAGCTTTTTTTTTATTTAAAGTGACCTACAGTACCGCCTCTTCGAAATCGTCCTTTGCGGCGAGCGATTGAGAGTCAGGTTAGCATTTTATTTTGGTCAGCACTACACGTTCAATGAAGACCTCGGGCGGCGATGTAAATATGCATTGCTCCCCAAAGTGTGTCCAAGGTGCGCAGTGACAATTGGAAATGGTATTGAAGGCGCGCGACCGTCAGTTGGTAAAATACGCGCGTTAGATTCACTTATTCAGTCTAATCATTTTTGACAACGTCTTTTATCTGTTTCGACAAATGACATGGTCGAGTCTATTGATAACCATAGCTACATTGGACTTACGGAGTGCCCGGGCTTTAAATAAATTTTTTTCGCTAATGTGAATGAATAACTGTTTTCAGCAATTGGCAAAGACGTCCAAGCGAGCATTGGAATACATATATTAAATACCATGACCACATCAAGCCGCCGAATCAATGCAGAACGGAGTACGAAGGAAGCGGAACTACAGGCAATCCTTGAGGGTGCACGTCAGGCCGTGCGTCAACAGAATGCAAACACGGATCCGTTCGATTTTATATGGGTCTTCACCGATTCCAGAGACGCCTACGCTGAGTGCCAGGACGTCAGCTCATACAACACGACGGTCCGCCAGCTAAGGACACTCGCTCAGCTCCTCGCACTCGATGGGCGAACACTTCAGGTTGGGTGGGTGCCGGGTCATTCCGGCATCCACGGAAACGAAGAGGCCCACAACGCGGCCAAAGCAGCGCTAGAATCTGCGCCGGTGCTTACAAATCAGGACCAACAGGGTGTCAGTCGTGAAGGAGAAAATAATGTCCTACCCTTCAACTCGGACGCATTTCTGTCCCTGAAAAGGAAGCATCGAAGGGAAACCCTCGCTGCCCAAATACCACCAGACCCTCACGGAACCCTACCAACACGCTTCTGTCGGTTCAATAGGGTAATCCTGCGGCGTATTAGAACCCGCACCGCCATGACTCCGGCTCTTCGGTATAAGTTTGGCCTCACAAGACGACGAGGACACCCAGACGACCCGCCACCCGTTGTCACAGGGGAGTGCGACCGTTTTAAGTCCGGACAGCAAGGTACACTGGGGGGGGGGGGGGGGGGGAGCATCTTGTGTGGGGATGCACAGCGACAGAGCGTATTCGCCGAAGTGTCATCCGCGGACTACCACATCAGCTTCGTCCTACAAACTTCCAAGAATGGACGAGTCCCGACGGCGAACAAGCAGACAGGGAGGCAGTGCTTCAGTCCCTCTTGTAATTCATTCGGGAGGCAGGCATTCGCCATCTATTTTAACATATTTTCATCCGACATCATCCTTATCGCTCATCTCCTCCCACAAATGATCTGAGATCAAGGTGATGAGGGCATCAATAAAGGCAAAACGTGAACAACAAAAACTCTTCTCCGTGCTCGGTGCTATGCAAAAATCGCTTAAATGTTATGGTAGCGTACTTTGGTGGCGTTTTGCACGCTGACTCGCTATTGCATTCGCTGTGCACAATATGTTTTCAGATGGAATGTGTCAAATCGTATTTCCAATCGATATGATAGATTTACTTTGCTACATTGTTAATTATATTTTCCTTTTTTAAACGGGTTCGTCCCTGATCTGAGCCTAAGTTCAAATTCGAAGGTGCAGACAGACTTAGCGTCGTAACAGCCGTAATGCGCAGAAAGAAATTAGCACCCCGAAAGAAAAACAAAAGGATACGAGGTGGCTCGGTGTTATAGAAGTAATGAGTGTACGGAGGGTGGCCATCGTACGTTTTTTTCTTGTTGAACGTTCCGCATCGCTGGGAAACGCTCAAGGTACCAGCAAATACCGCGAGCTGGCGTGAAATTTCCATCGAGCGGAAAACGAGCGTCACTTTCATCATGCGCTTTTTATTTTGATATGGCTCAAAATGCGCGCGAAATAGTAGCAGGTAAGGCAACAAAATTTAGATGTTAGGTCTCGAACACCGCCAGACTCAGCCGTGTTGGGGGCATACCTCGCGAGTCAACACGTCAAAGGTATTGCACGTCGTACTGTACGTGTGAGTTATCCATTTCAGCAAAACCTTGATTTCACAAAACTATTGTGCGTTAGAGATATGCATCGTATTAATCAGCTATGACTATACCCTATCTCACTAGTTGCGCGCAGTAATTGCAAGCCACGATCGAGAAATAAATGAGAGTTGATTTTGTAGGACAATCGCGACGTGGAAACCCATAAAAGAGAGTCCCGATAAGATGAGAGCTTCCCCTTCTCTTCAAGTGCATGGGTTACGCTCTCAATCCTGCGCCTGTGGTAACACTGCAGGCTCCTAAAATCGTCTTCCCTGAAGAACACAGTAGCCTTCAGAATTGACGGGTGCTACGCGAAAGCGAGCGACATGTCACGGGAACGAAGGCGAGGTGCTCCGGGCTGTGAAAACGCTCCTGATCGCAACAACTTTTTTTTTTTGTCTGGCACAATTTTTTTTTCTTTTACCTTGATACCTTATCAGCGCAAAAACTGCCATAAACTAAAAAAAAAAAGTAGTGAGCATGCGACGACAACTTACCCACTGGGACCCGAGTCAAGGCAAGAACAACTAACTACTAAAAGGAAAAAAGAATCATGTTCGCATACACAGACATAACACCTCCATCGAAAGAAATGAATCATGCGCTTGTTCTGCCAGTCTCGTTGTGTGTCTGTCAAAAGCCACAAAGGAGGAAGACAATCAGCGCCTACACCCATTCCCCCCCCCCCCCCTTCCCTCCCCCGCCTGAAAAGAAGAAAAGAAAGGTTTCTTGGGCGCCCGCGGTCGCCCAAGCGATGATTTTAGAAGGGTATGCGATTGTAGCACGTTTGTCCCCCGGTTGTTCCCCTGTCTGAAATGCCACGGTCTGTATCCCCCACGTACCAAAGTCCCCGTCTTATCTTCCCCGAGTATCAACTCCGCAGTTATTCTAAGTCATTCCGATGCTTTCCAACGTTGCGAAACTGTTAGACGAGTATTTGCATACAAGCATACACTGTTCGCAGCACTATCTACAGTGCTAAAATTCAAAAGCGCTGTGTTAGATTTGGGAACTCCTGTGGGTTTAGCTCATTGTTGGAACATTCCTATTCGCTCGATGAACTCCACAAAATTCGTAAATATTAAAATGGACTTTCCAGAGAACGATATTAGTTGTGGGGTCCCAGGCGACCGGACAGGTCGCAATTATTGGTTGATTGAATGTTTTATTTCATAATCACGCACGTATCATCAAGGGCACGCCATTTCCTCATCACTTCTACGAACGGAGTTGCTGTATTCATAGCACACGTAGACGGAAACGGTTGAGACTGTGCTCAAATAATACTTTCTTTTGACAGGTACTGCTCAGCGATTACAGACAATGCTTCTAACATAAACATGCTGCTCCAGATGTGTATTCACAAGACGCAATACATCGTTCTCTCAACTTTGTTGAAATGAGCATGAAAGCGCGTAACCGTCACTTGGTTGAAGTTCTACTTATTGGTGAAGTGTTTACCGTAAAAAGTCGTTAATTATTTATTTTTTTCCGTTCCACTACCAAGGTCGATTCACTTCAATTTTTGTTTTTATGTCGTCTCTACAGCGCTTTTACGTCGGTACTTTCGTGTTAGGGGACATCACATAATATGAGAACAACAAATAAAAAAAAAACGGTACGATGGATGCTGCATAGCCTCGTTTTTGTGGTCATAGAAAAAACAAAAGTAGTGGTCTTCACTTCGCACTGCATGTTTTAGCATGGAAGTTCCTATTTGGTTATGATGTCTTTACTTTCTTAAAAAATATATACAGTAATTTAAATTACCGAATTACAAAAACGTCGAAATTGTATAATTGCTTTTTGTTGGGACGCCATGACGACAGCGACACTCATGTTCGCTCGTGGTTTTCGCCAGCATTTCTACGATGAATCGCCAGGACCGCGAGATGGAACAGTGTGACACTCCGTCTTCTGTGACGTCATTTGTTGCCACTTCGGGACCGCTTTTGATGCATGGCTAGCATAGGACGCTAAACACACCAGTCGGAGACGCGCTGCAGGCGCCATAGAACTGCTCCTAAAACTAGCTGTCACGTGCTTTGCTCCGCGTTTGTGATTCCCCCACAGCAACTCTGACTGAGGGTTGCCCAAATACGGTGAAGCGGAGTATAGACAAAACAGACAGGAAACGAGCTGCCAGCAGACGCTAGTCAAACTTCCAACAAAAAGGATTAGTTTCTTTCCAACCTGGACGACATTTATCGGGCATCTTTAGAGCTGCGAAGCTCAAAATCACGCGTACTCATAAGATTATTTTCTCTCGCGTGTTTGTGATTTTCACAATGTCCTGCAAGCAAAAACAAAAACAAAAATATGGTGAAGTCGCTCCGGGGGGGGGGGGGGGGGGGGGCGGAGGGGGGGAACCGATAACTGCGAGCCACGAACATGAAGGATTCGCTAACATCCGTCAGGAGTGTGAACGGTAAATCGTCACGCGAACATATCCTCCCAAGCTGCAAATATTTCTTTGGCTTAGCAAGTAAAATATACTAACGACATGTGATTATTATACACACGACACCATATCTCGGTTCTTCAAGACCATTTCCTTAGTCTGAACGGTCGCGCTACGAACCGCGGCTAGCCGTGTCCTCGATAAACTACGGAGCTGCGTTGTGTCGTCTGCTACTGTACCGCCAACAGGAGAGCGATAGCTCTGTGTGCTCCACAGATGCGTGTTGCGGTATAACTCTGTACGTCTGTCCTGGAGGAAGACAAAAAGATAGGCTCTGTGACCCCCCCTAAGCAAACAAAAACAAACAGAAGTATACTCGTTTGGAGTGAAAGTTTTCCAAAATAGTGGCCAGACATTGGAAAAGCATATGTTACAAAACTTGGTTTGTGAAATGGCATTATTTTTTCGAGCAAGAAATCACCTGCTCACCACTGGGACGACTAAGTGGAACGTCGCGTTTATATGCGGTACAAAATAATAAAACATAGACAAGGCTTCTAGATCTATTGAAGGAGCTTTTTCAGAAGAACTGATGCGGCCGCAAAAGCGCGAAAGCTCCCACTTTGTGATGTTTGATGAGCTCGGTGGTTTTACAGAGCCAGGCGGGAGACAAAAGTAGGACTTTGCATTGATGGCTCTTTCGAGCATCGCGATGATTTACATCGAACATAGAGATCATATAATAATATAGAGGAAAAGACCCAGCATCTTCCCATGCTTTGCAGTCGCTTCAAAATGGCAATGCACGAAAGCGGACATCGTCGGTCCCGGTGAGACAAAATAGCAAGTCTTCCCTGTCATAAACGCAAAAGCTGGTAAAACATCATTTGCAATGACAATATTTAGTGTCCTTTGCCTTATTTCTGCAGAAACAACCGGCGAACGTCACTGTATCAGAAACAACTCACCCTCACCAACGTTTGAAGAAAGGCAAAACGTAGATGAAAAGCGAGCGCGCTTCGCCTCGTTCTGTATCTCGGGACCTGGGACCGTACCTTTCATCGAACGCCATTTCATCGAACGCCGTTTCATCGAAGCCGTTTCATTAAACGCCGTTTCATCGAACGCCGTTTCATCGAACAACGCCTCATCAAAGCCGTTTCATCGAACGCCGTTTTATCGAACGCCGTTTTATCGAACGCCAGGGTGGCATACCCGCCTCCTGGAGCTAGCCGGAGGTGCCCATCCCGGGTTCGGGAAGTTTTTGACTTGCATCGCCGCAGTACATTAACTATTGAAGACAAGCTGGAGGCGGTGCTGAGTTCCCAAGAGCCTCCTCGCCAGAAGGCCATAGCGGCAAGAAATGAGAAGGTCCGCCTTTTTTATGAGAACCGACGGCGCATGGTTGTGGGGGACTTTTTGAGAGCAATTGCTTATCATTTGAAACGGTGAATGGCTGTCGCACGAACACATGAACCCCCGAAAGTTTTAAAATAAACTTTGAAGTGACGTACTTACTTTTGATTTCATTCAGTTTTAGAAGTAAAAAAAAAAAAACAATGTTTCGTTGTAGTTTCATAAATAGCACCTCAGCTTTAGCTACTGCAAGCTTCGTGCAGTAAAAAAGTATCAATAGCAAGACATGAGAGGCTAGGAGGCTCACATGGCTAAAGTTTTCGCGCCTGAGCAAAACTTAAGTCGCCTTCTGGCCTCCATGAGTTGGAGTGCGCTCTTACCGGGAGGGCGACTTTTTATTTATTTGTTACAACACCCTCAAGGCCCATCGGGTAATACAGAGGGGATGAACAGATAAGCACAATATGCGAAACAAACATAAAAATAGGTACAGTCTCCGGCAATATGAAAGACCCACTGGGAGCGCGTGGCCGAGGCGGTGGCTGACGGGGGCGCTGCGAGCGCTCCGGGCAATTCCATTCTGCTTCGAGGGGAGGACGCTCATTCGGGCTCAGATAAAGCGAAACGCGCTTCTCAGATTGTGCTGAGCCCCGAGTGAGCGTCCTCCCCTCGAAACAGAATGGAATTGCCCGGAGCGCTCGCAGCGCCCCTGCCAGCCACCGCCTTGGCCACGCGCTCCCAGTGGGTCTTTCATATCGCCGTAGACTGTACAAATATCCTCATGGGTTACTTGCATCAAAATAAATTGTAACAGCTACAAGTTTGGACATTAAAAAACCTGACGATGAAATGGGTGAATGACACGAAAATGCACTTGATCCGTGCATAAAAGAGCATCTTTCCTACTTTTTATATAAAAGACATTCGATGAAACGGCCGTCAGCGATTCGATGAAACGTACATTTTTTTTTTTATGAAATAGCGTTCGACCAAGCGTTCGACGCATGCGCGAAGCAGCCATAACTTTAGTCCACGGGAGGCAATCGTCAGTGCACGAGACTGTTCGTGCCCTGCACGCGCAGAGCTCTAGCGAGGCTGTCGCACGCGCAAAAAGACTAAATTTCCCTCGATGCATTGCGGCAGCAGTGGCGTAGTCAAACTGGCTGATGAGATAGGTCTATTTCTGGGTTTCTGCTCTCAGCTAACGTTCAAAATCGCGAGTGAAGTCGCACCGGTCTCCATAACAACAATAATGCGCAGGAAGAAATATACACGAGGAAAGGATAAAATACAAGGTACCATGGGTGTTGTGAAAGTAACGAATGAAAAAATTATATTACGGAATATTTTTGTGTTGCCGCAAGAGAGCGATCCCTTGTGCTTTGCTGGGTTATTTGACGAGCTCGGTGGTCCTACGAGGCCGTATATATATAGACCATTCCATTTAGAGCTATCAGGGCGGCGCCATTTTGTTAGAGCGCAGCGCCCTCTCCACACATCCAGGAAGTTCAGCAGGTTTGGCGGGGTAAAACGAGAGAGAGGGCACGCGCCCGACTCTGCTAGCAGACGACAAACCGGGAGGTCGCCGTTCTCCATCTTTGGGCTGTACCGGCGGGCTGTACCAACACCACCTGGACAGAAGGCCTCCACACGCGTCATCATAGTCAGATCGATTGAGGCGAGAGATTGGGCACGAGTGCTGCGTCAGTGTTCGGCTGCGGCTCGTGGCCAATCAGCGCGTCGAAGGTCGGGCTCGGGTCCAATAGCCGACCGAACGCGATCCGACTGTGATGACGTTTCATAGAGGAAGAGGAAACCATGCGGAGGCCTTCTGTCTAGGTGGTGTTGGCTGTACACAACATCGAACTCTAGCTCGTGGCTGCCGTTATGAAGTGGTTCGCGTTCTTAAAATATTTCTGGCTCCTCTAAAATCAGCCTCTAGTGGTGTGTTGTTTTATTTCAGTAAATGATCAACTAGCATACCTTTGTTCCCTTACTTCAATAGCAGTGGAGTCAGCCGGCAACTCAACCACGGCGTCTATTGCGTCAGGAGAGCACGTTTTTATTTATTATTCCAGACTTCCACTCATCGTCGCTAAAGGCCCACACCAGTACGAACTTTGTATAGTAAAATAGCTACAGCAACAGTATTTACTCTTCACCGGAGCGACCAGCCACTCTGACACAGTTTTTTCTTCCTTTTTTTTTTTTTATTCGCACGCAAGTGACTTTGCAATTAGACTCGGTTAGTCTTTTTATCGAGCATAACATTACACATTACACATCAAAATCCGCGCATTCACGCTTGAAATTTCCGAAATGACGCGATTTTAAACCGAGTTTGAACGCCAGCCGGATGCTAGGTACAGCCCACTTGGCGGAGCAGACGACATCCGGGGTGAGAGGGGGCGGGCAGTTTTCTCTCTTCGCTCTTCCTAGTGAAACGAGGTAGAAATTTGTAACGGCTCTTGTTACGAAAGGGGTTGGGTGTGTCACTCAGGGAATCCGGCCAACTCGTCGAAAGCCAACTCGTCGACGGCCAACTCGTCGACGGCCCATTCGTCGAATAGGGCAATTCGTATTAGGGCCATTCGTCGAAAGGCAACTTGTCGAAAGGGGCAATCGGTCGAAGGGCAATTCGCCGAATGGGTTGAACGACGGTCCAAGTAAAAGTTCGTGGTTTCTTTTTGTCTTCTCACCTAAATTTTTATTTGTGTTTGGACTAGAGAAAGCACCTTTGTTAAGTTACAAGATTGAAAGAAAACTTACAAGAGAGCAAAGACAGGAGATAACCTTTAGATAAGTTGAAAAATTTGTCATATCGGGATTGTCCCTTAGTTACCTTTCTTTATTACTTATTTTGTAATGAGCCTCCGCAGACTGCCGCCGCGAATGGCGTAAAGGGGTGGGTCAGGTGGGTCGACAATTTTGTGATGATCCGCCGCAGACTGTTGCCGCGAAGTGGCATCAACTGATGGGCCGGGTAGGTGAAAACGTGCACCAGTGATACACGAGCGACGTAGTGACCGTGCCCCACTGTACCGTGAAAGCGGCGAAAGCGGCAAGTTGTTGCCTTCGAGAACAAAGAGCAGACTGGAGGTCAGTTCTTTTTTAAGGAGAGCGCCTACTGTACACATTTTTTACGACAGACTTACACATAAAATATAGAACACGGAGTACTATAGGGCAGAACTTGCTTTAAAGTTTAAGGAAAAAAAATATATTTCGCTTTAAAGAAGCGGCGACCAGATAGCCTCTTCGACGAGTTTTCCTTCGACAAGTTGCCCTATGACGAATGGGCCTATTCGACGAGTGAGCCGCCGACAAGTTGACCGTCGACGAGTTGGCTTTCGACGAGTTGACTTTCGACGAATTGGCCTAAACCCGTCACTCAGGTCTAAGCAGAAACGGTCAAGAGTTTATTTTTTTCCCCGTTTTCAGAACAGGCACGAGACCCCAAGGATCAGTAGGCCACTTCACTAAGCGAAGCTATGGAATGTTTAGGGTGCTTCGTTTTCTGTTAGGCACACAGAAATTCCTCACTTTGAACTTCTTCGTGCCAACTTCGGGAAACCGATAATCCAGAGTGCGAACACAAACGACTTATCGGGGTGCCCAAGACATCGCTTTTGACCGCGTTGTAAATTATCATTTGCGTAGGTCAGGGTTCGAAAGGAATCGCGATCGTTGAGGCCTTTGCTATGCGTCGCTGCAAACATAACATATGCACCACCTTCATGACCATATCTCGAAGGGAGGTTGATTTTCTACGCCCGGAACATTTGGCTGCCGTTTCCTCTGCGTGACGTTACCAGTCAGCTTTGGAGATAGCAAGATTTACCAGGCCGTTTTTCTCCCCCTTATTGGTATCCCCAAAGGAGGCGCCGCAACTGAGCACACACGCATCCAGTCTTTTTTGCATAGTTTAAGGTCTCGGGGCGGATGACGCAGAGCTAAACTGGCGCTCAGCGGGTTGCGGAAACGATCTGCTGAAACTCCATATTTTCCTCACTCTATTCTTCTGAACTACCTTTCTCTTCCCGGCCCTTCTATTCTCCCTTCTTTCTTGCCCTAGTCCAGTTTCCCTTACAGAAATACGTTTTGAAGTCGAAGTAAATAAATATTGTTGCAGTTCAGGGTTGCCTTCCGGCGCTTTGGCCTTTCAGCAACTTCATTATCCGGTGTTCAGCATTTCGATGTTTGTTATTTTGATAATGCGAAGTTTTGAACTCAACAAATCACCTCTATTAACCAAGAAAAAGAAGCCATAATTTTCAGGACAGACTTTAATATTCTGAGTTGATAAACATCCGCCGGTGACGAAAATACTAAACTGGTTACAACCGAAAAACTCCGGTGGTTGGAAATATTCGGCCTGGGTAAAACCAAAACACTCCAGTCGGTGACTGTTCCCGCCCTAGCGACGGCTAGTTTCTTCGAAACGCCTCCTCTGTAGAAGTTTGTGAAACATTTTATCCCGTCGATCCTCCATCCTTCCAATGCCTATTCAGAGGTCGGTGTGGTTCTTGGAAGACAACGCCAACAACATTAGAATCGTCCGGAACCATTATCCTTAGAAACGCGCCTCTTCGCTTGGGGAACTGAGATGCGTTGATTGTTATTTGTTTCTTTTGCCTACTACAGAACATTCAAAAACTCGCCTTCTGGGTGCCACCACCTTCGTCTACTGGGCTGTGAAGCGCGTTCGAGCGTGCGCAATAGCTCTCTAGGCCGAAAGATTGTACACTGCGTATGCGTTCACAGCTCAATGACTTAGGAATTTTTCGTCGGGACAGATGCTCCCACGAGAAGAGCGTATAAGATTTGTGAATAGAATTGGAAATTTGAAATGTTCTTGTCCAATCGCATTTTTCTTCCTCGGTTATCAACGCTTTTTGGCGTCATCACGAGACGGCCAACCGTAATACACTGGTGTTTAAAAAATAAGCACAGAAAAGCATGCACTGATTTTTGCTCAAAAATAAACACCGGAAAAAAATACCCTAATCATTACCCATGTCACCTTTTTGAGCAATACTATGTGAATTTTCAGAAGAACAGCGAGTTATCACCCTCCCCTAGGAATACACTGACTACAGAGCAGGCGACCCGTTTTTCCCCGCGTCAGATTGCGGTGACCACGAACCGTACGTAGGTTACAGGACGTCCGTGAAAAATATAAAGGAGGCAAAGACCGATCTACTCTGTGCATGTTTCATCCCCGATTTCCACGACCCCAAGGCCGAAGGACGTTTGTGTGAAAGATAACGATAAAATAAAATTTTGCGTAAAAAAAAAACGTTTTTAAAAGAAAAAAAAGTACAAACAAGCACAACGCATTGACGGACCGCGAGGTTGTGGAACACCTAGCGGTCCGCTTGCCACAGGACGGTTGTCTTCGACCGATACTCCAAGGTGAATTTGCCACGTGCAAAAACACGGAGACCTACCCACCGAGAACCAGGAAAGCGAGACACGCACACTGACGCCTCGGCGTGCATAATGAAACAGGATACGAGTGCGGAGCACGGCCGCGGAAGAACACCCTGCACAGTGCCGAACCGGCCGATCTCCGAACAGACGATTTCGCAGTTCGTGGACAGTGAGCGCCACCTCACGAGAGAGAGTGTACCCTAAAGATAATCAAAGCAAGCACCGACACCTTGGTTCTTTATATTGGCTGTAGTTACGGAAGAGATCGACTTACATGAATAATTTCGATATTATTCGGTTCCGTAATATATTTAGAAGACATTAAGCGAAATACTTTTTTTGTTTGCACTTAGATAATATTTTTAAATTCGCTACGAACGCAAGAGTGCCGAATTAGCCGATTTTGACCATTTTCATGATTTTTTTAAGAATTAAATTAAATGTATTATAAAACATTTGTACCGTTTAATGTCTCGATAATGACTCAATGTTTTAATGCCGAAACTTTCAAGAAGATACACGGAGCCGTTATTTCGTGAGAATTTTTCTAAGTTGTCGAAAAACCTCATGTATTCTCTATGGGGCTCTGAGGTGCGCCCCCTCTTAACATTTCTTGCAGGTGACTCGTGGGCGTGGACGAGAAGGAAGGGTCCCTGCAGTCCTTATGGAAGGTTACGCTGGTGCACCGGGAGTTCGGAGGAGCACTTAAAGAACTTTCAAAGCTCAAGAAGTGGCAGGAGAGTTTAGCACTATTGTTTGTTGCAAAATATTAAATGCAGCATAGTTTCCTCTTACAAAGCCCTCCTCTCTCTCTCCTTGAGCATCGCGAACGCTGGAGAGGAAGCAAGTGGAAAGAAGGATACCACTAATCATGGGAACTAGAGAGCTTTGCGGGAGTGCCTTCGGGAGTGTTTCTTAACCTGCTAAAACTATACGTTAGAATACTGAAATAAGGGTATTGGCGCAGGCTAGCTGATACGATCATACTTACGCTAATAAATAGGAATCTTCGTTCTCGGTCTTCGTGTTGTCAACGACTATTTGAATGTCCGCTAAGTTTTACCTTGTCCTGATGGTTGCGCGCCATTCTCCCCCGTGTGTCCTCGTTTAGGTTTGCCAGTCTTTTCTGCTGTCGCCTAGTTTAGGGATTCAAAGTTCCCAAATTCTTCAGCGAGGTTTGCCCATTTTTTAGTTGGGGCCATCTGGTTTAACCTTTATTTCTTTTTGTTATGCTTTTTCGTTTAGTGTCGTAATCTGAAACCACTGGAAGAAAAATATCAAAAAATATTTTAGCAAAATGATGTCAAAATGACAAAAACATTTTTCTTTCAGGAAATAATGTCACGAACGTGAATATTAAAGATAAAACCAAAAACAACAAATCGTACTTATAAACCCCGAAACAGGAGAACAAACAAAGAAAAAGAAAAAATGGACAACACAACGACGTCTTTCAGACGTCGGAGTTTCATCCCCTTTCTCTTTCTCTTCGCTTGCTTCCTGTCCCGGCGTTTATTAGTATAAGTGTATGGGTTAGATTTTTTTTATTTATCTAATAATTTCTTTTATCAGCACCACTTGTCCCCCATTCGAGATTTTAATATTAAGCCAAGAAGCGTTGCTCATTTATTATGACTGATTTCTTCGCAAATTATTTTTCCAAAGAAATCGTAAGTTGATAACAGATAATTTTATCTAGTCAGCTGGTACTATTCATTTCGGAAATAAATCTTAAGATATTTGAGGCAATAAACATTTGGCTTCCCTTGAAAATGTGCTCACTGCAATGGTTAAATACCGCTGGGACTCAAGGATGTAGATTTCACCTTTCCGTGAATCTTTGTGAATTTGGAAGAATATCTTCACTTGGTACATGCCCATATTGTAGAGATGTAACCCTTGCGCAAACAATGCGGCATCCACGCCACGAGGAACTTCGGCTTCATTAGCTATATGTAAATGTATGTATAAGATAACAGGAAGCATACAAATACCTACACAAAAGGGTACATCTTGCAGATCTAAACTTACAAAACCTCTCCAATGATACTGCGTGTCCCGAAACAACATTTCAAGGGGTTTTCACCGCAAAACTAAATTATGCACTGCCAAACGGTCTGTATCCGCTAAGTTATAGCGCTAGCAGTTAACACCAGATGCCGATATTTCAGAACTTGTCTCCTATTCGAAAACTATAAGTGATTTTCGGAGAGCATAAATAGGAAAGTGAAGCCCATTCCTCTAAGGTTATGCCATTTATCACCATGTTTTCGTGGGCAGTCCATTTTCCTATATCAGCATTTTCTAAAGTCACTAATAGCGGTTGAATCAAATAACGACAAGCTCTGAAACTTTGTCATTTGGTCCAGACTGCTTGATTTGAATTTGGGTGCAAGCTGAGTTTTCGACAATGCATAGTTTATTTTTGCAGTAAAAGAACACATTTTCGGGGGTCACGTTTACAAAATGGCGAGTGTGCAGTCAGATGTAAAGATGGAGAAAGTACTGACATCATTTCCAACAGAACATGTGTTGTTTTTGAAAACGATGGCTCACTTCCCGTAGCTAGCAGCAAACAGTAGTTGTACCATCAAAGTGGTGTACGGCACAGAGTTATTATAACGCACGCTAGATGTTCAACTTGCGCTAGCATGCTGACGCAAATTGAAGCAGACAACAACCAGTCGAAAATTGACTTCCGGTAATCCATTTCTATTTCAAAACGTTAGGGCATTTTCTCCCTGCGCACGATAACAAGATCCACTATTCGGAATAATTGGTAGGTACTAGGTAGCTTGGAACAATTTTGTCAGCTATACGAAATAAATGGTCAGTTACAGCGTTTTTCTTTGAAATTCAATGCATTAAACACGGTGCTAAAACGACTTCGTACATGTATATTTGTGTACTGTCGGACACTGTTATCCGCGAATTGATGTCGGGGCTTCTCAGCATGAGATATATATGTGCCAAACGAACGAAAGACAGCTGGAGACCAAGAGAGACGGCAAGCACTACGCAGTAACACCTGATCAATAACTAGCCGTGCATCTACGGTCAAAATAAATTGAAAGCCACGTAATATATTCCGATTTTACATACTTACCCTATTGGAAAACCCCAATATGAACAGCGTATTATGGATATTGGTAAACAGTATCTTTTTATTGTATTACAATACAATATAGACAGTGTATTGGAAAACATTACATTTATTGTATTGTATTACAATAAGGATTTGTTATGGGATTCCAATATCCATCATACGCTGAAAATATTGGAATCCAATACCGTATAAACCCTTACTGGATCCCCATGTGTCGTATGGGGATCCAATAAGGGTTTACGATTTCAAAATACTCAGCGTATTATGGATATTGGAATCCAATATATTATATCGGCTAGCAATAACACTCTATACGAGTTGGAATATCACATTCAGCGCAACATTTCTCTCCAACGCAGTCTCTTGTGTGTATTTCTGAATGATAAATTTTAAAAAAATGTTGCTGTTGTCACATTGTGAATAAAGAAGCAAAACACTGGACTTATTCATACCAAATATATTTAACATATTCCTGAACTGGAGGATCTGGCATTTAATGCAAAAGAGAGTTAATTGTTTAGGACTCTCATTCAAAAACTTGATGTTTGAAAACAGAATGTGAAATCCTCACCTTAATGAAAACAGCACCTGCTAGCTGTAGCCATATAGGAACTGCAAAATAAAAATTTCAGATTAGTTTGCGACAAGTAGCACTCCTTCACCAAGCCGGATAGATTTAAAATTACGTCTGCGCTTGATTGTGGAAAAATAAGCTTCAATGCCACTGCCACAGGTCATTTTGAGCTCGGTCAATTAAATATACGTATCCGCGCGTCTGGCTTCACTATTCCTGCTTCGCACCTAACTAGAGTATCTGGAATGCTCACCTTTGAGGAAAAAAGAACTGGTGCTTGCTTGCTTGTAGGCCGTGGAAACTGGAAGAGACATTTGCGGTTAGTTGCGTCCAAGTAGCAGTTACTTTGAGTAGCCACGTAAAGTACACTAAGTCCGAAAGATTCAAAATTACATGCGCGGGACATAGATATCCTCTTGCGACGTAACTGGGCACGCGTCAATGTCGCCCGCTTGTATTACAGAGAAATAAGCTTCAATGCAGGAGCTCCCAGTCGTTCTGAGCTCCGTCAATAAAAAAATGCTGTACCGTTCGTATGGCTTCAGTATTCCTGCTTCGGGAATCTGGAATTCTCACCTTTGAAGAAAAGCAAACTGGGACCTGCTGGCTATTAGGCCGTGGAAACTGCCAGAAAGATTTGCGATAAGCTGCGTCCAAGTATCAATTTCTTTGACCAGCCACCTACAGCACACTAAGCCGGCTAAATTCAAAATTACATATGCGTGACATAATATGCCTCTTGTGACAAAACTGGGCACACGTTTTGTCGCCTACAGCAACACTGAAGCCAGACAGACAAGCGGTACGGCACATTTAATTGAGAGCTCAGAACGAGTAGGGACGCTTTCACTGAAGCTTGTTTTGCTGCAATGCACACGTGTATTGCGGCAAAACAAGCTTCAGTGAAAGCTTCCCCAGTCGTTCTGTCAATTAAATATCCCGTACCGCTTGTCTGGCTTCAGTATTGCTGCTTCAGAGCAATCTAGAAAATCTAGAATCCTCACCTTTGAACGAGAACGAACTGGCGCCGGCTGGCTTGTGGGCCGTGGAAACTGCAAGAGAGATTTGCGATTAGTTAAGTCCAAGTAATAACTTTTTGGGTAGCCACCTACAGCACACTCAAAATCGCGTGCACGGGACACAGATGCCTCATACGACGGAACTCCCTTCGTCCTTGTTTTCTGTTAACTCTGCTCACCTTCACCACTCGCCTCCAATTTCTGCGCTACTTCTTTAATCTCGATTCCCTGGTTCCCAAAGGCCATGCCATGGCTTGCGCCAGTCACGGATCTGTCAGCTCTGCGACTAACGCTATTGTGGCAAAGACGCCACAGCACGTGGCGCTTGATGTGCTCTTTCAATATTTTGAGCATGGCTCAAAACAGGTGGATGGGTGTTTGGTATGCCCTTTGCTTACTTGCGGATCGTTCCGAATCAGAGGGTAGGCGCTTCTGCGACCTGGACGCATGCTTGGTATTTTACAATAGTTGAAACCGAACTCTGCAGGAATCTTGAAACATAACAAACATAATGTGCACGCCAAAAGGCATAGCAAATGAAACACCCACCATCTATCTATTTTCGCTTCTTGTCCACAAGAAGCTATCGTATATGTAGCCTCCCTTGCTTAAGCCGTTCCTCCCTAGTGTCCCGGTTGGGTCTCGTCCTGATGAATCGTCGGTGGAGACCTGAGGAGCGGTCAACATCAGATCAGGCCTTTTTGAGACAGAATCATATACTTGCTGAGAGGAAGTACACCCAAACGAATCTCAGGCATGTCATTTATAGTGCGTTTTAAATTGAGACGCATGATGTAAAATGAGACGTCAATACTGACGCACCCCTTTTGCGAACCCAAAATTTTGAACGCCTTGTCCCCTTCGCTAGGGGGACAAGGCACATGAATCCCGGCATGTGGATGAAATTTTTACCTTAACATCCCGACTCAATGCCCATCCCTGAATATTCGACCACCACACTTTTAGAAAAAAAATATTTTTTTTTAGAAAACACCGAGTCATCTACCACCCCTACAAACGCCTGAACCAAGCATACACGTACCGTGGCTTGTTTGCTCCGTGCCACCCCCGAGTTAATTCGGGCTGACAATGGTCTTTTTTTTCAAATGGAACCCACATTCTTAGTTTTGGTTTGACTTGTAGAAGCAGGTGGATACTTTTATAAAGCTTCCTCCCTATGCGCTTCCGAGTCAACATTTTTGCAATGGCCAACCCCCGGGCTTTGATTTTGCGCTCCTTGATGAATGCTGAAACTCATATAGGCGGGCAATAGCTCGCCTTGAAAATACTTGATTTGGTGGCCGAGAGCAAACTCCTGTTCCTGATTGGCAGCCACTTGCTTCCAAGAATTGCGGCACATATCCTAAAGATTACTCTAACACAGATGCTTTGGCCGGACATAGACACAAAAGCCTGAAACAAGACCACTATACAGTCAGGAAATAGAGTGTCTCTTAGGAATGAAACACACAACTCAGATAGGCATCAATCACTCATCTTGAAAACACTTGCCATGCATGGCAAAGAGCAAACTTCTGGCCTTGATTGGCTGGTTCTTGCCACCAAGACCTGCATGCATAAGAAAGAACCCTGTCTTAATAAAGCTTGGGTGTTCTTGCAGAAGAGAGACAACAAAATACTAGTGCAAGACCACTACACATAGGAAATGGCATCCAAAAGGAATGAAACACAAAACTGATATAGGTGGGCAATAGCTCACCTTGAAAATACTTGCTCTTAGTGGCCGAGAACAAACACGTGTTCCTGATTGGCAGCCATTTGCTGCAAAGAATACCTGCAGATATCCTAAAGAACCGAGTTTTAGTCTAACACAGATGCTTTGACCGGACAGAGACACAAAAGTTTGACACAAGACCACTATAAAGACAGGACATAGAGTGTCTGTGAGGAATGAAACGCACAACTCAGATAGGCATCAATCACTCACCTTGAAAACACTTGCCATGCACGGCAAAGAGCAAACATCTGGCCTTGATTGGCTGGTGCTTGCCACCAAGACCTGCATGTATAAAAAGAACCCGGTCTTAGTCAAATTTGGGTGTTTTTGCAGAAAAGAGACAACACAATACTAATGCAAGATTACTACACATAGGAAATGGCATCCAAAAGGAATGAAACACAAAACTGATATAGGTGGGCAATAGCTCACCTTTAAAATACTTGCTCTTAGTGGCCGAGAACAAACACGTGTTCCTGATTGGCAGCCCTTTGCTGCAAAGAATACCTGTAGATATCCTAAAGAACCGAGTCTTAGTCTAACACAGATGCTTTGACCGGACAGAGACACAAAAGCCTGACACAAGACCACTATAAAGACAGGACATAGAGTGTCTGTGAGGAATGAAATGCACAACTCAGATAGGCGTCAATCACTCACCTTGAAAACGCTTGCCATGCGCGGCAAAGAGCAAACATCTGACCTTGATTGGCTGGTGCTTGCCACCAAGACCTGCATGTATAAGAAAGAACCCGGTCTTAGTCAAACTTGGGTGTTTCTGCAGAAGAGAGACAACAAAATACTAATGCAAGACCACTACACAGAGGTTATGGCATTCAAGAGGAATGAAACACTAAACTCATATAGGCGGGCAATAGCTCACCTTGAAAATACTTGCTCTCGGTGGCCGAGAACAAACTCGTGTTCCTGATTGGAAGCCATTTGCTGCGAAGAATATCTGTAGATATCCTAAAGAACCCAGTCTTACCACCGAATTCAGAAACCCCACTCAAACTACACTCAAACTGAAGGGCCCCTCCACTTCCTCGAGGAAGGCGCGAGGGCCGGCGCTGGCCAATCGCGACGGCGGATCCGTCCTCGCGAATGGTCAGCGCCGGCCCTCGCGCCTTCCTCGAGGAAGTTGAGGGGCCCTTCAGTTTGAGTGTAGTTTGAGTGAGGTTTTTGAATTCGGCGGTTAGTGTAACACAGATGCTTTGGCCGGACAGAATACAAAAGTCTGATACAAACCACAAAAAGCAGGAAATAGTGTGTGCGAGAGATGAAAAAAGACCCAAGTGGAGAGGCTCGTTCTGTTTCAGGTTAGTCAAATAGTGTAGCTCATTTCGCTAAAACGATGCATATTTGCTAAAAAAAGTATCTATATTTTGCCCCATTTAGCAGAGTTTACTGCCAAGGGTACCTGCACACCAGAATAAGTCAGAATTAGTCAGTTTTTTTTTCTTCTTTTGATGAGCGACAACAGAATCCTAAACAGGTGATGAAACAAAATATGAACCCAGCAAGACAGGCTAGTTTGCCTTGATGCAAGCACAGTGCCGCGGTCAACCAATTGAGGTTCTATTCTTTATCACTTGTTATATTTGGTGGGAATAGTAAAGTAAATGAAAATAAGGCAATCTCTCTTGCAGCTGACAGCTGCAAACAAAATTCATATACCTCAATGAACGACCTGGAAATAAAATTGGGTGGTGGCCAAGTAGTTTAAGGTGTCAAATTTCAAACTTACAGACTGTAGTTTTGGTTTAAGCCCTCCTGGTGTATATTTTTATCCTTATAACTATATTTACATTGTTTTTTTTGTATTTTTGAGGCACAAGTACTTAATTTATACGCTAATTCACCTTTAGAAGCGTTTTAATTACACTCCATGCCTTTCTAGTGCTCGTAATTGATTCTTGGTGAAATTGGTCTTAAATTTTTCTTTTCTTGCTGTCGCTGCTGCTTGCTTTCTCACCTTTAGAATGCTGACAACTCGACACAAAAGTAATGAAAAATGTGTTTAAAATGTCATGAAGATCAGCATTTCCAAGCTGTACCCCTGCTTCATGCCCCGACCATGCCACCATACCATAGCTGCGTGCAGTGACGAACGGTCCCAGGTTTGTCACCCGACCGTATATGGGCTTACGGTGCGGCACAACTCATGCAGCACCTATGCTTCGCGATGGAGCCAGTGAGCGAGGTGTGACACACTAGAGCTGTGCAAGCCACAGCTTTACAGCCTGCAAAGCGTGGGAAGATCCTTCTCCCTTTGCAGAGCTGGCATTAGCTCATCGAGAAGCTATTCCAAGCACTAGAAAGCCACAGAGTGTGAATAAAAGCGCTTCTGAAAATGAATTAGTGTGTAAATTATGCATCTATATGTTAAAACTTAAAAAAGTATATATGTATATATATATATATATATATATATATATATATATATATTTCAATACTAAAAAAGGCAAAAAAGAAAAAAAATGTTTCCAGGTGGGCTTGCACCCAGAGCTCCACAGCCCTTGAATTCAGTTCCCTAAAGCCCGCTTTAGACGGAACAATTTCGACCAGCAACTTCATGTCGCAACACCAGCAACACGGGCCGCCCTCGTTCACATGCAGCAACCGAATTGCTACGACTTGCCATCATCATCATGAAATTTTATTTTTCTTACAGTATTTATACGCACAGCTATATCCTAAAAACATGTTTTTATATCTCTAAATTGCGCTGAGAATACTAACTCATCTTTTTGAAACAGTTTATTTTCAAAAATGATCCATTTCAAACCAAAACTAAGTCCTCAGTTCTCATCATCACGACCACAGGGGTGTCACGTGAAAATATTGCATTCCTGATTGGCTGCTGCCGCTTCAAACATCTCCGAGTAGTCAGAGTTGCTCGTCCGCTTCGAGCCGGACCCGATCTCAGCAATTCGTGTCGATCTAGGGAAAGCTAAGGAACAACCCGCCAGCAGCCCCAAAATTGCTGGAAAGGTTGCCCCATTTGAAGCGATCCTATACTCTGTTTCATATATAGAGTGCAACGCAGTCAAAGCTAGCGCACCGGTTTTCATTGCTGACCGTGCCAACGCTCGCCCCATAAGATAGTGCGTCCCCTGCAAAAAAAAATTTAAAAAGTCGGAAAATGTGCTTTCTCGGGGCTAGTAACTGATAGTGGCGTTATGATTTCAACGGAGCACAAATGTTTTTCAAGAGAAAGGGAAAGATAATGTAAACCACCTTAAATTGTTTTCGTGTTCGTCCGTGTGGCAGCCGCTGTGGGTTTTCGGGTTGTGTGGCACTGGCTGGTTTTGAGAAGATGGCGTCTTACGCAGCAAGCTCAAGTACCTCTCCTGCTCGGATGTTTTCGAAGATTCATTGTGCGAAATTCTTGAAAGAGTGCAAGCAGATGATCGCCAATGTGCACGGGAGTATAAGAACAGATTCCCCAGAGAATTCGGTCGTGAAGTCCTGGAGACGGCCAGTAACGACACTGGAGTGTGCCCTGTACTGTCGCGAAGTGCAAGGCGCAGTGCCTATCTGGCAAGGTGGCGTCCCCGAAGCAAAGTCCTCGCAACGTGAAAGTTTCGAGCACGGGGACCGTCAAGCATAACCAGTTCACACAGAACGCCATTCGCCTGAAGGTGCATCGCAAGTGCTCCGAGAGGGAAATTCCTACCCTTGACAGCTATTTCAAAATAAACTGCACAGGCTACAACGATTGTCGATTAACGTCTTATTATAAATTTTGGGACAAGGCCGCTAGCAGGGCGATTCCTCATTCCACGCTGCACAAAAGAAAAATATAACTCGGTGCGGAGGCAAATAACAGTTTCAAAGCGGCAGACCAGATGGTAGAAATCTGTCCCCTCGGCGACTTATAAATAAAAATCAAGAAGGAGGAACTGAAATATGCACGTCGTCAATGCCCACAATCTTGCACGAAAAGTATGTCTAAAAAAGAAAAAAAAACAAAAAAACTTTGCACGTTAAATGGGATCGAACACCGGCCGCCGAGACGTCAGTTTCGCCAGAGCAGCGCCTTCTACCACTCGTCCACGAAACGCGCGGAGTAACACTTTTTCTATGTTTTCATGCGCACCACTTTAGTACCTTTGACAGCGTTGCACGCTAAGTATGAAACAGAGTAGACACCCTATTGTCTGGTACAGAAACCATTTATGAACGGTTGGGTGTTTAAACGATGTACTATACATTTTACAAAAAGAAAAAAAAAACATTGGGTGTTTAAACGTTGTACTACCCTTTTTTCAATAGAAAAAAGCAACAACAACAATAAAGAAACACATTTCAGAAGAAAACGTAAAGGAAACGGAATGTACCATTATGTTCAGTGAAGTTTGGTGACAAGACTCGGGACTCGAGCAGGAATGCCGTTATTCTTGGTGTGACCCCATGAGACTGTCTTGCTGCCTTGGCTAGGGTTTATCTAACTGAAGTACCTGTACGAAAAGTAGAACACATGTGCATAACACTCATTATTCACAAGAAAATTTGTCAATGTCCAAAATGACCCATGAAGAAAATTATGCGAGAAATTTTCAGGCTGCGTTGGCCGAGTCACCTCTCGTGGCCAATGTTTCATAGCAACTTTAATTGTAGTGAACAGTTATAGGGTATATTACGAACAAAGTGCAATTTGGTTTTGTAGGAAACTATAACACACAAAACGACACTTGAATACAGTATGTTGAGGTACCTCTAAACAAACTCCAGGGTTTCGTGGCGCCTCCTTCAGATACCTGATGTTGAACATGAAATATGTGCACCAAGGAGTGAGCAAACAGCGACTTCAGACTTGTCTCTAACACCAGCAACATGTCGACAAGAAGTGCAACGTGTAGAAAGTCGTCTAGAACTGTGCCAAGATGAAAAAGCAAGATGTAACGATATCAGAATAAGATCACACCAAAGAGGCACCATTGTGGTGAGACAATCTACGATGTAGAGACAGTAATCGGGAGTCAACCGACGTACGGCCGCGATTTACTTTGCGTTGACTGAAAAGAAACATAGAAAAAGAAAAAAAATTTGAAAACTAGAAAACGCGTTTTTTTTTTTTTTTTTTTACATTATTCGTTGAGCGCAGCCGGTAGCAGAGCAGTCGGGCGGCGTCACGAAAATCTGACAGACTCGCTACCTTTTCTCAACTTCGTACGGTGCCAGTCGGCACCACAGATGAATGGTCGGCACTCTTAGTCTACCAGGGAAGAAAAAAGTACGAGCTCAGAGCCCAGCGTCGATCGCGACTTTCGTAAAGAGAAGCTCCGGTAACACTTCGGCGACTCGTGAGCGTTATACAACGCCTCTTCGAACGAGCCCACGAATCCAACACGTCGAACGGTTTGCGCCGGTAAGCACGCTGGGAGCCAGGGAGCTGGAGGTTGAATATCCGAAAGAGACGAGGCGCTGGTTTCTACGTCTGTTTCGCACATGAGACAACAAGATAGCGAAGCTAGCCGAGTGTAAACACTGACTGACGTTACATCAGAGTGCACGCAGTCGAAATGACGTCTGCAACAGAGCACAGCCAGACGCTTTCAGCAGGGGACGCATGCGTTCAAATAAGCTGCGATTTCAAAACATCATGTCTCCCTTCTGTCCTTCAGTGATCACTTTGATCTGTGTATACCAAAGCACTCAGTGCTGCAAGTAATAAAGTCGTCTATACGTACCTTTCGAAGCGATTGAACGTGCGTTGGTTTCACTTGGAACCCACAAGCAAAGTGCGCGACGAACTTGACGAGCTGTCATCCGTCGGTCCCGCCATCGCCGCCGTCTCGCCAGGTTGGCGCGGTCGCGGTCGCTGCGCAATGGCGCAATCGCGCAATCTCGGCGGCTCGGCTAGGCTTGGCTGGATCGGCGGATTCGGCCACTCGGCGGCTCGCTCAGCCGCTCATCTGGCTCGATCTCGCTCGGCTCGCCTCCCTTCGGAGTTCGAACTGCCTCCGAAGCTCGAGCGCTCGAGCTTTCGCGCGCGCGGGTTGACGACGGAAATTTTTCTCATAAAACGAGTCTGTAACGTATCGTTTGATGGTGCAAATGCACGTATTTTTCCCGTCGTTTTTTTACAGTGTGTGAATCTTGCAAAACAGGCGACGAAGAGTGGTGGGTGAAATGTGCTCGTGTGTGGTTGTGGATTTTGTGTACGACGTAGGATTACCCTGAAAGGTGGGTCAATATCGATAAATGTGCGGGTAAGAAGCACGTGACCTGTCAAGCCCATTAATCCTCATTATTTTATCGTGCGAACTGACATTGTCACGTATCGCGTTCGATTTGGGTTCCAACATCGGTAACCTAACTTTTGTTGCATTAAAACTGCAATAAACATTTGTTTGAAAACGATCACTCCAATGAGCACGTCGTTATTGGGATTTCTCATTGAAAGGTAGGTCGCGGGTGTCCCAGCTAGTTATTTGGAATGGTTTGGTGGTTGTCTAGCATTTCAAGCGCTCGAGGCTGTGTGTACTGTGTGCCGTACGTACACTTGCGCTTTCGATCAATATGAATGTGTTCGCAACGCGGAACGTTTGTGTTCTGTGTGTATCCACCTCCAATATCGTTCTCTCTCGTATTGCCGTATGGTAACTCCTGCTGTTCTACGATATCATTCACGCGATGTCGTATATGTGGGCGTACCGATATTCACATGTTGCTTCACGGGCGATCAATATTGTGTTACGTATCTTCTTAGTCCGCGGTATATGCCGACGTAATTCATGTTGGTAACTTGGAATTCGTTCTGAGATTTATCCACGCGATATTGTATTCTCCTTTGGGCCCGTGATCGACGACCGATATTTATATATCGTGTGACCGCACAGTACGTCCATGTCGGTCACCAATATGCACGCGGTGTCGTATTCTATTCCAATAACCGTAAGTTCTGTCGGGATATTGTGCTTCGATATCGTGTTGTATACCAATAACCGCAAGTTATATCGGGATATTGTGCTCCAATATCCTGTTGTATACCAATAACCGTATACTATATCGGGATATTGTGCTCCGATATGAATTCCCGTCGTGCGTATTGGGTTAATCGGATAACAATAAGTTTTTATTGGTTTCCATCAACTTCATTGGAATACAATATTTCCAATAAGCCGAGTTCATATTGGCCTTTTTCAATAGGGGTGCCTTACGCGCACATACTTCTCGTTCGATTGGCTCTTCTTCAAGCAGAAAAGCGGCACAGCTATGGGAGCAGCTACCTTGGTCACAATGGCCAACCTCCCCAAGGAACATATTGAGCACCAAGCCTTCGCTTCGTATTTGCCAAAAACCAAAGATCTTTCTAAGCTACGTCGACACCTTTGCCAACACCTGAATTCGGTCGAACCCGCAATCCAATTTACGGTGGAGGGCGAGAAAGACGGCGCTCTTTCGTTTTTGGACGTCAGTGTGCGGAAGAAGTTAGATGATCTTACTTTTTGGTGTACAGAAACCGTAGGCACACTGGCAAGTACCTGAACTTCAAATCTTATCATCCCACAACACACAAGATATCGGTTCACTGCCCTTTTCAGATGTGCCATGTCTGTATGCTCGACGGAGGAATCGCTCCGAAAGGAGGTGTGCAAGATCAGGGCCTATATTAAGAAAAAGGCTAAACTTCAGATTTATCAACCCAGCATACAAGACACTGCACCCTCCCCGTCTCTCCACGGCCCCGGTCCCTTCGAGCCGTATTTACGTGCCATACAAAAGGAACGTTAGCGAGACCATCGGACGCACCCTTCGCAAATATGGGATCGCGGTCACTTACAGACCAGTGACAACCACCCGTCACGACTCTCCCTTCGCAAAGACAGACCGGGAAAGGAGTAGGCTCAAGATCTCGGCTACCGCATCTCATGCGCGGACTACACTGATGCCTACGTGGGAAAAACAAAGAACTTCCCAGAACGTATCCGCCGCCACAAATACGACGTGAAAAAGAATGACGTCCAAGCCAGTGCCCTTGCAGAACACGCCGAAATACTGGGTCACAGCGTGTCCTTCGACAAGAGCGAGATTCTGACCCCGGAAAAACACTGGCGTAGATGTCTGCACCTGGAATCCTGGTATATCCAAATAACAAACGAAAACGTCAACAGATGTAGATGTAGATGGTTGAGCGTGTTGGTTATTAATTTACGACAAGGAAAGAGGAATATTTAAGCAAACTGACAAGACAGGCTTTCGACTTTCAGCAAAACGTTTACTGGCTCGACTTCGTTTGTCTTAAATGTTCCTCTTTCCTTATCGTCAACAGATCATCGGGCACTTTCCCGAGCGTGTACGTCTCGGGGCTTCGTCGCTTTACGGAAAAACACGGGCGCAACACTCGCACCGGGTTTCATCGCTCTATATTCTCGATGAAGATGAAGTTGAAGAGTATTAACATGATATAGATGACGACAACGAAGAAGATTCGCTCAACCCATAATCACCCGTGACCAAGTGACCAAGCTGGTCCCAAAACGTAGGGTATATTGTTTTTATTGAAACTTGGTTAGTTTCATTTTTTTAGTCAGTCTATTTATTTCCTAACCAGACAGATCTATGTCGAATATGTTTACATTCAAACATAACGATGCACTTTTGGCGCAGCTTGATTGGCTCCTTCGAATCGTAGTGTCGACTGCGGTCAGACATGATATGTAACGAAGTATTACCTATGCTATCGCGTACTTTTGAAGCATAAACTACAAATTGCTCGGCGATCACCAGAAAGGCCGTTTAACCCACCGCAAATATCTCAACATCGCTCCCCTGCATCGTGTGCGTTGCAGGCCCTGCCCGTGATTTTCTTCTTCAGCTTTTTCGTGAGCATCTTGTACTTCTACGGCATCATGCAGTGGTTCGTTCTTCGAATGGGACAGATTCTTCAGCTCGCTATCGGCACCACGGCCTGCGAGTCAGTCTGCACTGCGGCCAACATCTTCCTCGGAATGGTGCGGTCAATCTGGCACACTGCGAGTGACTGACGCGTAGTGGGATTGCAAGTTGCAAGCATATAATATCAGTTGAAAAAACAATAATGCGTAAGTTCACGCTGCTTTTTATTACAGCGGAGCTGTTAAGGGCTAGGTTCCCCAGGATCGTGTCCGGTATCAAACGCACGAGGACACGAACCTACCTGGAGACCTACCGCCATCAATAAGCGACGTGGCAAGCACACAGTCAGTCTGGTTGTCGCCGTCGCTCGTAGATGGCGGCAACCTTTCCACCTATCATAGAGGAATAGATTGTTGGGCGCATTGTTGGGAATTCATCATGGGAAACAGCGCGAAAAACAGACGAGGACGAAGAAGAAACACACGTGACGAGCGCAGCGCTCGTCAAGTGTGTTTCTTCGTCCTCGTCTGTTTTGCGCGCTGTTCCCAACGCTCTTATCAGTTTCGGTTTGGACTCAGAATGGGTCGGCTCCGCTGGTCTTCCATCTTCACGAGAGCGGAAAGGCTGTACGTTTTTTGTGTGCATTTTGCGGGGTCGTCTAAGCACTCTGGGTATTTGCGTGCTTGAATAGACCAATCTCATGGGCCTTAAGGCTGCTTGCAGCCTCAGTGGCGAAGCCAGGGGAAGGCTTATGGTGCTTCAGCCAATGCCACCTAGAAAACAAGGCCTCCGCATGACGCTTCGTTAGTAGATCCCCGACCAACCCCAAGCGGCAAACACCCCGAAGCTTGACGAGAGGAAAGTGATTGCAGCGCCCCTGGCGAGCTCAGAGCCTCCGCTAGCAGACGAAGTCTCCGTAACGCATTGGTTTTGCCTATTTCCGTGCGAGGTGACCAATGAAAAAAAATGTCACTGGTAATCGCTGCTTTGAATGTTAAACAAAAGCTGCCACTTCATAAGTGGAAGACATCGTCGCGTGGGAAAGATGTTAGAGCTTTCAGGTTGCAATTTCGGGGCTCTCCTGAAGAAAACACTGTCGCAACTTATGTAAGCGAGGCAAAACACGAATGTACCTTCGCAATGTCTTTTGAAAAAGGGCAATGTAGAAACATTCTAGAACGTAGCTACGTTTCAACTTTACTGCTCTTATCAATCAATTTGTTTCGTTGTTGCAGTACCCATTTCTCATTAATGCCTTGCTTATAACCGTTTCGTCGAATAGGCGAATGGGATGACGAAGCAAGCGGCAATTTCGAACAACGTACGTTATTGCGATGTCAGTATGCTCTGGAAGAAGTCGATTGTGCTAATGCAAATCTGACGCTATTACTGAAATTAATAAAAGCGGAGTTACAAGAAAAGCGGACTTCTTGCGCGTCAAAAAAAGAAAAAAAAAGAACAAAACAAGGAGAGCGTCGTAGTGCAAAATAAAAAAAGTGATTTCGGTCACGTTACATACGGTACACAAATTCCGATTATTAGCGCCCGGAAGACTAACGTCTTCGTCGCCTTCTAGGATAAAAGTGGGCACCCCTTGGACCGCCGTCAGGAACTCTTTCCATTTTTTAAAGTCTACTTTCTTTTTATTTTTGAGAAGGAGCTACGACGTCGCGCTCTTTCTTCCTCCTGCTTTTGTGTGTGTGTGTGTGTTTTTTTTTTCTTTTTGCGTGTGTGTGTGTGTGTGCGTTTTGTTTGCTTATTTGGCGTTTAAATAATATCACTTCTTGTACTTTTTTTGTTCTTTGCCTTGTTTGGATTAGTTTTTCCTCTCTTTTTTTTCACTTCGCGCTTACTAGCGCCAGCCCGTCTGCAACACTGTGCCTGGACATTTTGAGGGCCGTCTGCAACTTTTGTTGTTGTTTTCTTCTACTGTCGTCTGCGATAACTACCTACTTTCGTGTTCGATTGAGTTTCTTATCCGAAATCTTCATATGTGCATTTTGTTATTTAATACATATATTAAGAAGTCTAAGCTCGTTATACATTTATATTCGAAATTTAATTGTCTCCGCCGGAACGTCCGCAATGGGTCAACGTTTGTTGATCAACCGGCCGCCTTCTGGCATACACCAGCGCATACTTGGAGATGGCAGGCATGTCATGTCCTGCCTATACCACTGTAAAAAGACGTTTTTGCGATGTATTAGAAAATCCTTCTTCCGCCTCCCCAAGCCCGAACAAACATGAGTAATTAAGTTGCTGCAATATAAAAATTAAGCTAAAACAAACCACTAAAAAAAAATGTATTTTTTTATGTTGCTGCTTTATAATTTTTTTTCTTTCCCTAAGCGACGCATTGATTGTCGTCTTTGAAGGAGTTTCTTTGCTGGGTGATTTGTATTTTGCTATCGTCTGCTAACATTTTGGTTTATTCGTCGTTGTTCCCCATTTCGCTTTATTTTCGCCTAAGAAGGGGACCCCATCTTTCCTGCAGAGTTTGAAAAGTGTTTGCACGGTCATTTTCTCTTTACTTTTTTGTTTCTGTTATGCTGCAGTGACTGGTTAGCTTGCTCTGGTAATCTTAACACGTTGTTTGCCCACGTTTTAATGATCACCAATTTAGGTAAGAAACTGTGACAACGCATTCTGTAACGGATCAACAGTAACCTGTTACGACGTAGTTCGAGTGGCTAAACGCCTTTCTTCCACTTCCCAGATGCGCTCCAAACTCGTGTGATCCCCTGAGTGGCGTTTGAGACCGCTAAATAGACTGCTCTATCTTTGTTTATGCGCGCGTTATTATTTGATTGTTGTTGCAGTTGGGATCAGTGGATCCCGCTTCGGAAGCGCACTGACCGCAATGAATTGTTTCAGCTGTTGAGGTGACGAAACGGGGCTCGCAAAGCGTCTGCTTACGTAGACTCCCGAGTCCTCTAGAGGCGTTCGCCGCCGCTCCCGTATGTTTTCGGAGGAACTACGCCGCATTTACTGGCGGCCACAGCTATACTCTGTTTCACCTTATGATGTACCGCGGAAACGGCTACAAGCGCGAGCTCCATGATCTGGGGCACATCTCGGCGGCACAAGCTCTCGTGAATTAAGAGCAGCTGCCAACGCTATGAGCTCGCGCTTCCAGCCTTCGCTGCGGTACAACATAAGGTGAAACGAAGTATAAGTGCGCAACTGCTTAGCGCGCGCTGATAACGAGCTACCAGAGTTCGGTTGCAAAATGCATGCGACACCATTAATATTGCCGGTCCTAGCAATGCGAGCTCGTTCTGAGCACGACCACTGAAGCAGGCGATGGAGCAGACAATGCACACTGTAAAGAAAAATTACGTAAAATTACGGAAATTGCCAGTTAATGTTTGATGCCGGTACAATTTCCGTTGTCTTGCATAACGGTCACAGCATTAACTAGGTATTACGTGCATGACAGTAATGAGGCCCTACGGTTTTTGCCCGTAACTTGACCCGTAGAAGCATGGCAGAAAACCGAAACTCTCATGTACGTGATCCACAGATACGGGAATTATTCCGGCATCAAAAATTAGCCGGCGTGTTGTCCGTAACTTGCGACGGCAAAAAACCGTAACAGTTAATAACTGAGCTGCACGTGATGTGCAACGACTGAAATCGTTCCGGCATCGAAAATTAGCTGGCGTGTTGTCCGTAACTTGCAGCGGCAAAAAACCGTAATTCTCAATCACCGAGCTGTACGTGATGTGCGAAAACAGGAATCGTTCCTGCATACGAAATTAGCAGGTGTGTTGTCCACACCATGCAGCGTCGGCCACAGCCTGTTGAACTGCTAGCTGCAGTGACTTAACAAAATGGATGTCTAAGTGAACAATAAATATAGCATTTTACTGCTTATTTATTGTTCACTGAGATATCGGTTTTGTTAAATCACTGCAGCTAACATTTTAACAGGCTCTGGCCATTGCTGCAATGTGCGGACAACACGCCAGCTAATTTTCAATGTCGGAACGATTCCTGTCGTCACTCATGATGTGCAGCTCAGTGATTGAGAGTTACAGCTTTCTGCCGCTGCAAGTTACAGACAACACGTAAACTAATTTTTGACGCGGGAACAATTCAAATTAAATATATAATGCCCAGGGAATGTGACAAGGCTGCGGGTCCAAGTTCTTTTAGGAGTTAATGCCAGCTGCGCATCCCAGAGATTAACAGCTGCTTAAACACTGTGTTAGAAATTTCGAGGAAGTGTACACAAGATACAGTATTAAGTAAAACGTGTTCATACCTTTATTCTTAAGAAATAATTAGTGGGCCATGTCCAGCTTCCCTGTGAAAGGCAATCTCTAATTTTCTGAGCAATCAAGTCCATGGGAAGAATTACAGAACCAGGAAAACAAAACAAAAAATCTGGAATGTGGTTAGGTTATCAACAGAATGTGATGACAGAATAAACCTCCCAATTATCACAAACAATGAGTTACATGTAAGGGCATTGAAGGAGCCTCAGCTGAACTCTGGCGGGCACTAAACAGTGAAACCAACTTGTGACTTGTGATAGGAAACCGTTTTAACAAGGGAAGTTAGAAAAATTCCTTTCAAGACAGAATTTCCCGCATTCAATAAGTTACTTCAAGTTTGTTGTCACGAGTTAATTTCAGAAGTTACTGCGAGCTGTGCCTCCCAGACATAACTAAACACCGTGTTAGTGGGGTTGTGCGAGTATTCGGAATTTCGAACTGTAGTTTCAAATAATACACTATTCTATATTCGCTTTGAGAACTGTGCTGTTCGTGTTTTTCGAAGTGTTGGTTGCGTGCGGCGGGCTAGTCTCGTTGAGTGCGCTTCTTACCGAGCACCGTTGCACTGCGAAGAAGCAATACCTGCGGAAGCGAGCTCCGCGGGTGTTGCTTCTCCGCAGTGCAACAGTGCTCAATAAGAAGCGCACTCAACAGGATAACCCGCCACGATAAACACTTGGGAAAGTAGAAATATCGCAATTGCGTGCTCGGAAGAGAAGCATACATTGAACGCGGCGTGGTGCACGTGTGCCGGCTGTATTTGAAAATAAATGGAAACTTTGTGAATGTGCATATCTACTTTGTAGTAAAAGTTTCAAAATTAAACTGACTGTTATGGAAGAGTATACTATGTTAGGCAGAGATGCCCTTACAACCTGCGTTCCTCATGCGCGATTCATTCTTTTAGAGCACAGCTCTTAGGCGCCCGTTTCCGGCTTGAGCGGCGTCGCCGTAATCGCGCTTTGCATTATGGGAAGTTTTCCATAATGACGTCACGAAGGTTACCCTCGTGAGGGTTACGAGGGTTAGGGTCACGAGGGTTATCCTCACGAGGGTCACAAGCGTTACCCTCACTAGCGTTGCGAGAATTAGTTACCCTCGAAAGGGTTACCCTCACGAGGGTCACGAGGGTTACTCTCACGAGGATCAACCTCACAAGGGTCATGAGGGTTATGAGAGTTACCCTCACGAGGGTCACCCCCCCGAAGTCCCGTGACCTGCCCCCACGAGGTCGCGCAACCTCAGGGGGTCACCTATCCCTCAGTACCCTTCCATCCTCCTCTTCAAGGGCTGCGCTCTTATACGGTGTTACAGGGAGTCGTAAACTGCTTTCATTTTTTAACTCAAATTAACGAAAGATTATTTTATATAGCAAGATTTGTAAATTCACTCAATTGGACATTTCTATAGGATTCATTTTATGTCAAATCCATCGTTTACTTGCCATTCCAAGACATCAGAACTTCTGAAGTCACAGTTCATAAATATAGATAGATTAAACTTCGCTTATAAACAAACAAGTGGAACAATGTTCACAAGTTTAGCTGGGTTTTCGTCTAAGGATTATGCAGTGATAGTAAAAACCATGGAAAAACTATTCGATATTCAAATCGAAAATATTCGGCCAATGCCTATATTCGCTTCTAACCCAGAATCATCTATTCGCACAAGACTACGTGTTAGTAAGAAATTTCAAGCAAGTGCACGTAAGATGCAGTATGAAGTGAAACATGTTCATACCTTTATTCTTGAGAAATAATTAGTGGGCCACGTCCAGCTTTCATTTGGAAGGCAATCTTACTTCCAGAGCAATCAAGTCCACATGGAGAACTACAGAACCTGGAAAAGCAAAAACAAAAAATGTGGAATGTGTTAGGTTATGAACAGAATGCGATGACACAATAAACCTCCCAATTTCAGCAAACTACGAGTTACATCTAAGCGCACTGCAGGAGCCTCATCTTAACTCTGGCGAGCACTACAGTGAAACCAACTTGTAACTTATGATCCGAAACCATTTCAACAAGGGAGGTTAGAAAAATTCCTTTGAAGACAAAATTTCCACATCCAATAAGTTACTTCAAGTTTGTTGTCACGGGTTAATTTCAGAAGTTACTGCCAACTGTGCCTTCCAGAGATAATTAAACACCGTGTTAGTAACAAATTTCAAGCAAGTGCACATAAGATACAGTACAAAGTAAAACATGTTCATACCTCTTTTCTTAAAATAATTAGTGGGCTTGCTTTCCAGCTTTCACATGGAAAGCAATCTCTAACTTCCTGAACAATCAAGTTCATAGGGAGAACTACAGAACCTGGCAAACAAAACAAAAAATGTGGTATGTGATTAGGTTCTGAACAGAATGTGATGACAGAACGAACCTCCCATTTCCTGCTAACTATGAGTTACACATAAGCAGAGCTTGAAGTCTCCTTTAGGTTGAGGGGGGTCCCTAAAAGAAGGGAGGAACTCGGGAGGGGGGTTCTGACGAAATGTATTAGATGCACATAAAATAACACCCACTGCTGACTCTGTCCCCACCGTACCTGCAACCCTCAAATTGCTAATCCCCAAATGTCACATTCCTGAAAACAAGCTATTTTATTGCAAGATATGATTTTGATTTCACTAATGCTGGGGCTGTGGAGGAGGGTCCCAGACCATCCGTTAAAATCAGTGGGGGACCCCCTGAGGCGACCCAGACTTTAAGCGCTGCACATAAGTGCAGTGCAGGAACCTCAGCTTAATTCTGGCAGACGTTAACAGTGAAACCAACTTGTGACTTATGCTACGAAACCATTTTAGCAAGGGAAGTTTGAAAAATGCCTTCGAAGATAAAGATGCCGCATTCACGGAGTTTCTTCAAGCCTGCTGTCGCAAGTTAATTTCAGATGTTAGTGCCAAGTGCACGTCCCAGAGATAAACAGGTGCTTGAAAACCATGTTAGTAAGAAATTTTGAGGAAGTGCACACAAGATGCAGTAGGAAGTAAAACACGTGCATACCTTCATTTTTGAAAATTAATTCATGGGTCATGTCCAGCTTTCATGTGAAAGGCAATCTTCATAACTTCCAGAGCAATCAAGTCCTATGAACAACTACAGAGCCTGAAAAAAAAATGTGGAATGTGGTTAGGGTCTGAATAGAATGCGATGACAAACTAAACATCCCGATATCTGCAGGATATGAGTTACACGTAAGTGCACTGCAGGTGCCAGTGTGATTTAAGAAAGTGCACCTCCCAGAGATAAACAGGTGCTTGAACACCGTGTTAGTAAGAAATTTCGAGGAAGTGCACACAAGATGCAGCAGGGAAGAAAACACGTGCATACCTTTATTCTTGAGAATTAATTAGTGGGTCACGTCCAGCCTTCATGTGGAAGGCAATCATCATAACTTCCAGAGCAATCAAGTCCATATGAACAACTACCGAACCTGGAAAACAAAACAAAAAAAAAATGCGGGATGTGGTTAGGTTTTGAATAGAATGCGATGACAAACTAAACCTCCCGATATCTGCAAACTATGAGTTACACGTAAGTGCACTGCAGGTGCCAGTGTGATTTAAGGAAGCTGTAAACCCCAAATGAAACTACTTGAAAGGGGCATGGACACAGCAATTAGGCAAGTTAGAGTATTTGTTACATGACAACACCTATTGGACATACACGAAACATTTCAGAATATTTAAAACTCCAATAATTACAAAATTATTTTTTTTTAATGTTCATCATTTCTATCTGGGGACCAGGGTCGCTAAACTCGTCAAGCACAACTTTGTGTCCGAAAGTTGCGGAACGCGCTAATTGGACTCTCGCGCCGCTGACGTCGCGCTGAGCGAGGTGTCAATCATTCGAAGCAAAGTTCATCGAGGCGCGCGTGCGGCGCGTGAGGGGCGCGAGGAGCCCGCTGATTGAACGGCTTCGCCGATGACGTAGCGCCCATTTCTCCCTACATCCCTACGCCAAGCTAAAATCAATGCTTTGCAGATTGTCCCTAGGCGACCTGCTGACGCTCAAAATCCCTCCGAAGTTTGTGTTAACAAGAAACCTCGTTTGTCGAAGTTGTCGCTGACGTCAAAGTGACGTTTCCGAACTTTGCGAGAGCCGCGGTTTGAGCTCGAGATCTTCGCTTCGGATCGAGGCGAAGTTAAACTTTGTCAACATGGCGGTGCCGTACGCTGCGGCCGAGCTCATCTTCCGCCACCGTCGGCGTCGCTACTGAGACCACTGGGGACGCCTTTCAACTCCCCGACGACGACTTTCGGCGACAGTACGGGCTATCCAAAGCCGTTGTGCGTTTACTCTGCGACGAGCTTCGTTCGCCGCCTCGGACCGTGGAACAACAAGTTCTCTGCGCGCTCCGGTTCTTCGGAACCGGTAGCTTTCAAGGCATGGTGGCGACTGACGAACACCTGTCAGTCTCCCACATGACTGTGAACCGGGCTGTCAGAATTTTTGCGGCTGCCATCGCTTTTTTTTATTTTATTTTTTTCTGTAATATCCGAAGAGCTAGTAATAAGCTGGTATACAATTCAGAATGTTGGAAAATGTAAACATTTTGGCGGAACTCCGCCTGGTTAGGTAAGTAATAAGAAAAAGTACAACGTAGACTCTAACCAATTTCTTCAATGTGCCCGACGTTTTGAAGCCAGCTCGGCTCCTTGTTCAAGGGTGACTGTATATGGGCCCAAAGGTAGCAACCTGTCGTCGTTGAGTCTTGAAAACGGAAACGGAGCTTGTCAAGTGTACATATTGTTTTGCAAGTTGGACTACATTGGTTAGAGTCTACGTTGTACTTTTTCTTATTACTTACCTAACCAGGCGGAGTTCCGCCAAAATGTTTACATTTAAGTCATTATGCGCTGACTACGGCCCTAATGTAGTCCAACTTGCAAAACGATTTGTACACTTGACAAGCTCCGTTTCCGTTTTCAAGACTCAACGACGACAGGTTGCTACCGTTGGGCCCATATACAGTCACCCGTGAACAAGGAGCCGAGCTGGCTTCGAAACGTCGGGCACATTGAAGAAATTGGTTAGAGTCTACGTTGTACGTTTTCTTAGAATGTTGGAAAACAAACAAGAACCGGGGTAATTCTTGGGTAAGGTCGAGTCTCCCGGCAGCCGGCAGAATTATTTCCCCGAAATTCTACTGGCAGTCGTCACTCATTGGCGGTCAAATCAGTTCATCGAACGACGTGTCATCGACAGATCGTTTCATCGGCACGCGATGTAATCACATGAAAGAGATTGTCTTCCGTTAGAGGTATATCCGCATTAAGCATTTTCCCACCTTTAAACATGTAAGTGGGGTGTGCCATAACTAACACCGTAATAAGTGTAGCGATAGACCTTATAAAAAAAATGTAAACTTCACACCTTTAAAAATGTGTGATTTTTTAAACACGTTTCTTAAAACGTATGATGATGCCTACACCTTTTTATAAAGATGTAAAACTACAATACCCCTTCTCGTCAGGCACGCAGCTAAGGGGAGGGGGGGGGGTATAAGGCCTGGCCTTCCCGCCCCCCCCCCCCTCCCCTCCGAAATTTTCCATTTTGCTGGGGCCTCCTCTCCTTCCTCCCCCTCATAGAGCACTTTGTCATCGGCGCCCCCCCCCCCCCCCCCCCCCCCGCTTTAACCAAAAATCTGGCTACGTGCCTGCTTCTCCTCAAGGTGTAATTACCCCAGTACATTTCTTTTTTGGGGTGTACACAGTGGCCCGGGACCCATTAATATGACTGAACAAATAAATTACACAAACGAGTCGCCGAAACAGCACGTTGCTTCTTGGGGGATACGGTCCATTCGTCACATGCACACTCGTCACAGGACGATTGGTCACAAGACGATTCGTTACACGGGAACATTCGTCATAGGACGACTCGTCACATGGCCAACCGGTCCCATAATAGTTAGTCCCCCCAAAAATGTATTGTTCAATTTGGTTCGGTCGGACAAAGTGGCTCACCTCATATCTTAATATGTGTTTGGCTTCTCAAAGGCGAAGAATTTGTAACAAAGGTTTTAGCTTCTGTTTCGGTCCTGAACATTGAATGTTGGTTCGGCCTTACAAAGTGGGTCACATCTTAGCATGTCTTTCGCTTCTCAAGGTCAAAGAATTTGTAACAGACGTTTTAGCTTCTGGGTCCGTCCCGAACGGTGAATGCGGAGGCCATATTGTCACGGGTGGTGAGTCGTGACCAATAAACAAGAAATAAACAGAAATAAATAAACGTTTAATGTGGTGAACTTGTGCCAAAAATAAAGAAGGAAACAGAAGAAAGCAGAGCGTCGCGGGCGTCGAAGTCGGCGTGTCAGCAGAATCGAGCGCTAGGGCGAGACTGACTCGACAAGGTCGCGGGCGGCCTCTTATCTAGAGTGCGCCGCTATCTCGAAGATTCGGCGAAAGCGGTTCGAGCGTCGCGTGATCGGGGCGAGAATGAACACGCACTTCCTAGAAAACAAAAGCAGGGATAAATGATAGAAGTTACGTGCGGTACATGAATAAACGGGAACTTTCTGGAGGACCGTGACCGAGCGTTGCTTTCTCAGCCTTGCGCGCGGCATTACTCCCCCCTTTAAAAGTGCATCGCCCCGATGCAGTGTAAAACAAATCAAAATAAAAAAGAACGATAAGGTCCACAGTCCTATCGAGGGTAGTACGGCTTCAGGCGCACGACGTGGACGACCTCAGGTCGTGGTGGGCGGCGTGACGATGTTCGTGTTCCGTCGGGCATCACCTCGTAGTTCAGCTCGCCGAGGCGATGAAGTACCTTGTATAGTCCAAAGTACCGTTTCAGCAGTTTCTCACTGAGGCCGCGGCGACGGATGGGCGTCCATACCCACACCCTATCTCCGGGCTGGAAGTGGACGTCCCTGCGACGAAGGTTGTAGCGGCCGGCGTCGACGCGTTGCTGGTCTTGAATCAGGAGTCGGGCGAGCTGGCAAACCACATTAAACGTTTATTTATTTCTGTTTATTTCTTGTTTATTGGTCACGACTCACCACCCGTGACATTCTGGTGGAGGTGCGGGGTACCGCATGTTCGTGCAGCGCAGCCCTCCGAGTTCCCGCAGTACAAGTCCGAATCCAAGCTCCCGAGGACCCAACGAAGACCAGATCGAGACTGGATCAAGTCGCCGCACCCAAGGGCTAAATTCGGAATACGGACTTCTACCCCGCACCTCCACCAGAATGTCACGGGTGGTGAGTCGTGACCAATAAACAAGAAATAAACAGAAATAAATAAACGTTTAATGTGGCGAACTTGTGCCAAAAATAAAGACGGAAACAGAAGAAAGCAGAGCGTCGCGGGCGTCGAAGTCGGCGTGTCAGCAGAATCGAGCGCTAGGGCGAGACTGACTCGACAAGGTCGCGGGCGGCCTCTTATCTAGAGTCCGCCGCTATCTCGAAGATTCGGCGAAAGCGGTTCGAGCGTCGCGTGATCGGGGCGAGAATGAACACGCACTTTCTAGAAAACAAAAGCAGGGATAAATGATAGAAGTTACGTGCGGTACATGAATAAACGGGAACTTTCTGGAGGACCGTGACCGAGCGTTGCTTTCTCAGCCTTGCGCGCGGCAATATAAGAGTGACTATTTTTGAACTCGGACTATATTCAAAATAATGGAGGGGATCGCAAAAGAGAGAGGCTGTACACATTCACTCATACACATTCAGCAGAAAGAATTCCGATACTTATTGATTTTGTCGAATAGGTGTATGCAAGGCAAAAGTAAAAACTGATTTAGCTGCCAGTCGGATTATTGCTCCTTCAAGCCAGCAACTGAGATCAACCTGCTAAAGACTCGTAATATAATGAAAGTAAAAGCGGAAGAGGAGCATTGTAAGATTAGTTTCCTAACCATTGGTTTATGTGACGGTGGGAAGTCGTGAAAGTCCTCATCAGGGAATGTGGGCAGTTGTTGAAATTTGCGATTTACTATCGTCGCCTGCCCGATCGATGTGACCAGTTGCCCGCATGACGAGTCATCCTGTGACGATTGTTCCTACGTGACGAATCGTCCTGTGACCAATCGTCCTGTGACGAGTGCGCATGTGACGGATCGTCCTCATCCCGCTTCTTGGCGAGTGTCGAGGCAATATCGTCCGAAAACCGGCTTCAATATTGGCCGGATGTACGGTTTTGCGCCTCGTCCCTACATCCGGCAGGTATGGGAGTACCGATGCAAATAAACGATTTATGTCTAATAGCACTGGCACCACTGATTTCTTAGGAGGCTAGATCGTGAATAGAGGCTTGTATTGCTGGGGTCGAGCGGCACCACTGGCAGTCATCGCTTGACACAACTCAATTTTATTACGTTAGTAAATTGTTCTCTACCATGAAACTTCTATCATGTTTCCGCAAATAACAGTTAATATTGTGGGCAAGAATATTAAACGCGTTAGATTAACAATCTTGTTTAACTAAATGTTGTGTGGTTGAGGGTCCAGGGCTACTTTGTTGGGCGTTAACTGTTATGTGTTTAATGAGACAAGGGCTACCGAGAGTTATAGTGGAGTCATCCGTGATTTCGGAGTCATCAAAGCTCAGCAAACGATAAGTTAGAATGCCTTTACTGAGGATTTTCGCATCGTTTTGACCGCTTGTACATAGTGCTTCATGGTGAAAGCTTTTTCTTTGAACTCCTGTGAGGGCTTCCGTGACAAACTGAAACTCGGAGCGTGCCGTTCAGTCGCTCGACGTGCCATTTATTTAGCAACCGAAGCAAGCGACGTCGGTAAAGTCAACCGTGCTCCGGCCAATTTTTTTTAATCGATGTTCAAACGCTTGACGAATGTCTATTTGATCTCCAAGAACCCGACATAATCATCGCAGCACGTCATAAAATGCTCGCCCTCGAGCTCCGCGTACAAGCTTCCAATTTTTGCATGTTTCTTCCTTAGACTTGCGTGTATTGCCTCATGATGTAAAAGGCCAAAGCAACAAGGACAAAAACGAAGGGAGAACTAGACAGGACGCGGCATATTGCCTGTCGTCAAGCAATGGCCGCCGGTGAGGCCAGTGACGGGCTCCCAATTCGCGATACAGATTTGCACTGTGAGAGTTCTAATGCATTACACCCGCCGAGTGCTGCACGGAGAACAAGCCCCGAACGAACTTGCCGAATGCACCCAGTGCAGACTGATGCTGTCGCCATAGATGTTGTAGAAAAGTACCGACCTCAAACCGAAACTAGCGCCTTTTTGTTCGACGTGATGGGTGGGAATGCGAGAGTGCAGTCGCTGCCATCGTTTAAACGTTGGTTGCTGCAACGTAGGACTTACATTTGCGATGACTTCCACTTAAGCAACTCGGCAGTCAGAGATATCTACAGACGGCGTAAGTTTCCGAAACCAGTTGACTACAAAACAGCATACGCTTGAGGAAATTGATGGCACTGTACGCGCAAGAGCTTGCTTCGTTTTAAGCATAATATTATGAATGAATAACTGAAAGGATACGGCTTAAATCTAGTTCTTTGGAACAGCTAGCAATACGTTTCGTAAGACTTTTTATTTCCCTGGCATTGAGAACGAGAGCTTTCTCAAAACAAAATATGACGGTGCGAGATAGCTGCCGTTCAAATATGACTTTGCTTGAGTCTCGGGCAACGTCTCCATGTTTAGCCTTCCCGGACGCTGAGTGAATCCGTCGCAGGTTTTTGCTGTGGGAGCTTTGTCGAAAAATGTTGCACTTTTCACCCATGCACAAATGATGCTAGATCTCACGGCCCCTGTGGTTGTCCTGGGCCTTTCATTACACACTGGTAGGTTTCAGCGTCTGTACGGCTACAAAACGACTCAAATTTCGCAAATAAAAAACGGGCCGTCGATTCCTTTCTTCGTGAAATATCAGACGCTTACAATTCAAGCTCGCGTTTGAGTTTCTGGCCCGCGGGACGCGATTTCGAGCAGAAAACCAACTTTGTCTTTCAGTTCCGCTGTGGGAATGCCTCATCGTAGCAGACGAACTCTCGTCGTCTGCTCCCGCTTCTCGCCTGCGCGAGGCATGACGGGATTGTCGGCGCTAGAGAGCCCAAAGACGTCGTACAGCGAGCGGCGTGAACGCTCGCCTCCCCGCGCTGTCTCGTGCTCTCGTGCACCGCCTAGGGATCGCGGGGGATTTTTCGTCAAAAGTTGCGAAGTTGAGCGCGCGCAGGAAGGAGGAAACTTTGCGGCGTTCTTTCGGTCACTCCCCCCGCTACGTCAAAAAGCGAAGAATGTTTTGCTCCACGAGTTTAGCTACCCAGGATGCCTTGACACAACTCCTACTGTGGCGACGGCAGCTCGTCGATAAACCACGTGACTCTGATTGAGACGTTAAACAATTTCTCTTTCGTTGTTCTCTACCCGCGTTCGCCACGCCACGCCTGTCCGTTACTCAGGCTCTGTACCTCTTTCTTCTTCTTCCGTCTCCCTTAATAAGTGACGTTGAATTCGAAGGAGCAAGTTGTGCCAGATATTCCAACTTCCCAAAACTTAAGAGGGAAAAGTGGGACAAAGGAGCTTAGTTGAGGCGAGGGACGCCTGGGCGCCTTCTGATCCATACCTGAAACTGCATACAAGAGATCTACGAGTGGCACCGCCCCGCAGCTTGGGACTGACTAGAGACACTAAAGGGACAAGGCAGATGTCGTCACCAAGGCCTGGCTCGCTGAGTAGGTGGACCCGAGTGTCCCGCAACTAATTAGAATTTTTTTGTGTGAAACTAATGCATTTTTTGATAAACAAATTTGGCAGCTTTATAGTAACAGCTTCGGTGACATACTTAGATTTAATTTTTGCCATTCATGAAAAATCTAGAACCATTTGAATGCTAAAATAATACCTACAGCTGTTGTTTTGTTTTACACATACACATAAGCAATTGTTTATGTGTACGTGAAATTAATGCTTAATCTATTTAGAATGTTGTTATTGCCACTACCAAGTCTTGTTCCCCCCCAATGCATTCCACGAGAATGCCCTTAAGGTAATGAACTTGAACTTGAGCTGAAGTAACTCCCATGAAACATAGCGTGGATTTTTATGGTACTCCAACAACCAAAACAGAGCCACAAGTGATCCTACTCCTCAATATAATTAGGATAAAAATGCATGGCGACTAAAATTGTAGACTGGCTTGTTGATACGTCACAAAGGAAACATAAAAAACAGGTACGGAGAGAAGTGACTCGGCAAACAAAAGGATCTCCCAGTGGAGGTTGCTGCCAGGAATTACAGATAAAACAAAACATAGAAGGTAACTTAAATCATATGGCACCACCTACTCCCCATGGATATCAGTTTGTGTATTGAACAGAGAAGAGGAGCAAAAAAAAAAAAACGTTGGAAAAGGAGACACCTCCAGGTGCATTGTATGGTGGGAACAATATCAATATGTGATCCATTTTTGCATAGCCTATGCAGGTCAAGCAAAGCCCTATATCAAAGACAGCCCTCGGTGTCGTGTGAACATTTGGCAGTACAGTTACCAGATGCGGTTGCATGACCGAGTTCAATAAGATCAGATAACTGCAGGCTATCAGGATAGAATCGCAAGGATATGTGGAAGCTGGTGAAATTTTGGCTCGTGACAACCACAACTGCTTCCTCATCCCGTTCATCCCTTTGTTAAAAAAGGATCTTGACCACCTTGAACCAATAAACAAAAGCAAGCACCCTCAGCATTCAGATAAGGTAGGTGGCACAGCGTGATTCCTTGTTGTGTAGTATGTACCATAGAAATAAACCAGAGATGCAAATGGTGAACTGTGAACTTAGAAATAATGTGTCACTTGTCTTTTTTTCTGTTCTTTTGGGAATCAAATTATTTACAATCTTTCTTATCTGTGCCACTTATATATAATTGAAAATGGAGGAAACCAGATATGTGAACATATGAAGAAAAACTATTTTCCTTGTACCGAACGACGCTCCAAGTACAACTCTTAGCTACCGTAGAATACCATGCATCCGCCCATTCCACATTAAGCGCCGATATCCAAATTTTTAAGATCTGAGAAAATATGCATAGTACATTTATACGTAAAATTGATGACCAGGCAAGCGCCCATTCCCCATTTTTTCGCGATTATCTCTAAATTTTGAGTGGGCGCTTGCCTGGTATTTTACGGTAATACAGTAGCCTACAATTGAAATAAAGTGGTGTTGTATCCTGCATGCCAAAAGATGCACAAGGGCTTGCCCAGTGTGGTGCAGATGGACGCTGCGGGAAGCTCTTTGAGTTGAACATTGGAGATGCGTGTTACATTCTAGAAGTAAACAATGAAGCCCCCCCCCCCAGTTCAACTTCAAACCATATAATTATCTGAGCATGTTTCAAAGGCAAGAAAGCACAAGTGGCTAATTTTTCCATGCATTAACAGACAAAATGTAATCATCAGTGGTGAAGCTTACAAAAGAACTGCTTGTAGCAGCTTCTGCAGCAAAAACATGGCTTTTGTAGCACATATTTCATTTACTTCGTGCATTTACTTTCATTTACTTTGTCCCGAAACCAAGATCACACGCAACGAAAACAGCACAACCAAGCACCGGGGCAGGATACCACTAGCAGACAATAGTTGCTTGAACGACGGCAAGTTAAAGTATTCAAATAACGAACCTGCAGCAAAAAGATGTCCGAGCGTTCCCTCATGGCTGTGGTAGCGTGCCTCGAATGACTGGCGTGGGATAGCGGCTTCTGTAGAGGCATCGTAGCTGAAGACCAGTGCTGGCAGGCTCCTAATGCTCCCAACTTGAAATCCACCAAGATGGGTCCCAGGAACCACTGTTTTCCCGTGGTTAGCTCGAGAACAATCAATTTCGCGGCGTCCTGTGGTTCGTCCAGCATATAGGCCCCGTCACTGCTGGCGATGCTCAGAAGTATAATCTGCAGCAAAAAGATGCGTGAGTGCTTCATCACGGCTGTGATAGCGTGTCCCCCACATTTGAGCTTTTCGAGCAGGCGATTACGGTTTATCACATTGTAAAAAGCGATGCAAGTACTACAGAAATTCCCGCAGTTCCTCACAGTGTCATAAAAACTATTATAACTGCAATTATGACACACAATTATTCACAGCAAAAAGATTGGTGTTGGAAAAGGGGATAGAAAGCAAAAACGGAACTTTGGCAATGACCTCACCCTATTGGAAAAACGTACAAGAAACAAACCTGCTGCTTGTACAGTTCTGGTATGACACCAACTTAATTTCTTTGTGTTACGGATGCAGCTAGTTTGGTTTGGCGTTCTGCATAACTGGAGATACCGGCACCGCTATGGTTCAGGGTCTGTCTATACTGGCAGCCACTTTGCTTGCCGATATGATTCGGTGTGGCTGGTATGATTTTGCGTCCGATGACGTAGGTGACTGCCGTCTTTCCAACAAAACGCTTATTCGCGACTCCAGCGACCTATAGGGGGCGCCCCCCCCAAACAAACATGGCGGCTGAGTCCAGGTCGCGTCGGCTCGGCCGGGCCGCCTGAACGGGTGGCGCATTCAGTTTAACAAATTTTCTTTTGTTTAATGCCCAATTTTATAGGCGTTTGAACTGAGACGGTTAAATGTAGCCGGTGCGCATAAACTTGCCGAGCATAGTTTTGTTTTGCCGGTGTTTTTTTGTTCTTTTCATGTCAAACTTTCGTTCCGGAGACTTCGTTCAAAACCGAAACTATGGGCTCCGGAGAGACGGTAATATACTAATCAGTTTTGATCATCTAAGGAAAGCGGCGATGACTATAGAATTGTTCCACAGAGAGTAACTTTACAGCTAACTCGCATGCCTCGACCATGCGACTTATCTGTCCGCGAAATCGAGCTTTTGTGCGTATCCGCGTTTACAAAACAGCTCCAGTCTGCTCGGCCAACAACACAGGCTGCAGGAAAATTACGAAAATTAAGCAACCGCTTCTTGAGCCAAGGACCATGTTAACTCGCCGGCGCCCCACTAAGCAGCTGATACTCGTATTTCAATTCAGGTTTTAGTAGCAATCAAGAAGTCATTTTGACGAGCGGGTTATTACGTACTATGTCCCACTAAAGCGATATTAGTATATTCTTCGGGTTGAAATATGAGCTTAGTTGACTAGCTATAAGGTGAACTGCTGGATAAAAGTATAGTTGACAGACAGAGAGATACTACCTAAACTCAGCCATATAGTTCCAGCCGGCAGCACGAAGACAAACTGAAGAGAGTCTTCATCGGAAATTCACGCAGAACCTCTCTGCATTGAACTCTGCTTCGAATCCTGAACGGAGAAAATGAGTATTTTTTGTGGCCGGTCAACCTGAGCATTGTAAACGGATATTGCTGTTGGCTTTGACGGGGGTATAATCTAAATATTGGGAGGCGCAATAGATCAAAATGCCGTGACAGCTTCTAACGTCGCGAAACTCGTCCCCCACCTTTTGAAAACGGATAATTTCCCTCATTAATCGTATGCAGCGAGCAGGTTTTCCCAAATCAAGTAATTGCGAAATCAGCCCAACTCCTTCAGTGTGGTCCAGAGGCTTTTTCGGCGAGAAGCAGCCAAGATGAATAGCCAACGCACAGACCGGCGTGGGTGGCTCAAACTTGAAGCCAACCGAACGCAACCAAACTCAAGAAAAACAGCTATCGAACCTTCCCATTCATTTGACTGCAGCATTGGTGTTTCCTCCAGTATCAGTTACCAAGCAGTCGTCACTTTGAATGTGATTTGAGACAGAAAAGAAATCAAAAAGTTTTTCCGTGATTCCTCACCATCCAAGAAATCGAAAGCACGCGACCGTGTGCTGTGGAGTAAACGGGCTTTCAAACACGTAATAGAAGAAAACAATCTACTGAGGCTTTACCACACTAATGATCACTCAGGCAAACTTAAGAAATATTCGGACCTTCGTCGAATTACATCGTTCGCCACCGCGCCGACAACACGTCTCCGCGAAAGCCATCAGAGACGCGGAGGGGCGCGGAGCGACCTGGACCGGCTGGTTCCCGGTTTTCCCGCTTGGCGGCGTCCGTTTTGCTGGAGTCGCGAATACCACAGGACCACCGCTATAACCAAATCATACATGCAGAAAGACGACCGCCATCTTCCAACAAAACGTCCATCGTTCACCACTGCTATCGTTACATACACCATACATGTCGAAAAAGAACATAAGCCACGTTTACACGAATGCGACTTAGTCGCATTGAATCCAGTTGCCGCATTCAATATGCGGTCATGTAAACGGCATAATGCGCAAAGCGCATCGTATTTTGGAACGGGGAGGATTATCGGAAGGCGCTCGATGCGGGAGCGAGTGAACAGCTGAGAACATGGCGGCGGCCAACCTCGTCGGCGGCGCGGAGAGCGGTCCCGCAATTTTTTTCCCGAGAACGCAAGCTTTTATTGCGATCATAAGTAAGCGGAATATAGCGGAGCTGCTCGGTGAGGGCGGCCCCGTCCAAACCTTTGCGAAGTACGACTGGCGCGTCCGAAGGGGTCACAAAGGCTTCAGTGCAAGCAGGAATGACACCGAGAGCTCCGAGCACTGTAGAGCACTGCATGGTAGCGCAGAACGAGCAGCTCCTACCTCGGTGCAGTTCCTGACTCCGCAAGAGCCTCTCGGACTCGGGGTCCGGTTGGTCCGGTCGCGATCGGCGAGGTCTAGCGCGGCGAAACGCGGAGGCTTCCTCAAAGCGTGCGCACACACGTCGCCTATCGTTCAGAGTGAACCGGCGGCCCGGCCTGGAGTCCTAAACGCCTTCCGTCTCCCAACTTCTTCCACAGCACCGAAGACAGCGGGCACGATCTTTACGTTCACTGAATGCGTCGAAAGGCCTCCACGTGCGATGCACCGGAAAACGTGGTGCGGCTGGTGCCGGAACGGAACTGCATAACTTCGAGCTTTGAGTCAACGTGCACGGCAACAAACCGATCGTGACACCAAGCCGCGGATACCGCATCGCCGGTCGACAGCGGCAAACGGCCCGTTGCTCGTATCGTGGGCCGTGACTCGTATTCGGCCAACTTGGCGTCTTTTCGTGGCCCCTCGCGTCGTCGGAACCAGCCACAAACCCGACAAACCCACCAGCCCGAAACCGTAGTGACCGTAGCCTGCGTTGGAGAAAAGCGAAACCGAAACTTAAAGCTTCCGCCCAGTGGCTTCCGCTGCCGCAGCTTTTCTAACTTCGCGGCTTCCACTTCCGGTCGTCGTGGGGATGGCGAAGATAGAGCGGTGAGGGGGGTCGTTGGCTCGTTTACGGTTACGGGAAAGATGTTTTGCAGCCCGTTTCTACTGCGTCTCTGGCTCTCAACTGGACGGCGCCTCTCCTAGTTCAACCAGGCGTGGTCAGCCTGCGTCAGGCCGGCTCGACTCGTCCGATCGCCGGACCGCAGGCGACTTCCAAGTACGGCCGTTAGGCCTAGGATCCGAAGGCCTAGGATCCGTGAAGCGGTAAGCGAATCTCGTCCCGTTTTCGTTCTACTTTTAAATTACGTTAGGTGCGCTGCAGTATAAGCATGCGTGCCAAGTGTTCGTGACAATTTTGAACTAGAATAATTGTGCTTCACTGCGGTCATTTGCCGAAAATGTAAATCAAGCAATGAACGAGGAGCCATGCTTGAAAACGGTGTGTATGTACGATGTTAACTTCTACCTGGGCGGCTAAAAAAAAAAGTCAAGACTGGTTACGGTTGGATGCGAGGCTGGTCCCAATGCGATGGTGAGCACTTAGAGCGCCTTTCTGAACGGCATGTAAGCAATATACCGATCAACGAGACGAGCGACGGCGAGAAGCTACGAGAGCCGGCGCCGAGCGCCGAAGATTTCTCACTCTCGCTGCTTGCGCCGCTCGGTTCTTGGGCTTCTAGAAAGCGTCGCTCATCGCCTTGGTCGCTCGCACCAATCGCTTTCATAATGTGTGTCACGTCGCGCGGCTGACTGCCGTGTTTAATCGAATATAAATCGACCTTTTTTTTTTTCGGAAATTGTGATTGAAGGATTTCGACACCTACATTCGCGACCAAATTTTGCGACCCTACCGGAGGCGTGAAGCTATCGAGTCACCGAGCCGGCGTTGCTGTAGAGTCGCGCCGCTTCTTGTTTCAAAAAGCTTTTGGTTGCCGAAATGGCTCGCCGCCCGCGGTGGCCGGTGCCGATATCGCGTGCACCCCTCGGGCGTCGGATTTCGACATCCCGCCTCTAGCGTTCCCCTTCCTGGGCCACGGGTAAGGAGAGGAACGCGATGCGCCATGCACTTTACCCTCCATCCTCGCAAGCGCGCACAAAAAAAGAAAAAGAAAAAGATGTTACTTTTGTTAGTTGCTTGAGGCGGCTCGGCTCCCGTGTTGCTCATGGCGACACGGCGGCTTGGCTTGCGTCTTTGTAGTTTGTCTTCCGTCGTCGCACCTTTTTTCGTTTCTTGTCATTTTACAACGGTGTCAGCGAAGTATTTCTGCGAATTTGCGAGGATGTCTACCCAGCTGACGAAGCTTCGGACGATGATAACATGTCCAGAAGTTCTGACGGTGATGAAGTTTTTGGCATCGCCCCGTGATTTAGCTGAGAGTGATGTAAATGAAGTTTTTTTTCTTTCTTTTGCCCAAATTTTCCCCTGTTCTTAAAAATATAAAAAAAGGTCGACCTATATTTGAATTTTTTTTGTGTTCTTGGTGGATCCAATAAATAGGGTTCGACCTATTTTTGAGTAAATACGGTAACTTTAATTTTTATTTTGGGTTACGTCGGACGCAACTCGAATGCTTGACAGTTACGTTGGGCGCAACTTTAATTTTTATTTCAGGTTCCGTCGGACGTAACGTTAGACACTCCGTTACACTTAAGGAAAATAGGGGCTGCTGGTTCATCATATAAACCAACCATTTGTGTTTAAATAAAATGCATCACTGACCTCAAAAAAAAATACTGCTATCCTAGAGTTTATGCTATAGGAATGTAGCGCTTAAGATAAATTTGTTAATTTTTACTTTTAGTCCCTGACCCTCCAGATACAACATCTGGCCTAAAGCACTGTTCCGGATCTCCTTCCAAGACCTCAGGCGGGTCGTCATTCAATCCATGAGTCGGCGGCGTCTCATGGGCGTGTTGCTGGTGCTTACTGGATGGTGCTACCGAGGGAAAAGTGGTCATGCTTGGGAAAGGCAAGTATGGCCGCCGTAAGTATACATATTGTCTTTACCTTTGCTCGAATCCACTTTTAAGAAATGCACAGTTCGCATGTGTGCATCTCTCAATGTTTCCACAGTCGGCTGTTTTTTTTTAATCTTTTTGAGTGCTCCAACTTTGTCAGCGCTAGTTTCTCTAGATCATGCAAATGGGATGCAACACTAAACCACATATGCTCTCGCAACAAACAGTGCTGTGCAGAAGCACAGTGGAATTTACTCTAGCTTTATAATGCAGCACAAAATAGTTGACTCCAAGTATAGCTACTTTTGTGACTCAGTTTAACCAAAAGCTCTGCCGAAACAAACTTGCCGCCTTATAGGTAGTGCAAAAGAACCTCGCGTGCCTAACCTGGAGAAGGGCATTTTTTTTATAGGTCAATTTTTTCTTAAACCAATACCTTCAGCCTCCTTGAAATGTTAACATCATGTGACACACGGAAGAACAGTAAACTCTTTAATGTTGGCGAACCTTTAATTTTCGCGGCCTTTAATTTTGCAGAATTCAGTGGCTGCGATTATGTCCTCTGTGACCGATTCGAGAAGAAATAGGGGCCACGAAGATAAGGGGGTTTTACTGTACATCGGAGGAAAGAGGAAGTCACTTATGTTTGTATGCAGGAGTAAAACCAACAACAACAATCATGGTGTCGACACTTTGTAAGCCTATCTGTGTCTATTGAATGATATCAATTTTGTTTTAGTTCGTTAAACATTGTTGCCTGTACATTGTGGGATGTCGTCTTCAACACGAGCAGTGGTTTTCTTCTCAAGCAGGCAGCATGGATGCGTGCCGCAGCACAACATAGTTCATTTGCAGGTGGTACCGCAGGTTGAAGGATGGTTGGCACAATATGGGGGAATCACAATTCAATGTTCTACCTCGGGCGTAGACAAGATTTGCTTATTCTAAATCATTTTGTCTAAAAATCTGGGATTTTCGATGAATGTACCCGCATGGTTGGAAGGGCCAGACAAGCCTTGTGAGCGCTTCATTTTCTAGCGTCTCAGTCCTGAACCCACTCACGCACCACATGTGTAGATGTTCCGATAGGTAGGAGCACTTATTTGGAAAATGGTGAATGGCAACTGTTATCTTTATCAGACTTCTGTATTATGGTCAAAGTTGGACTGCATATTTGCAATACTTTTTCTCACTTAAAAATATGTCATACTAAAATGTGTAAAATAGCCGATGACAGAAAGAGAATGGCTGGGCGTCCTCCAGCATGTGCTTGTGCTTTTCACCACACTTTGGACAGATGTGCTTGCTCCAGGCTCATGAGGCGCTGAAATGTCATCGAAGGTAGCAGACGGGCTGGTGGTGGAACAACGGAGACTTCTCCCTGCCTTTCTCATGCTGTCAGTGAGCGTGTACCTCTATACTCTAACTTAGCTTAACCTGCACAGAGCTGAGGAGAATAGGCTTGGCGAGTGCCCTTACTGCATATGCATTTGTACAGCTGAGGCACTTTCTGAATCAAGAACATTGTGTATCTTACCTTCAAAAACACATCATTTTGGGGGTGCAAAAGGAACTGTAAGGCATATCTTTGTTTGTATTGTCCTATTACGCATCGCAGGCACGTAGCCAGGGGGAGGCTTATGAGGCCCGGCCCCCCCCCCCCTCCCCCCCGATACATGGGCGTCCGGAGAACTTTTTCCAGGGGGGTGCACACTTATCCTCCCCCCGCCCCTCCCCCCCCCCCCCCCCCGGGAATGTTAGCTATGTTGGCTATTTTCAGCATGTTTCTACGTTACTCTCTACCTGCTTTCACGGCCGCGCCCTGGATTTTGGACTGCACAGTGCACACCCGTTGATCTCTATGACAATTGCTGGATCGCGCTTCCCGCTTCCGTGAGTGAAGCCACCATAAAGTTATTATAATGTACGGTAGAGGTTAAACTGGCGCTAGAGTGCTGCTGCAAATTGAAGCAAACAGCAACCAGTCGGCAATTGACTTCCGGTAATGCATTTCTATGGGAAAAAGCGGGTGCATTTTCTCGCTGCGCTCAATTATAAGAGCAAATATCACGAATATTTCGTACGTACTAGGCACATTGGAACATTTCTCAGTCACGCAGACGAAATAATTGGTCAGTTACGGCGTTTTTATTTGAAATTCGTGGCATAAAAAACGGTGTCAAAACCGCTTCGTACATGTACTTTTGTGCACTGTCGGACACTGCTAGCGCGAACACGGCGTCGGCGCTTTCCACCATGGGGGATATACGTGTCAAACGAACGAAGGCCATCTGGGAAACCAAGAGAGACGGCAAGAACTACGCAGTAACACTGGATAAGTAACTCCTTGTGCAAGCAGGCGATCAAAATAAATTGAAAGCCACGTAGTATAGTTCGATTAGCAATAAATAAGTACTGCTTTATTCTTTCTGGTGATGAATATTTGCCAACATGCATGTTCTGGGTTCAAACCATCAACCGCACGCTCCATATCTTTGCAAATAAGAAGAAGTCAGAGAAAAGGTGCCCGATAAAAACTGCCTGACATAGGAAATAATAAAAAGACGCACCTTTGGTAGCCCACGTACTTTATTTTTTACATTCAAAAGTTCTTTAACTGATCGTAAAGATGCACGACGGAGTCATTTTCATAGAGTGACAGGACGGGCATATTAGCAATACATAAGCGCCGCCGGAATGCTAGCGAACCTTGAACACACTCTACACTCCTTTCGATCGTTAGTTTGCTTAGAATCGTCGCTCGTTCTAACACACCTGCCATGGAACAGAGGTTTGGTCCTGAAATATAAAAAAGCTTAACATCATTCAGTGCTAAAGAAAAATACTGTAATTAAAGCAATTACACTTTTACAATATTAATAAAGGTACGTACTATCCTTTACAACCAAAATAACAGAAGTTGTTCGTGTTATTTTCTGACGAAGAGACAAAATTCACGCACGTTTTCCCATAGGAATGCACGGGAGCACCGCAAAAGTAGACTGTTTGCTGTCTGCTTCAATTTGCCTCCCGGAAGTCGCATAGACACTAGAGCCAGTTGAACCTCTAGCGTACATTATAACAACTCTATGGAGCCACTGGGCGGCAATCCTGCATGTCGAAAAATCGCGTTTTTGGAGCGTTGCGGAGGTTAGCGGCAGCGTGCTGAGGACACATTTTCTACTCGTTCGTCATCATTCGTCGAAGGAGTTTTTAAAACCCTCCGTAAGCCGTGAGACTTTCCGTTGAGAACACGTGAAAATTTTTACGGAAGCGCGGTGCCGCAGAAAAAAGACACAACGCGTCGAAAGCAAGTTTTGCCGGTCTCGCGACGTAGTCAAAACTTCCTTAACGCTATTTGTTTTTTTTTTGCCCTTTAGATTTGCCGTTTTTTCAATAGCCATTTTGAATTTCTAGATAAAAAATAGCCTGCCGGGAACAGTAAGTTCATGTTATTCAGAAAATGTAGTCAGTTTAGGTAGGTAAAAAACCACCGGAGTACCCTTTAACTGGTGTGAATGCAGCTCCCCCCCCTTCCTGCACCCCCTTCGAAATTCCAAGGGGGGGCAACTGCCCCCCCTTGCACCCCTCTGCGGACGCCAATGCCCCGATATCTTCCATTTTGCATGGGTCCTCGTCTCCCCCCTCCCCCTCATACAGCGTTTTGTTATGAGGGGGCCCCCCTGAAACAAAATCCTGGCTACGTGCCTGACGTATCGACTCCAACTTAATGCGGAGTTGACCCACCCTGTTGATAAATTTAATGCCTGCCAGGTAATTTGTTTTGCATTCAGTTAATATATCAGTATTCAGTTCGGTATCCTAAGTCATTAGTCGTTGAGATGCAGTCTCTCTGCAAGTCAGTCATGTTTAACATTCATAAAACTGCTTGTCAAATAATGGCACTGTCGAGGACATGTACTCGGCTCGAGCAATCGCTGTGCACAAGCTGGTCGTGTGGATGCAGACAGCAAACATCCCGGTTGAAACGTCCTTCCTCGCAATGTAGCTCAAGACTAGGTCAGGGCCCCACTCACAGACGTTTATACTTTGCATCTCTTTAAGCTGGACCACTTTTGACTCTACAAGCCATTGCAGCAAAAACAGTGTGAGACATGATTATAAGCTCGACGTACCATGGCATCCAACTAGAAGGTCACATGGCTTGCAGCTTCTGCCGTAATTAACTTTAAACTGAGATAGTTTGGAATAATGCTCCCGGTTTTTAGTGTTGCCCGGCACGGTTAACAATTTGGTGATATAGTGCTGCATTGAAAAATCTGCATTCGTGACTGTATCACCTTATGAATGCATACTAGCTATTAAACTCTCCATTCTGCAGAGAAATGAAATGCACTTTGCTTCCAATTGCAGCTACTTCTGGAACTTCATGGTATGAAGCACCTTATGGCTGCAAGCTCTGACCGATCTTGTTCTCTGGTCTGCGCAGGCCCATTGCAGGGAGTCACTCCGAGAGCCTCACCAGAGGTTCCTGCCCGTGGTCGTTCTAAATTTTTTTGTTGTAGGTATGCATCCTTTCTGTCTTTCCCTAATGTACTCAGGCGTTTTCTTTTCATTGTCGCAGATTTGCCTCAAAATTGGTTCAGCACAAAAATGGATGCTGTACAACTGTATCCCGCATATTTTGTTCAAGATAACTTTTCTTTGCGAAAGTTAGATGTTTTTTATGAAGGTTAGTCTTTTTTGTTTTTATTCACAAATTTATTTGAGTTTCCATGGGCAACACTAAAATGTTATGCCAAGGGCAAGGACAAATTCACTGCTCTAACTTGTTCTCAACTGATTGCAAGAAATTTTGTTAATGTCGTGAAACCTCTTTCCAGCACTTGCTTTGCAGCATGGAAACAAATTATACATGGGACATACTCTTCTTTAGACTGCTTGTTCATTCTGCAGGTCTGCCTTCTATAGATGTCGTGCTACTGGAGAGCAGGCGAATTCGATTGTTGGTTTTGCCATTGCTTTTTTTTTAGCCGTTGTCTTAATAGTTCTTGTAAATTTAAAAATTTTCCTAAAAAGCAAGTCGGCAAGAATATCTATTTTGACTAGTTAGCTGGAAATAATGATCTAGTACCCTTTAGTCAGTAAAATAGATAGTGTGTGCCGCTGTTAGTGTCAAGTAGAGATGCACGCTTTTTAGGCATTTTGCGCAGAGTGGTACCCATTTTTATTGGTTAGCCTCTTGGTGCACCAACTAAACTCTTTCTATCCAGACACCTGCCCTTTGCTTTTATTTGGCAGGCTCTGGCAATAAAACAATATAGTGTTATTCCTCGGTGGCTTAAAAACCTAAAGAAAGGAGTTTCTCCATGTTTAAACGCAAACTTTTATAAAGGCAAAAATGAATTAAGCCAGTAGCAGACGACAAATAGCCTCAGCAGTGCTCTGCGCCAACAGCGTTGCGTCAAAATAGCGGTCGTCTCCTTTTTGCTGCCTTCTCTCTCTTTCCTTCGGCGCTCTCCTCCCTTTCCTCCTCTCCGGCACCTTTGTCACCACACCCACTGGCTAAACTCTCCCACTATACGGCTCTGCATTGCAGTAGTAGGTTTTTTTTATAGTCTTTAGAGTTAAATGTGAATATTTGACAGAAATCTCCCAGGTTGGGGTGAAAGAGGGTTAAATGAATGCATTTGATCATTCACTTCAATTCGGTACCCATCATTTCAAGGCCTGTGTGGCCTTGTCCTGGGGTGTGTCTATGACTGTGGCTGTGAAGGAGCAGTTTTTTTATAGGTACAAGTACAAAGTATAAAAACAAAAGGATCTATGTGCTGATCATGAAAGAATATGCTAGCCATTCTAATGTAGCTCTGCCAAGTACTTGATTGTGCGTTGTTTTTATTTCCAGCTACTTGGTTGCCTCAAGATCTGGAGATCCCAGTGGCCACAAGCTTGGACTCAATCTTCTGTGATGCGGCCAGGACCATGGGGGAGGTAATCCCAGCAACAAGAGCATCACAGTGTCTCCCTGCCTGTGACTTTCGATTAGCATCACGACAAGGGAGTCCTCATGCCACCAAGTGTTAGGTATGCTAGTCGAAATAAGCATTCATACCTATTCTTAAGTGAAACAGCAAAAGCACTACTAAGCCTAAAATGCAAAAAACATTCAGATCTCGGGTTGGATGGAGTTTCAATTACAAAAAGGCGTCTGCAGACATGATTCACATGTGAACTTAAAGCCCACGGATGTAGGTTCGACGGAGTCACAGAAATAACTTCCCGCAGATGGCTTCGCTAGTGCCAGACCCAAACAAATTCTTAAAATAATCATTGTGTTACGTTGGTGTCATTAATCTTATGTACCTACCCCACCCAGCAGTCGGGAGAGGTGAAGTATAAAAAAAATGGGAACTTGCACATTGTCAGCTCTGCAAAGATAATATATTGAACCGAGCATAGCACGTTCAACTTAAGAAAGCAATTCAGTGCAGGCCTAGTTTTAAGCTTCACATATTTGTTATTGCCCTTCATAATGAAGTAAAAACTGCTTAAGTTGTGGCCCACTACAGGCTTTCTATTAGTGTTAAAAAGTGTTATGGCAGTTTTAACAGCTCGCTCCAAATATTTTCTTGAAATCCATAGGTTTATGGAAATTATTATGTGGATGTTTGCAGACAGTCATGGTGAGACCAATCTTTAGTGCCAAGTGTTCCACTTATTCAGTGTTGGTTGAGTCTGTAAATATTGTAGGTCACAAATTAAATTTTTATGGTATGCAATGGGCACAATCATCCGTAATGACTAGCTCTACCTAGGGGAACTTTATACGTTTACTACGGCAAGATGGTTTCACAAAACTAAGTATTTAGTTTATTCAACTCCTGCACTAACCTTATCTCTATAAACTTTTTATATTCTTTACGATGCTGAGTTAGGATTCTGGAAGTAGTTTTTCTAGAACTACGCTAGACATTTCCAGTTCATAATTTTTTTTCGCGAAGAATTCGAGAGAGCCAAACCCTGTAATATACGGATGGAACTCGCAGAATGATGCGACTTGCAGTTTGAAACATTCGGCACTGTAACAGTAACAATGACATGTCACTTGCCTTTGTAATGCTCATTCCCTATTGGAAAAGCGTACAAGTAACAAACCTGCTGCTTGTACAGTTCTGGTATGACACCAACATAATTTCTTTGTGTTAAGCATGCAGCTAGTTTGGTTTGTCGTTCTGCATAACTGGAGATACTGGCACCGCTATGGCTCCGGGTCTGTCTATACTGGCAGCCACTTTGCTTGCCGATATGATTCGGTGTGGCTGGTATGATTTTGCGTCCGATGACGTAGGCGACTGCCGTCTTTCCAACAAAAACGCTTATACCACAGGACCACCGGTATAACCAAATCATACATGCAGAAAGACGACCGCCATCTTCCAACAAAAACGTCCATCGTTCACCACCGCTATCGTTACATACACCATACATGTCGAAAAAGAACATAAGCCACGTTTACACGAATGCGACTTAGTCGTATTGATTCCAGTTGCCGCATTCAATATGCGGTCACGTAAACGGCATAATGCGCAAAGCGCATCGCATTTTGGAACGGAGAGGATTATCGGAAGGCGCTCGCTGCGGGAGCGAGTGAACAGCTGAGAACATGGCGGCGGCCAACCTCGTCGGCGGCGCGGAGAGCGGTCCCGCAATTTTTTTCCCGAGAACGCAAGCTTTTATTGCCATCATAAGTAAGCGGAATATAGCGGAGCTGCTCGGTGAGGGCGGCCCCGTCCAAACCTTTGCGAAGTACGACTTGCGCGTCCGAAGGGGTCACAAAGGCTTCGGTGCAAGCACGAATGACACCGAGAGCTCCGAGCACTGTAGAGCACTGCATGGTAGCGCAGAACGAGCAGCTCCTACCTCGGTGCAGTTCCTGGCTCCGCAAGAGCCTCTCGGACTCGGGGTCCGGTTGGTCTGGTCGCGATCGGCGAGGTCTAGCGCGGCGAAACGCGGAGGCTTCCTCAAAGCGTGCACACACACGTCGCCTCTCGTTCAGAGTGAACCGGCGGCCCGGCCTGGAGTCCTAAGCGCCTTCCGTCTCCCAACTTCTTCCACAGCACCGAAGACAGCGGGCACGATCTTTACGTTCACTGAATGCGTCGAAAGGCATCCACGTGCGATGCACCGGAAAACGTGGTGCGGCTGGTGCCGGAATGGAACTGCATAACTTCGAGCTTTGAGTCAACGTGTACGGCAACAAACCGATCGTGACACCAAGCCGCGGATACCTCATCGCCGGTCGACAGCGGCAAACGGCCCGTTGCTCGTATCGTGGGCCGTGACTCGTACTCGGCCAACTTGGCGTCTTTTCGTGGCCCCTCGCGTCGTCGCAACCAGCCACAAACCCGACAAACCCACCAGCCCGAAACCGTAGCGACCGTAGCCTGCGTTGGAGAAAAGCGAAACCGAAACTTAAAGCTTCCGCCCAGTGGCTTCCGCTGCCGCGGGTTTTCTAATAACTTCGCGGCTTCCACTTCCGGTCGTCGCGGAGATGGCGAAGATAGAGCGGTGTGGGGGTTCGTTGGCTCGTTTACGCTTACGGGACAGATGGTTTGCGGTCCGTTTCTACTGCGTCTCTGGCTCTCAACTGGACGGCACCTCTCATAGTTCAACCAGGCGTGGTCAGCCTGCGTCAGGCCGGCTCGACTCGTCCGATCGCCGGACCGCAGGCGACTTCCAAGTACGGCCATTAGGCCTAGGATCCGTGAAACGGTAAGCGAATCTCGTCCCGTTTTCGTTCTACTTTTAAATTACGTTTGGTGCGCTACAGTATAAGCATCCGTGCCAAGTGTTCGTGACAATTTTGAACTAGAATAATTGTGCTTCATTGCGGTCATTTGCCGAAAATGTAAATCGAGCAATGAACGAGGAGCCATGCTTGAAAACGGTGAATGTACGATGTTAACTTCTACCTGGGCGGCTAAAAAAAAAAGACTGGTTACGGTTGGATGCGAGGCTGGTCCCAATGCAATGGTAAGCACTTAGAGCGCCTTTCTGAACGGCATGTTAGCAATATAGCGATCAACGAGACGAGCGACGGCGAGAAGCTACGAGAGCCGGCGCCGAGCGCCGAAGATTTCTCACTCTCGCTGCTTGCGCCGCTCGGTTTTGCAATGGGCTTCTAGAAAACGACGCTCATCGCCTCGGTCGCTCGCACCAATCGCTTTCATAATGTGTGTCTCGTCGCGCGGCTGACTGCCGTGTTTATTCAATATAAATCGACCTTTTTTTTTTTTTTTTCTTTTTTTTCTTTTCGGAAATTGTGACTAAAGAATTTCGACACCTACATTCGCGACCAAATTTTGCGAACCTACCGGAGGCATGAAGCTATCGAGTCACCGAGCCGGCGTTGCCGTAGAGCCGCGCCGCTTCTTGTTTCGAAAAGCTTTTGGTTGCCGAAATGGCTCGCCGCCCGCGGTGGCCGGTCGGGCGTCGGATTTCGACATCGCGCCTGTAGCGTTCCCCTTGCTGGGCAACGGGTAAGGAGAGGAACGCGATGCGCCATGCACTTTACCCTCCATCCTCGCAAACGCGCACAAAAAAAAAAAAGATGTTATTTTTTTAGTTGCTTGAGGCGGCTCGGCTCGCGTGTTGCTCATGGCGACACGGCGGCTTTGCTTGCGTCTTTGGAGCTTGTCTTCCGTCGCTTCGCACCTTTTTTCGTTTCTTGTCGTCATTTTACAAAGGTGTCAGTGAAGTATTGCTGCGAATTTGCGAGGATGTCTACCCAGCTGACGAAGCTTGGGACGACGATGACATGTCCAGAAGTTCTGACGGTGATGAAGTTTTTGGCATCGCCCCGTGATTTAGCTGAGAGTGATGCAAATAAAGGTTTTTTTTCTTTCTTTTGCCCAAAATTTCCCCTGTTCTTAAAAATAAAAAAAAAAAGATCAACCTAAATTTCAATTCTTTTTTTTTGTTCTTGGTGGATCCAATAAATAGGGTTCGACCTATTTTCGAGTAAATACGGTAACTTTAATTTTTATTTTGGGTTACGTCGGACGCAACTCGAATGCTTGACAGTTACGTTGGGCGTAACTTTAATTTTTATTTCGGGTTCCGTCGGACGTAACGTTAGACACTCCCTTACACTTAAGGAAAATAGGGGCTGCTGGTTCATCATATAAACCAACCATTTGTGTTTAATTAAAATGCATCACTGACCTCAAAAAAAAAATACTGCTATCCTAGAATTTATGCTATAGGAATGTAGCGCTTCAGATAAATTTGTTAATTTTTACTTTTAGTCCCTGCCCCCTCCAGATACAACATCTGGCCTAAAGCGGTGTTCCGGATCTCCTTCCAAGACCTCAGGCGGGTCGTCATTCAAACCAGGAGTCGGCGGCGTCTCATGGGCGTGTTGCTGGTGCTTACTGGATGGTGCTACCGAGGGAAAAGTGGTCGTGCTTGGGAAAGGCAAGTATGGCCGCCGTAATTATAGATATTGTTTTTACCTTTGCTCGAATCCACTTTTAAGAAATGCACAGTTCGCATGTGTGCATCTCTCAATGTTTCCACAGTCGGCTGTTTTTTTTTTTTGTTTTTTTGTTTTGAGTGCTCTAACTCTGTCAGCGCTAGTTTCTCTAGATCATGCAAATGGGATGCAACACTAAACCACATATGCTCTCGCAACAAACAGTGCTGTGCAGAAGCACAGTGGAATTTACTCTAGCTTTATGATGCAGCACAAAATGCTTGACTCCAAGTATAGCTACTTTTGTGACTCCGTTTAACCAAAAGCTCTGCCGAAACAAACTTGCCGCCTTATAGGTAGTGCAAAAGAACCTCGCGTGCCTAACCTGGAGAAGGGCATTTTTTTTCATAGGTCAATTTTTCCTTAAACCAATACCTTCAGCCTCCTTGAAATGTTAACATTATGTGACACACGGAAGAACAGTAAACTCTTTAATGTTGACGAACCTCTAATTTTCGCGGCCTTTAATTTTGCAGAATTCAGTGGCTGCGATTATGTCCTCTGTGACCGATTCGAGAAGAAATAGGGGCCACGAAGATAAGGGGGTTTTACTGTACATCGGAGGAAAGAGGAAGTCACTTATGTTTGTATGCAGGAGTAAAACCAACAACAACAATCATGGTGTCGACACTTTGTAAGATATCAATTTTGTTTTAGTTCGTTAAACATTGTTGCCTGTACATTGTGGGATGTCGTCTTCAACACGAGCAGTGGTTTTCTTCTCAAGCAGGCAGCATGGACGCGTGCCGCAGCACAACATAGTTCATTTGCAGGTGGTACCGCAGGTTGAAGGATGGTTGGCACAATATGGGGGAATTACAATTCAATGTTCTACCTCGGGCGTAGACAAGATTTGCTTATTCTAAGTCATTTTGTCTAAAAATCTGGGATTTGCGATGAATGTACTCGCATGGTTGGAAGGGCCAGACAAGCCTTGTGAGCGCTTCGTTTTCTAGCGTCTCAGTCCTGAACCCACTCACGCACCACATGTGTAGATGTTCCGATAGGTGGGAGCACTTATTTGGAAAATGGTGAATGGCAACTGCTATCTTTATCAGACTTCTGTATTATGGTCAAAGTTGGACTGCATATTTGCAATACTTTTTCTCACTTAAAAATATGTCATACTAAAATATGTAGAATAGCCGATGACAGAAAGAGAATGGCTGGGCGTCCTCCAGCACGTGGTTGTGCTTTTCACCCCGCTTTGGACAGATGTGCTTGCTCCAGGCTCATGAGGCGCTGAAACGTCATCGAAGGTAGCAGACGGGCTGGTGGTGGAACAACGGAGACTTCTCCCTGCCTTTCTCATGCTGTCAGTGAGCGTGTACCTCTATACTCTAACTTAGCTTAACCTGCACAGAGCTGAAGAGAATAGGCTTGGCGAGTGCCCTTACTGCATATACTGAGGTAGAATAGCCGAGGTACAGCTGGGGCACTTTCTGAATCAAGAACATTGTGTATCTTACCTTCAAAAACACATAATTTTGGGGGTGCAAAAGGAATTGTAAGGCATATCTTTGTTTGTATTGTCCTATTACGCATCGCAGGCACGTAGCCACGGGGGAAGCTTATGAGGCCCGCCCCCCCCCCCCCCCGCGATATCTTCCATTTTGCATGGGTCCTCCTCTCCCCCCTCCCCCTCTTACAGCGTTTTGTTATGAGGGGGCCCCCCCTAAAACAAAATCCTGGCTACGTGCCTGACGCATCGACTCCAACTTAATGCGGAGTTGACCCACCCTGTTGATAAATTTAATGCCTGCCAGGTAATTTGTTTTGCATTCAGTTAATATATCAGTATTCAGTTAGGTATCCCAAGTCATTAGTCGTTGAGATGCAGTCTCTCTGCAAGTCAGTCATGTTTAACATTCATAAAACTGCTTGTCAAATAATGGCACTGTCGAGGACATGTCCTCGGCTCGAGCAATCGCTGTGCACAAGCTGGTCGTGTGGTTACAGGCAGCAAACATCCCGGTTGGCACGTCCTACCTCGCAATGTAGCTGAAGACTAGGTCAGGGCCCCACTCACAAACGTCTATACTTTGCATCTCTTTTAAGCTGGACCACTTTTGACACTACAAGCCATTGCAGCAAAAACAGTGTGAGACATGATTATAAGCTCGACGTACCATGGCATCCAACTAGAAGGTCACATGGCTTGCAGCTTCTGCCGTGGTTAAATTTAAACTGAGATAGTTTGGAATAATGCTCCCGGTTTTTAGTGTTGCCCGGCACGGTTAAAGGGAAGATGGGGCACTTCTACATTTATGAAAAAACGCTTGACTTGCGTTCACTTGGCCTTTAGAATAACAGATATCAAAATTATATTTCAATGCGACGCGCCGGAGAGCCACAAGAGCAATTTCAAAATAGGGCTGAAGCCCCGCCCCCCTAGCCTTGGGCAGCCAAAAGAGCCGTCGATTGCGTCACGGACAGCGACTGTCTTTCTCGTTTTTCTCGCGTTTAACAATACTTACGCAGCAAATGGTTTGGGTATTCGGGTTCACGGGGTAAAAATACACTAGAATTCACTTGTAACTCATTTTTTCCAAGAAGCTCCGTAGCTTCCCTTTAACAATTTGGTGATATAGTGCTGCATTGAAAAATCTGCATTCGTGACTGTATCACCTTATGATTGCATACTAGCTATTAAACTCTCCATTCTGCGGAGAAATGAAATGCACTTTGCTTCCAAGTGCAGCTACTTCTGAAACTTCATGGTATGAAGCACCTTATGGCTGCAAGCTCCGACCGATCTTGTTCTCTGGTCTTCGCAGGCCCATTGCAGGGAGTCACTCCGAGAGCCTCACCAGAGGTTCCTGCCCGTGGTCGTTCTAAATTTTTGTTGTAGGTATGCATCCTTTCTGCCTTTCCCTTAATTGTACTCGGGCGTTTTCTTTTCATTGTCGCAGATTTGCCTCAAAATTGGTTCAGCACAAAAATGGATGCTGTACAACTGTATCCCGCATATTTTGTTCAAGATAACTTTTCTTTGCGAAAGTTAGATTTTTTTTTATGAAGGTTAGTCTTTTTTGTTTTTGTTCACAAATTTATTTGAGTTTCCATGGGCAACAACGTTATGCCAAGGGCAAGGACAAGTTCACTGCTCTAACTTGTTCTCAACTGATTGCAAGAAATTTTGTTAATGTCGTGAAACCTTTTTCCAGCACTTGCTTTGCAGCATGGAAACAAATTATACATGGGACATACTTTTCTTTAGACTGCTTGTTCATTCTGCAGGTCTGCCTTCTATAGATGTCGGGCTACTGGAGAGCAGGCGAATTCGATTGTTGGTTTTGCCATTGCTTTTTTTTTTAGTCGTTGTCTGTTTTGACTAGTTAGCTGAAAATAATGATCTAGTACCCTTTAGTCAGTAAAATAGATAGTGTGTGCCGCTGTTAGTGTCAAGTAGAGATGCACGCTTTTTAGGCATTTTGCGCAGAGTGGTACCCATTTTTATTGGTTAGCCTCTTGGTGCGCCAACTAAACTCTTTCTATCCAGACACCTGCCCTTTGCTTTTATTTGGCAGGCTTTGGCAATAAAATAATACAGTGTTATTCCTCGGTGGCTTAAAAACCTAAAGAAAGAAGTTTCTTCATGTTTAAACGCAAAGTTTTATAAAGGCAACTTAAGGCAACTTCAACTTAAGAAAGCAATTCAGTGCAGGCCTAGTTTTAAGCTTCACATATTTGTTATTGCCCTTCATAATGAAGTAAAAACTGCTTAAGTTGTGGCCCACTACAGGCTTTCTATTAGTGTTAAAAAGTGTTAAGTCAGTTTAAGCAGCTCGCTCCAAATATTTTCTTGAAATGCATAGGTTTATGGAAATTATTATGTGGATGTTTGCAGACAGTCATGGTGAGACCAATCTTTAGTGCCAAGTGTTCCACTTATTCAGAGTTGGTTGAGTCTGTAAATATTGTAGGTCGCAAATTAAATTTTTATAGTATGCAATGGGCACAATCATCCGTGATGACTAGCTCTACCTAGGGGAACTTCATACGTTTACTACGGCAAGATGGTTTCGCAAAACTAAGTATTCAGTTTATTCAACTCCTGCACTAACCTTATCTCTAGAAACTTTTTAAATTCTTTACGATGCTGAGTTAGGATTCTGGAAGTAGTTTTTCTAGAACTACGCTAGACATTTCCAGTTGATAATTTTTCTCGCAAAGCATTCGAGAGAGCCAAGCCCTGTAATATACGGATGGAATTCCAGATTGATGCGACTGGCAGTTTGAAACATTCGGCACTGTAACAGTAACAATGACATGTCACTTGCCTATGTAATGCTCATTGTCGCAGATCAAACTGCTTTTTCCGTCTGCACTCATTTTCAGTGGACTCATTCAGCGAACTCGCACCCGAGACTGCAGCGCTGGGTTCTGCGAAGTAATTTGCATGAATATAGATGCAACAGGTTTCTTTGAGTGTGCGTCTAACACGTATTCTTCATATTGAATTTGCTACTGTATTCATGACCATGTCCTTAATTGTATCCACATTCCAGCTTATTTTTATTTTGACATTTGAGTTTTCTTCAGTACTTTTCTCAACATCTGTGCTTGTTGGGCCGTACTCAAGACCATACATCTTGTCTTTCACTAATACATCAATATATAAAACTGTTGATGCCGAGTGAGAATTCAAGGTACCGAATCTGTCGTGCGAGTTAAATAAGAACCAATAAAAAGCTCTACAAAGGAAATTTTGTTAAAGGAGGCTGTATAAGCACTAGAATAGCACATGCCATGCTAAAAAAAAATACAAATTCTTGTTAGGTATGCAAGGATGACACTGCTGTGCTGTTTCTGATGTGTCACAACAAAAATCAGTGCCATACAGTGTTCCTTATGGAAGTACAAACTATCGAATTCAAAGCCCAGAAGTTTTATTCATGAATGTTCCTCAATACAAATGTATTTAGAGATCTGAGCCACTGACTCATACATGACTATGTGGCGAACATTCATTTTCATGTGCATTATAGTTTACAAGGTCTAGTCTGCATTGATTTATTGCATTCATGCTGAAACTGGGAGGGGTTCTCTGGGTATGAATAAAGATATAAACATTTCTTAAAATCAAAACATTTGAGAACAGACTATACGGCTCTGCATTGCAGTAGTAGTTTTATTTGTAGTCTTTACAGTTGAATGTGAATATTTGACAGAAGTCTCTCAGGTTGGGGCGAAAGAGGGTTAAATGAATGCATTTGATCATTCGCCTTAATTCGGTACCCATCATTTTAACGCCTACGTGGCCTTGTCCTGGGGGGTGACTATGACTAAAATAAGAGGATCTATGTGCTGATCACGAAAGAATGTGCTAGCCATTCTAATGTAGCTCTGCCAAGTACTTGATTGTGATTTGTTTTTATTTTCAGCTACTTGGATGCCTCAAGATCTGGAGATCCTAGTGGCCACAAGCTTGGACTCAATCTTTTTCTGTGGTCTGGCCAGGACCATGGGGGAGATAATCCCAGCAACAAGAGCATCGCAGTATCTCCCTGCCTATGACTTTCGATCAGCGTCACGACAGGGGAGTCCTCGTGCCACCAGGTGTTAGGTATGCCACTTGAAATAAGCATTTTTCTTACCTATTACTAGAACAGCAAAAGCACCACTAAGCCTAAAATGCAAAAAAAATATTCAAATCTTAGGTTGGATGGAGTTCCAATTACAAAAAGGAGTCTGCAGACATGATTAACATGTGAACTTAAAGCCCGCGGATGTAGGTTCGACGGTGTCACAGAAATAACTTCCCGCAGATCGCCTTGTTTGTGCTTTACCCAAACAAATTCTTAAAATAATTATTGTGTTTCGTTGGTGTCATCAATCTTATGTCCCTACCACACCCAGCAGTCGGGACATGTGAAATATAAAAAAACAGGAACTTGCACATTGTCAGCTCTGCAAAGATTTATACAGTAAACAGAGCATAGCACGTTCAGCTTAAGAAAAAAATTCAGTGCAGGCCTATATTCATGGTTCACATATGTGTAATTGCTCTTCATAATGAAGGGAAAACTGCTTAAGTTGTGGCCCACTACAGGCTTTCTATTAGTGTTAAAAAGTGTGGTAGAAAACAAGATTGCGCTTGGAAGACGGGGACATAGGAAGGACAGACACAACAGAGCACTAACATTCAACTGATTTAATTCAAGAACCTCAGCGTAGAAACGGACTTTGTCACCGCACCACATCTCAACCAATCCGTTCTGCCACGGACCGCAAGTACGCCAACTCCTTATCCGCCAAGTCAATTGACGCCATACTGACACAACTTGTGCCGGAACTATTTATAGTGTCAGCCTCCATAATCTCGCTAACAGTCCTATCTTTGTGCCTCTCAAGAACAGTAGACGAAGCAAATAATTGTTTGCACCCGCAGTCATGACAGTGACACGACAGATCATCACTGCGAATGCAAACCATTATTTGCTTTGTCTACTGTTCTTGCTAGGCACAAAGATATGACTGTTAGAGAGATTATGGAGGCTGATGCTATAAATAGTTCTGGCACGTGTTGTGTCAGTGTGGCGTCAATTGACTTGGCGGATAAGGAGTTGGCGTACTTGCGGTCCGTGGCAGGGCCACGGATTGGTTGAGATGTGGTGCGGTGACGCAGTGTGTTTTTGCGCTGAGGTTCTTGAATTAAATCAGTTGAAAGCACTCGGTGGTGTCTGTCCTTCCTATGTCCCCGTCTTTAAAGCGCAATTATGTTTTCTAACGTACCGTACGAACTTGCCCAACAATCAGCACTTGTTAAAAAGTGCTATTGTGTTTTAAGCAGCTCGCACCAAATATTTTCTTGAAATACATAGGTTCATGAAAATTATTATGTAGATGTTGGCAGACAGTCATGGTGAGGCCAATCTTTAATGCCAAGTGGTCCACTTATTCAGAGTTAATTGAGTTTGTAAATATTGTAGGTCGCAAATTAAATTTTTATGGTATGCAATGGGCACAATTATCCGTAATGACTAGCTCTACCTAGGGGAACTTCGTACGTTTACTACGGCAAGATGGTTTCGAAAAACAAAGTATTTAGTTTATTCAACTCCTGCACTAACCTTGTCTTTAGAAACTTTTTATATTCTTTGCGATGCTGAGATAAGATTCTGGAAATAGTTTTTCTAGAACTACTCTAGATATTTCCAGTTCATCATTTTTCTCGCAAAGCATTCGAAAGAGCCAAACCCTGTAATGTACGGAGGGAATTCACAGAATGATGCGACTGACAGTTTGGAACATTCGGCACTGTAACAGTAATAATGACATGTTACTTATGTAATGCTCATTATCGCAGATCAAACTGCTTTTTCCGTCTACACTCATTTTCAGTAGACTCATCCAGCGAACTCCCACCTGAGACTGCAGCGCTGGGTTCTGCAAAGTAATTTGAATGAATAATGATGCAACAGGTTTCTTTGAGCGTGCGTCTAACACATATTCTTTATATTGAATCTGCTAAGTGTATTCATGACCATGTCCATAATTGTATCCACATTCCAGCTTATTTTTATTTTGACATTTGAGTTTTCCTCAGTACTTTTCTCAACATCTGTGCTTGTTGAACCATACTCAAGTCCATACATCTTGTCTTTCGCTATTACATTAATATATAAAACTGTTGATGCCGAGTGAGAATTCAAGGTACCGAATCTGTCGTGCGAGCTAAATAAGAACCAATAAAAAGCTATACAAAGGAAATTTTGTTAAAGGAGGCTGTATGGGCATTAGAATAGCACATGCCATGCCTAAAAAAAAAATACAAATTCTTGTTAGGTATGCAAGGATGACAGTGTTGCGCTGTTTCTGATGTGTCACAAAAAACAAAAAAAATCAGTGCCATACAGTGTTCCTTATGGAAGTACAAACTGTTGAATTCGAAGCCCAGAAGTTTTATTCAAGAAGGTTCCTCAATACAAATGTATTTTGATATCTGAGCCACTGACTGATACATGACTATGTGGCAAACATTCATTTTCATGTGCATTATAGTTTACTGGGTCTAGTCTGCATTGATTTATTGCATTCATGCTGAAACTGGGAGGAATTCTCTGGGTATGAATAAAGAGATAAACATTTCTTGATATCAAAACATTTGAGAACGGACAAAAGGAAGGATCTGAGAACGGTATCTTAGATTCTCCTTTTTCTTACAGTATATCTAATGTTCACTTTATTTCACCTGATGCATTTAGTTTTTAGCGCAGCTGTTAGCACCCGTTTCCGCGTTTCGCAGCGTCGCTGTCGGAGTAACCGCCCAACTAAACTTGGCAGGAAATTGAATTAATGTTGTGGTCATGTGACGTTAATATTTCCGCTAATTCTAGCTGAGAAACTGAGTGTTTTTATGGATGACGTGACACGGTCATGCGACGTCATTTTCCCCGCTACTTTTAGCGGAAAAACTGCATTTGTGTTGAGGTCATGTGACATCAATTTCCGCGCTAAATTTATTGGGAAACTTAACCCGCTAAATTTAGTGGGGAAATTTCCCCCTAAATGGGAGGGAGCAGAAGAGGAGGAGGGGAGGGAAAGGAGGGGCATACCCTCCCATCTTCCTCTTCGAGAGCTGTACTGTATTTTCTCATTACAGAGAATTGTAAGCGTCTCATATTTCATCTCATGTTTTTTCAACTTTTATATTGCAGGTGCGCTTGCAGCACAAATCTGGGTTGTGCTGATCCTCTACGCACAAGTTAGGAACTCCTGAGTGGCAAGAGTGGGAGTTTGGTCTGACAGCTCAAGGGACACCATTGTTCAGTATTGAATTTTTAATTATCTTCTTTTGAGCAAAGTTAAGCTTTGCTGCATGCAGTTCTTCTAAAAATAAATACCTGCAACCAAATTTACCAGGTCACGACATTTTGCCTCTGCTCTTAGTGCTCCTGGTGAGCCTCGGATGGGAGCTTACTGGGGTGCAAACATCATAATTGTTTGAAACCACTCACTGATGTAGAGACTTATTGAGATCCAGCATTCCAATGAAACGCTGGATATCCACAAGTCTTTCTTGAACAATGCAAGCGGGAAAGGAACCATACAATCATATTGTATTGGGGGACATTCTACAGAGTGTTTTTTTGTATATTTTACAGATTTTTTTAAAAAAAGCCGTAAAAGCTACATTTACGCAGTCTGTACACGTGAATTATATGGCCAGGGCGGCATAGTATAAAAGGCTAATTTGTAATGATCAGTCGGCTTATTACAGAGATGTGCAAGACTTCTTTCAGAAAACTAGATGGAGGTTCATTCTCGCGTGGTTTTATCCCGCGAATCTGAATATCCCGTTCGTTTTCCACAAAGATATAACTAAACGTGAGAAAACACAAAAAAACATCCTACCAATAGTGACATCGTAAGAAGACCTTTCAGCCGCCAAGTGTATGTCGCTTAAGGGCCGCGCGTCCAGTCGCAAGTTTTCTAGGTATATTCTCCCGCATTGGCACCAGTCGTGACACATTTTTCTGCCCCTTTAAAAAATAGCATGTGCGTGCATAGCTTTCATAGGCACTGAAGATGCGTGAACAAAGATTTTGAAAGCTGCTCTTGTGACGTCCCTCTCTAGGGAAGTGCTTTCAAAGCGCTTTAAAAATGACTCTATGCAGCCTCGATTAATTAAATTAGCAAATAATTTTGATATTTGAGATTCTGGAGGTCATATGAAGAAGATTTAAAAGTGTTTTCTCAAATACAAAACCGCTTCAGCCTCTCTCTAAGTATAGTATGTTCCTGAAATTTTTAATGAGTGAAAATAGACCCATGGTTCCAATTAGAAACTTGCTAAGCATCATCAAAACACACTAAATCAACTTTCTTTGTGAAGATATAAAACAAGAGCAGCATTTTATGGTGTTCTAAAAAAATGGTCAATTTGGACGCGTTTCCAGACTTTGGTTTCTTACCAGAGCGCATCTTTGCACCTGCGGTCCTGCTGCCCGGTGGCCGCAGCGCGAAGCCGCCCCCTCGCCTCCCTCGTAGGATGGAGGGAAGCAAGGTGTACGTGTATTGCGCGTCTAAGCCCCTGGGGAACAGGACCGTGGGCGCAAAGATGAGCTCTGATAAGAAACTGAAACCTAGAAACTCGTCCAAATAAAGCATTTTTACAGAGCGCATAAAATGCTACCCCTGCATTATATCCTTCTAAAAAGAGTTGATTTTGTGGTTTTCAGTGACTCAGCAAGTTTCTAATAGAAACCATATTTTCATTTTCACTAATTAAAAAGTTAATTAACAAATTGCATTTAATTATCTGACTGATCGTTACGACTAGGTCCCTATACTATGTACGCCTGGCCGTATAACTCGCCTGCACACATCGCATTAATTTAGCTTTCACGACCTTTCTAGACATATATGTAAAGCTTAGAACTAAATTGCCCTGTACAACAGTGAAAAGGCGAAACTACCACGTTGGAGCCATATGGCTCCACCATGCCCGTATCGCCTTTTCGGTGGTATAGGATGTCCCATATTACGTTATGGATGTATGGTTCCGTCCGCCTACATGGTTCCGCCATAATCCACTACGCCGGTATAGAATGTCCCATAATACGACACGCTTGTATGGTTCCGCCTACCTGTATCGTTCCGCCTTAATCCAATCTACTGGACCTGCCTTTTCGCTTGTATAGGATGTCCCATATTACGGTTACGCTTGTATGAGCCTTTTCCAACATCTTTCCATCATCGAAATTTTCCAACAGGGCATTGCCTTTAAAGCTTGATGCAATAACAAAATCAGTCCCATCTTTGAAAACTGCAAAGCAACAAAACTATTTAAACATAGCGAATAAACCACACGTCACAACAAACATTTTTCCCTAAAATGAAAATAATGGGAGGAAGATTCCTACGAGTGTTCCTCAAGTAATCGGTGCCACCGAAACAATGATTGACACCGCTCTTCCCCCCACGCAAGGCATCAATAATCGTTCCAGCCAAGGAGAAGCTACTACAAAAGGGAAACTAAGGGTTGGACACTCTTCTCGGAAAGTGGCCACTTTTTGATTGAGCATATATTTTAATAGTCGCTTTTACGTAGGCAAATATAAGTGAGTAACATGTGTGAATTTTTACGGAAGCGCAGTGCCGCAAGAGAAAGGCGCAACTCGTCGAAAGCAAGTTTCGACGGTCTTGCGGCATGATCAAAGCTTCCTTGGCATGCCGAAGCGCCGAGTCTCTGTGTCTTCGCACGCTAGGATACTGATCAAGAATTGGTGCCGCGAAAATGTTTTGAAGGTGTGTCGTGCATAGATGTCTTTGCATCTTTTATCGGCTAAAGAGTTCTGGAGCATCCAGGTGTTCAGGCGAGTTGCTATCAATAAAGGGGGGAAAGCAATCTGTACAGTTGCTTTTATGCACTATTAACCATGGCTGTGTTCCAAATCTACTCTAATAGATCACATAGCAGCACAAATAGAGCAACGCTGTAGAGCAAGGAGGGTTTTCGAAGGCAAAAGTACAAGACGGCGAAAATGAAGATCTTTGAAGCGCGGTCCATATGGTCGTGTGCAGTCTGTTGACCAATCACAATTAGGCGAGCCGTGCTCAAACGTCAAGTGAAATTAAGTAGGTTGATAATGAGACACCGCTGATCACTGACGAGGAGCTGTTGTGCGCGGTATTCTCTGAACCGTCTAACAACAAAAAAAAGAAGTACTTTCCCCCCCTCTTCTGTCACCACTTACTTACAAATACAGTCGTCAGAGCAAAGTAAACCGCTGCTCCAGAGGCACATACGGCTACAGGCACATTGCACTCGCAAAACACATTCACACGGTGTCAATTCTTGACCGGCATTCAAGCGTGCGAAGGCATAGAGACGCAGCGCTTCGGGGTGCAAAGGAAGCTTTGAACATGCCGCGAGACCGGCGAAACTTGCTTTCGACGAGTTGTGCCTTCTTTCTGCTGCACTGCGCTTCCGTAAAAATTGTCACGTGTTTTCATCGGCAAGTCTCACGTCTTACATCGAGTTTTAAAGAACTTCTTCGGTGAATGACGACGAACGAGTAGAAACCGTGTCTTCAGCACGCTGTCGCCAGCCTCCGCAACGCTCCAAAAACGCGCTTTCTCAACATGCAAGATTGCCGTCCGGTGCCCGCACTCGGGCTGCAGCGATCAAGCGGGGGTACGCGATCCAGCAATTGTCCTAAACATCAGTGTATAAACTAGAGAAAACACGACATGCTCTTAAATTCAGTACGCGACAGCGCTCATTATGATTATTCAACGAGCGCGCTTCAGTCTTTCATGTTAAAATCTGATTTCTCCGGTTCTTACCGCGGCCGAAAGCGAAAGGGTGACGGCGCCCGAAAGCAAAAAAGGTACGAACAGAAGGAGTTCGGGAGAGCCCACTCAGCCCAGAGCAAACCAAACACTCATGGCGATGAGTCCTGCGCCTGCACACGTCCATCGAGTCGAGTCTGATGCGAGGATAGGTTTCCCTCGCGCAACTGAGTCGGGAAGCTAAAGCAAAAAATATGGCGCGTTTTCTGACTCAGCCCGCGCTATTCCGTTCAGTTACGCGTCTTTGATTCCTTCTGCACTTCGGTTATCTCGCAAGGCCCATGCGAAAATGAGCTAGCTTACCTTCTTAGTCCGGTTGAATGGCGAAAGATGATCGCGGCAACGACGAAGAGTGCTGCCGCCCTCCCCGCCCGTGGTGGTTCACGCGTGAGCGAGCGTACGGACCGGGAAGTAAACATCACGTGATGGACGGCGCTCCTCGATCGGTTGTCGTCGTCCGCGAGCTGAGTGCGCCGGCCTTTGGGTGGGTCTCCCTCCGCCGTTTAAAAGAGATTTTAGCATTGGCACGAATGGCAAGTAGCATGAGACATCTGCCAACAAGAAAACTATCTCTAGAGCAAACGTGGCGTGTGTTATGTGTTTTTACTTGAAAGAAAAGCGAACACAGACCTGAACTAAGAAATATGTGAAGCCGTACATTTACGGACTCGTGCCGTCATGTCGCCTCTACGGCGTTTTGTCTGTGCGCGCCTCTCACGGTGCTTTCCAGTTTTGAAAAAGGCTGTTAACTTACGGTTGTTTTTTTTTTACAGTGTAGCAGAGGATGCTGCTCATCCTGGCTGAGGGGACCTACTAGTGATGACGTTTAGAGAAGGAAACGCACAGGCCTTGTGTTCTAGGTGGTATTGTTTCAGCCCCCCTTCCCCCTTCCCCTCTGCACCCCGAGTCAAGGGCATCAAAACCACCTTAGCCTCTTCCCCCCTTCACCGAATAAGAATTCCTGGATACGCCACTGGGCAGCCTAGGGATCCAATGGGTTGGACCAAGCAGCCCTGCTGCCAAATCGTCCATAATCATTTCCACCGTACGAAAACTAAGTGAACTTGGCCACGCGATAAAGGCCGTCTCAGCGTATGCGCGAGAGCTTTTTGGGTTTTGGCGCAGGGGCGATAAGGGCCACGAAAAGACTACATGTTGTTGAACCAGTGAATAGTGTCATTCTCTGAGACCGGTAGCAGCAAGGGAATTCAAACAAGGGTGCCCCAATCTGTTTTGTTTGAAGTTATGTCATTTTTTGTACTACCTAATGCCGAGAACTCGCGCTCTCCGAACAAATACAAAAGAAAAATAGCCGGTAAGAAAATGCCGTCGTAAAACAGTCAATGCTGAGAGGCCGGCCGGGAGATGCTCTTTCAAGCAATGCTGAACAAACAATTATCAAGAAGCGTCGCGAACAAAGTGGTCAGTTGTTTTTACCTCTAATGAATGCGTGCAGAAAAGCATTCTACACCAGTCAGTTTGACTACGATGCCACTGCCGCAAAGTACTCTAATTTTTCCTGTATGGGCGAAAACCCCGCCGCTCCTCTGGGCGTGAATCTACTGTCACGTACCTTTTGCGGACCATAGTTATGGCGGTGACACGCTTGCGCCGAAGGTGTGGTTAGATCGATATGGTCGACGTTTATTAACTGAAAACGTGCCGATGAAGACGGTCAATTCTATACTAATTACTTAACGTCACGTTTCTCCGTGCGTAATGTCCGAGTGTCCAAAAAAAACAATATTTGAATAAAATGAATAGTTTAATGATAATAATTGAGGTCATTTTATCTCTTAGGTGCGCGCGGGCGTTTCTATATTATTTTAGAGCAAGAACATTCATTTTAAGGAAAGTAAACGTCGGACAGGTCGAGAAAGCAACCTGAAGTGTCAATACCACTTTAATGCGTAGTCTGTCCTTTGCCCTTCGGTTACTACAGCAACTAAACGTGGTCCCAGTGCCCTACTTGCTTGTATCTTGCCCAAAGACACCGTCGCCTGTCGCTTTCTCTTGCAGTCGGAAGCACCTCTGATCATCCGGCCTTTCCTGGCGGCCATCACAAACTCTGAGCTGCACGTGGTCATGACGGGGGGCTTCTCAACGATCGCCGGAAGCGTCATGACGGCCTACATCAGTTTGGGGGTCCGTACAGCTAAACTGGCAGCACTAGCCGAGTCCGAGTCACTGCCACTTTAAGAAATGGAGGGCGCGGCTTCCCATGTTTACGTTTCTCTCTCCGTGATTGGTCTTTGGCACTCTTATCGGCTCATGCCGCAATCTCATTAGGTCCGGAGCAATAATAAGATAAGCGGCATTCGTCACGCCCTTTGTTTCTTGCGCGATGGGTGACTAAAGTGGCTACAAAAGCACTGGCAGTAGTGATGCAAAACTATCGGTAAATCGACTATCGTTACTATCGATAGTTTTTTTCCAAAACTATCGATAGTGTCGCACAACAATTGATTGTCGACTATTGATAGTACTATCGATAGTTCTTCGTTAGTCGACCATTGATAGTAATATCAATACTTTTTCGATAGTCGACTATCGATAGTAATATTGATTGTTTTTCGATAGTCGACTATCGATAGTACAATCGATAGTTTAACATAGTTTTTCGATAGTCGACTATCAATAGTATTATCGATAATTTTTCGATAGTCGATTATCGATAGTTCTGCGACATTATCGATAGTTTTATTGCTATTGGTAGTCAGATTTCTGGCGACTATCGACACTCGATAGTACTATCGATAGTTTGGCATTACTAGAGCGAACACAGTCGCCGCACCGCCGCTCGCCTCCCTTCCTCCTCTCTTCGTCCAAACTCCCGTTGCTCCAGTCTTCGGCATCACTGAAAGTGAACCAAAGTTGGGATGGAAAGTGCTTGGGCTAGTTGGGTATCCCATTTGAAAAAAAAATAAAGCGAGAAACAGGGAAGAGGGAGCGACGCAAACTACTATACTTAGTTTCACCTTCAGTCTGAGCGCAGTGGATGCTACGCGCCGTCCCAGCCAATCCAGCGCCGGGGAGTATCGCGTAATCTCGAGCTCCGCGTGTCGCTCCGCCCAACCACAAGGTCACGTGATACTC